>NW_005369990.1:2217743-2263548 GCF_000412655.1 Myotis brandtii
CTTCTTCAAAATAGACTTGCCCAGGCCAAAAACCGACTTCTGTGCATGGGCCACGAAGTTTCAATCGCACTGTATGTGCGTGCCCGCACGTGGTATTTTGTGGAAGAGCCACACTCAAGGGGCCAAAGAGCCGCATGTGGCTCACGAGCCGCGGTTTGCCGACCACTGGTCTATCATGAGGCCTAGCGCACAGTAGGCACCCAGAAAGTATCTGAGGAACAAATATTGTCTTTCAATCATGTATATTTACTGCATTTTCTTCAACTAGCCAAATTTGGGGGTTCCGGGTCCTATTTTGGCCTTTTTTTTCCTTAACTCTAGAACTACTAATTCTACACTGTCTGCATAGTAGGTCCTCAATAAAGACTTTCAGCCAACCCAATACTTCAAGGTTAAGTAATATAGTGTCAGCAGATCGGATTCAAGCACACTAGTTCCAAGGGTGGGGTGTGTATGAAGTGACCAGGGATGTTTTCCGCTGTCTGGGGACCCTCAAACCCTGATAAATGTGCTTGTAGTCTACAGCCTCATTTCCATCAGGAATACGTCATGTAGGGCAACAAAATAGGGAGGCCATGGCAAAGAGAACCTTGATTTCTGGTTTTTATTCTTGTCTCAGGACAATGTTTGGCTAATTATGCCACTTCCACAAGCAAAAGCAGTGAAACAGATCCTTCTGAGTTAGTATGTTTTAGTATAATTACCTCTTCCAGATTTTCTCGAGGAAAAAACATTTGCTTTTTGGCTTTTGGTCTTAGTATTAGGACAACTTACAGACTGTGGGCAAAGGCTTTGTGAAAACAGGCATATTGATGCATGGGGTTAGCCTTTTTTTTTTTTCTTTAACTAGGTGAAAATAAAAATTTGGCTTTAAAAATTATATTAATGCATTTCAAGTATGCTCTGCATGTTTTGGAAGAAGCTTGTGCTGGGTTAAACTCAGCAGCTACTCTGAGCACCTCCTGAGTTTGGTGTTACAGAGCCAATCACTGACCTTGAGGAACTCTAGTCCTTTTTTAAGAAAGTCTACTCATTCAAGCCCTGGCCGGTGGCTCAGTGGTTAGAGCATTGGCCTGGGCAGTGAAGGGTCTCAGGTTCGGTTCCTGGTCAAGAGTATGTACCTTGGCTGTGGTTTCTCTCCCTGCCCCCAGTCCGGCACTTGCAGTGGGCAACCAGTCTATGTGTCTCTCTCACATCGATGTTTCTCTCTCTCTCTCTTTCCCTCCCTCCCTTTGACTCTCTCTGAAGAGCAAGGGAAAAAATATTCTCAGGTGAGGACTAACAACAACGACAAAGACTCTACTTATTTGAATATCAAAATCTAAGAGATTGTGGCAAAATTTTGTTCCTTTAAAGTGGTGGGATTTTAGAAAGAAGAACTGGAACCCTGGACTTTTGGGGCCTTTGTCGTTAAAATTGGAGATCCCAAACTTTCCAAAAACAGTTTAAAGATTATCCTGCAATGAAGAGTCACACTGGACCGCAGGGATGCCTTCAAACGCCATCCACAGCGGACTCTTCCCCTGCCTGCTCCGGGAGAATGTCCACCACCTCACTTCCTCTCAGTCTGTCCTGGATGTTTGCAAGCAGCTGCTCGCATGTACCCCACCTACCGATCCTTGGCTACTCGGTGGTGCCCACCATGCTGGTTCTTTCCTTCTCTAGCCCCTTACAATGCATCTCCTTTCATGACAAAAGCTGTGCCCTGGTCAGCACCAAAGGTACTCTAGTTGTAGGCCCACCGAGGCCCACCGCAGCCGCTGGGGCCACGCCTCTGTCAGCGCCTCCACCAATTCTGATAGAGCCACCTACTCTGTCTATAGATACGGTCAGCGCCTTTCCTCTCCTTCCCTGGCTGTGGCCAAAAGGCTCAAACAAAACCAGAGCACACACCTGGATCCAGTTACCACTCTGTTCAGGAGCCAAGTAAACAAGGAATTTCTGAGTCACAGCCTTTCTGTTCCCCACTCCCTGTCTTCTACTTGCTGCTACCTCAGCAGGCAGGGGAGGCCTGACATAAGAAGCTCCATCTTTGCTTCAGACTTCCCAGACCGTGTCCCCTTTTTATTCTCATTTACCATCCCCCAGGGAGGAACCAATTTAACTCTGAATAGATTTAGGGAATCTACTGTGAGGTGTGCTCCCCTCCCCCCTCGCCCCCCAAAAAAAATTTAGCCCAGAGAAACACTCCCTTTCTCCTACAGTCAGCCTTGTCTGCCAAGGAGAACCAGATTTCCTGAGGCTCTTTGTCCTGGACCTTCCCATTCTCAGAGGGGTCCGGCTGCCTCATGCTCTTGCCTGTCTTAGGAAGGAGAACAATCTGGATTGGTCAAGAGGTTCAGAATCCTAGCCGTGTACCCAGCACCCAAAGCAGTGAGGAGTACAGACTTTGGTAGCCAGATCCTGATTCGGCCACTTTCTGGCCACTCTAAGACTGTCCCTTTATCGATAAAAGGGGGAAATCCTTGTGACAGTGGGGAGCACTCAGTAAGGATATATAGAGAGAGTTTAGTTTTGTATCACAATAATCACTCAGTTATTGGTTGTTACTAATAATAATAAAAATAGCTAAGTGATTCTTTTTAAATAGTAAGAATTATGGCAGTCGTGTTATGTCTTTAGCTTTTTATTCTGTGCAATTCATTTTCATTCAGCTGCTAGATTCATCTACCCAGAACATTTTGATCACATCACTCCCCGCTGTGAAAATGTTAGATGTCTGTCCTGACCAGTTTGGCTCAGTTGGTTGCACAGCATCTCCTGCACCAAAAGGCTGCTCGTTCGATTCCCAGTCAGGGCACGTGCCCAGGTTGAAGGCTCCATCCGCAGTGGGGGACGTGCAGGAGGCAGCTGATGGATGTTATGCTGTTACACTCTCACATCAATGTTTCTCTCTTTCTTGCTTCCTCTCCCTTCCTTTCTTTCTAAAAACCAATAAGCTCTTCTTTAAAAAAAAGTTAGATGGCTTCCCATTATTTACAAATAAAGTATAAAGTCCTTTTCTTTGCACTCAAGGCTCTTTGATCTAGTCTCCTTTTCTCCACTAATCCTCTTCACACCTCCTCCACTCCAATTAAAATAAGCCAGCATTCCTCACCCACACCCACACCCTGCGCACTGTTTGTCTTTTTACCAGAATCCAGATCTTATCTCTTCTTTGTGCCTAAGTGCCGCCTCCTCCAACAAGCCTTCCGCAGTCCATAGTAAGCCCCATAGCTCTTTAAGGACCTCAAAACCCTTTCTTTGATCACCACATGGGTATCTTTGTAAACTGTGCTTCAAATTTATACATACATCTCCTATAGCAGGTGATTACTGGTGATCTCTGTCTCATTCATCTTCATATTCTTAAATCAGGGTTTCTCAACCTCAGCCCTATTGACATTTGGGGCTGAATAATTCTCCGTTGTGGTGGGATGGTGTGTGTATTGTAGGCTGTTTAGCAGCATCTCTGGTCTCTACTAATTAGTTGCCAGTAGCACCACCCTACCCCCAGTTGGGACAACCAAAAATATCTCCAGACATTGTCAAATGTCCCCTGGAGAGCAGAATCACCCCCTGCTGAGAGCACTGTCTAGACCAAGTTTGGAAGTTTGAACATGGATGGCTCTCAGTAAAGCTTATGAACAGAAGAAAGGAGTTTGGTTTAGGCCCTTTTTAAATTTAAACAGGAGAGGAATATTCAATTAATGATATTCTTTCAGTAATTAGAAATAAAAGTATAGAGTTCCCAGGAGAAAGAACTAGAGGTAGAGATTTGAATGCCTTCAGCATGGAATCAGCCAATAGGTAATTGTTGAGTAATATAAAGTTTAAGAGTCCACAGTCAGATATGAGTTGGGTTCCAACACTGACCCACTGTAAGCTACCACCTTAGGTGAGGATCTTAAACTCTCTGAGCTTCATTTCTCTCATTCTGTAAAATGGGATAATAACTGCAATCACGTGGGGTTGTTATGAGAATAAATTAGATAATGCATTTGAAGTGGTTAGCAGCGAGCCTGCAATGTAGTAAGCACTTCATAATAGTTCAAAGCTGTTATGAATAGTGTGATTATTATTGTAAGAATGACTCATTTTTATTCCTTTCAAAGGCCTTGACAGTATTATTTCCATTTTATAGACAGGTTGTGGCTAGAACATGGATCTTCTGATCCCCAACTTCCACTGCATCACACTCATCTGACGCAATGCAAATGGAATCCCATTTATAAGTAAAATCTTCACCTTTTAAAAAATTTTATTTGGAAAGTGAGTGCTAACTGCCTACAGCGAAAATTCTTTTCCACTTGGTAAATACCATCTATAACTATCACTGGGAAACTCAAGAACTACTTATTAAGCACTTTGGATAAGTAGATGTGCTAGATATAGGATATAAGACACCTGTGTTGTTAAAACAACGCACCTGCCTGTTTGTGGCTTACCAACCCCGTGAGCTTAAAGATTCTGTCCTGTCGGCTTTAGGAGACGAATTCACAAGGTTAGCCACCAGTTGGCATCAGCTCCAGGCAGCACGTGAGTTTTGGAGTAGAGCCTCCCCAGCAGCTGCCTTGGCCCAGAGCGGAAGCTGGGACAGAAGCTTCCGGACAGGACAACAGGTAGGTGGGGAAGCCAACTTCCTCCCGAGACAGCCAATCAGTGGGAGTATCCACGCAGGTCGCTCTACCTTAAGGCAGAATCAGTCTCTTGCTGCAGAAAACAAACACCAGAGAGAAGGTCAGGGACATTTAGCTCCAAACCAGTTCTATCATCAACAAACCAGTTGACCTGGGTAAAAACTCTCCAGGCCTCTGTTTGCTCATCTATAATAATAAAAGGGTAATATGCTAATTAGATCGGGCAGCCCAACGACCTTCCAGACGTCCTTCCGGATGAAGCTGGGCCTGCGAGGGCGAGGGCCGAGGCAAGCCGCCATGGCTGGGAGGGCCAAGCCCCTTACACGAATTTTGTGCATTGGGCCTCTAGTCTGTAAAATAAGGGCATGAGATGAAGTGAGTAGTTCTTACTGCTACTCAGGTTGGAGGTGGAACACTGGACTCGTCCCCATGGTGCCCAGTCCTTGAAGCAATAACTGGCCACTAACAAAGTGCCCCGCAACTCGTCAATACCCCTGGAAAACGAAAGGGTGTTTGTTTTTATGACATTCGGTCTCTTGTTTGAGAGTTGATTATTCAGGGCGCCGGGTTCATTTGCTTGTCCACTCATTCATTCAACACTTGAGCACAGCTAGGTGCCGAGCCCGCACTGGGGACCAGACACTGCCCTTGCCCTCAAATCAATCCATAGGTTGCAGGAGGAGGCATGCTGTATCGATTCCTCCAAGTATAAATCCTTGTGCTGAATCTGATAGTTGCTTTTGATCTGGTGATGGAGATCCCTGCGTCCCAAGTCCTTACACTCCATTCCTGCAGGCGGGGGAACTCTAGGCGGTGGTCAGAGGGCCCCCCAGCCCCTCCTGCTGTCCGTGGAAGCGGAGGGTCCTAATGGGTTTGCCCTTGGATTCCTGCAGGTGGAGCCAAACGCCCTGGCAGGCGGCTGCGGGCCTGCTCTCTGCTCTCTGGCAGCCTCTCTCCCATCGCTCTTTCCCTCTTTCCCCTTCTCTCTTGTGCGGTCTCCCTCCACATCCCAACCCACCGAGTGCGTCTGAGGGGAAATCGTGCCAGACTCAGAGAAAGGCTGCCAGGTTTCTCTCAAGTCTTGGCTTGAACAAAGGAAAGCAAATTACAAAAATGGAAATTTTCAAACTCGCGTTCCGTGGTATTCAAATCGGCGTTTGGGTAGCACGCAGGCACAGACCGCATTCGTGCTGTTTTGTAATTAAAATGATACCGAAAATACCTCCTCGCTGTGGTTTTCATCTTCTTGCCCGGCTCGTTTCTTTCCCTCTGCGCCGGTCCCCGTCCTCTGGGGCGCGACCCCCCCTGGCCACCCTGGACGCGCTTGGATCTGAGTCTGTGGAGACCTCGCCTCTGCTGGCTTTTCTAAAGAGCTGAACTTCACAAATGCCCGTGCTGTTCAGCCCCGAGCAAAACCGATCACGAAGTTTCGAGGCGCTCTCCCGGGAAGTGCTGTGTTCTGTGCGCGGGACTGCAGATCCGGGAGAGAGCAGGGACCTGTGTGCGTTTCATCCGAGGCAGGAGAGCCCGCCGTGCGCCTGCGGGGTGCGGGGTGCGGGGTGCGGGGTCCCCGTTTCCCTCGCAGCTCCGCGTGTGCTCTGTCTCCTCCTTCGGAAAAAAACATTTCTAAAGTGGCTCTGGAGTTGGGTCTTGAAATCTTTTACCTAACATGTAGTTGAGCAAAACATGAAGCCTGACTAATGTCTCTTTTGCTATTTTTTTGCAGTTGCTACATAGGTCCTGACCCTGTGAGTCTGTGAGAAAGGCACTCCCATAGTTACACCCCCCCCCCCCCCCCCCCCCCCACACACCTTGGAGGCTCTGTCTCCATTGCACACAGCTGCGCTTGCAGGGCCTGGAGACAGGTGGGGGAGCAGCCTCCAGGCCAAAGCTGCTAGCTCCCTCTCTAAGGACTGTGAACAGCCATTAAAATGTAAAGGTCTCTCTCTCTCTCTCTCTCTCTCTCTCTCTCTCTCTCACACACACACACACACACTTTTTTGGGGGGGGTGGTGGTCATTCGCTGTTGTACAAGGGCAGCTCTACAACAAATGGCACCAGTTTGCCAGACAGAAACGAAATGTCTGCATTCTCCCGCTCACCCAAGCATTCCCTTGGGCCACTGCTACACCTCTCTAGGCACCTTGAAAGCTGGGTCCTGTGGCCTTGGCCAAGTTGTGGGACTGATTATGAGCCATGGGAGAGAGGACCACTCATCTCAATAGGTAAATCGAAGTTCACATGAACACGGGCAATATTCAGGCAGGAATTACATTAACAGGTCTCTGTTGGGTCGAGCCTACACAAGTTAGAACTCTCTACTGGGTCAAGTGATAGCAAATACTAGTAGTAAATCATGTGAGACTGGAAGCGTTTTTCAGACTTCAGAATGGAAGGATGACTTTTCCAATCTGGAATCAGACCCCTGCGTGTATCCCCCAAGGCCTTTAGCTCTGAGCAGCCAGTGCTCCTGAGGGCCCTCATGCCCTGGCTTGTGCTGTTTCCTCCTCCTCCTGGCATTTTCCCCATCCTCTTCTCTGCTTAGCAAACTCTTATTTGTCTTTTAAAGCTTGTCTCAGATGCAACCCCTCTGAAGTCTTTTCTAGCACCATGCCCTGGTGCTAGTCCCCTCTGTAGAATTAATAATACTGTCATCTGTTAAATAGAACTGTGTGGCTTGATCTATGTAACACATGATGCTGTGTTATGCATATTTTTTTATGCCTTTTTCTCCCCTGATGGAATATACTCTTTGCCAAGGCAAGGAACACATCTTGTTTACCTCATACCCATCACGCTAAAAACACTCAGGAAAATCTGTTGAGTGAGTAAAGAAACATGCTTGGTTTTTAAACATTTTAAAAGGGGCAATTTGTTTTCTTTCAGGGTCGCCTAATTCAACTGCCAGACACCTACGACTGTGTCTGCAGAGATACCGGTAAAAATTGTAAGTTTAGATTAAAGTCTGATTTTCATAGCTCAGGCACATTCTTCTGCTTATGGTAAGGACAGCTGGATGCGGATGCAGGTGGAAAATTTCTGAATCCCCTGCACCGAGTTAATGCATCTGCTACTACAAAGTCCAATGAGAGCAGAGTGTCACTGTAGGTACGGAGCTGGTGAGCGTAGTTCTCCTATGGCTTTGGTGTAGCCTTAAATGTCATACTAGCAAGTAGTTATTTATTAGACTTTATTCATTAAGTTGTTCCAGCTAGAAACCTGGAAAAGTCCTTGGAACCTCCCTTCCCCTCACTTCCCAAGCCCAGTTATCGCCAAGTCATGTCACATTTTCTCTAAAATATCTCTCAGATTTGTCCACTGCTCTTCATCTCTGCCATTACCCTATTCCAAGCCACTATCGCTTCCCACCTGGACCACTGCCAAGGCCTTCTAGTTAGTCTTTCTGCTTCTTGTCTTGCCTGCCTCCCATCCTGTCACTCCCTGGCCTACTACCTTTCAGTGGCTGCACTTAGCACAATCCTTTGCATGGCCTTGGTGGTCTGTCTCCACGTCTTTCTCACTGAATATACTAGCCTTCAGGTCCTTGAACTTGCCAAAGTCTTGCCTACTTCAAGGATTATCCACATGCTTGCTTCTCCTGGGAATACTCCTTCAGTCTCTTGGATCACTTCTCATCTTTCAGGAATCAATTTCAATGGCACTTTCTTGGAGACGTGTTCCCTGATTCTCCTTTCCACTCCATCTCTGCTGGATCAATCAGATCGCATTTATTGTCCTCCCTGATGCGCTATTTTTCCTTCATGTTATCACGGGTTGTCATTTAGAAAACATTGACGTTTTCATTTGTTTTAGGTCTGTCTCCCATCCACAGTAGAGCACAGGAAAGCAAGGATTGTATCTTTGTTCAAAAGGGTTTACGTGTTTGCCCAGTGCACAAAATTCTCCTTGGATGGTGCTGCAATGAGAAATGCTAGCAGGTTCCGTGTAACAGGACTCTGACATGAAAATAATTTCATGCAAACAAATAAATGGTAATCCAAAATGAGTCTCAAAGATGTTTATGCACATGAAGCAAGCAAGGGGAAGACTTGAGTTATGATAGGATATCCCACGGCCTTTCTCAACGGCTATTTGAAAAATAAGAAGAGAACAAGAACAAAAATATTTGTTTTACAGCTCTACCAAGACTCAGCCCTCCCCTTTCTCTCCCCCTTGCATCAAGTACATCCTGTACTTTTGGCAACATGTTGACTGGATATTTAAAAGCTGTGAACTGTTCAGAAAATTTCACATACTGGGTTATGGGCCATGTGTGTTTGATCAAAATTCAATTACTACACTGTACCATACTTGGAAACCTATCATCCCAAGTTATGAAGTATGACGAAATAGGCGAACCTAATTGGTTCAGTATGGGAACAGTATCAACCAAGCTTGTTATGATAAATAGCTTCCTGTGTTAAAGGTTCTCTAGAGCTTATAAGCATCTTGGCTCACCTCCTCAGTGGAATAGGAATATTGCTCCCAGGGACCCCCTAGATCACTGTCCCTCCAGTGCAACGGCAGTTCAGTTTTCTTCAACTTACTGCCCCTGAAAAAGAAAAACTCTGTGCAAATTTTCCTCTTCCTTCTCATTTCTTCATTTAGAATTTGAGCACCTGGTAACTTCTTTAGCTTTTTTTTTTCCCCTTAGAAGTACAATTTTAGAAATCATGAAGCATTCCAAATAAAATAAAAATAAAACAGACAAAACATCAGATATTACCGACCACTAAGATTTAAGAAATAATATATTTTTTTCCTATTTCCATTAGATAGATCTCTTGTTTTTGCTTTTTATGTGTCCTTTATCCTGCTTCTTGGGACCAAAGATGGACCACCATTTATTAGACTACAGTATTTATGAGACTTAGAAACTAAGTCCTGAGATGCTTTAACGTACTAGAATCAGGAGGATGTACATCTCATTACAGAGAAGTACCTCAAGTTGTAAGTCTTTCTGTTGAAATGGACTCAGTGAGAATTCCTGGTCTTTATTGTAGATGAGATTATAAAGATCCATAGAGGAGGAAGGTTGTTGAAGGTGTGGGGAGCGAGATCAAGAAATTGTCTTAACAGTTTAGAAAAGCTATAAGAATAAACAAAACCAAATACTTCCATGCTTTGTGGTCATCACGGGCACATGCACATAATTTTTCTTTAGAAGTGACACTTTGGGTTGGATTAGAAGTATTTTCTTCTAGTGATCTCCGTAAAAGGCAAAACAATTGGGTGACTGACATTTAACTTCCGGAAAACAATCAGTAACACTGGCATTTTCCTCAGAAGACAGTTTTAAGGCCAGGAAAATTTGCATATATTTACCCTTAATTCAAGCCTACCACTTGCAGTTGCTTCTCTGAGTTTGTTCTTATTTTAAACATCCTTTGTATTAGATCATCCTCATTAACTCATTAACAGAAATGCATAATGCTAAACTTGCATTTCTCCCCTGGAAAAAATTTTGTGTCCCATGAAAAGTTGTTTTGGTAAAAAGTAAGAGCCTTGGTTTGTCCTTGACAATAATTCATCCATCATGAGTGCTGCAGGACATAACCAAGACACAGAGAAAGATCCTTGGTGAGGGCAAATCTGCAAGCCCACAAAAGGGAGAGCGAGGATACCACGTGGTTTAGCAGTTTGAAATCACAATGCTGCCAAACTTAGATTAGATTAGATTAGATTAGATTAGATTCTTGTTCTCTGCAGTACCTTAGGTTTACTTTAGAAATTGCAATTAGATTAAAAGTTGTGATTTCAAAAATAGCCCACTTACACCCTGGCTCTAGTTAAAGCATCAGTCTGCTTACCGTAAGGGTCAAAGGTTCTATTCCCAGTTCAGGGCATGTACCTGGGGTGCAGGTTCCATCCCCAGCCCAGTTGGGGCGAGTGTGGGAGGCAATCAATCAATGTGTTTCTCTCATATTGATGTTTCTCTCTCTCCCCTACCCCCTCCTTCCACTCTCTCTTAAAAAAAAAAAATCAATGGAAAATATCCTCTGGTGAGGATTAAAAACAAAGGCCCACTTGCCTTTCTGTTTCCCTCCATCAGGAGGATGCTAGTCTCATAATCTTTCATAATCTTTACATAGAACTTCGAATAAGAAGTGCTCTCTGAGAGCCTTCAAAGAATAAAATGTGACTGACTGTTGATACTTATGCTGCCATATGTATGTTTTTTTCACTTAACAAATGTCTGATTTTTGGCAAATCAACTTTTTTTCTTTCATTGAAATTTGCCTGATTGAATACCATGGGAGGTGGCAGAATAAATGCTATTATCTATGTACAGTAATTAAGGAAATAGTCCCTATCACTCCAATAGGAACCAGGCTCTTCTCGCCTGTAATAACATCTATATATATAAAAGCCTAAGCGACCAAATGACCAGAATGACCGGAATGACCAGTCAACCAGTTGCTATGATGCACACTGACAACCAGGGGGCAGATGCTCAACGCAGGAGCTGCCCCCTGGTGGTCAGTGCGCTCCCACAGACCCATTCTAGCCTGCACCAGTCCCCCACCCCAGGCCTATTATCAGTTATTATTGTTAATCTCTTACTGAGCCTAATTTATAAAGTACATTTTATGATAGATATATATGCATAGGAAAAAATTATGATCAATTAGATTAGGAGTCAGCAAACTACAGCCTGTGGGCCAAACCCAGCCTGTCACCTGGTTTACTGTGGCCCATGAACTGAGAATGGTTTTTCCATTTTTAAAGGGTTGAGAAAAAAATGAAAGGAAGAATAATATTTCATGACACCTGAAAAATATAATAAATTCAAATATCAGTGTCCATAAATAAAGCTTTATTGGAACACAGCCATGCTCCTTTGCATGGTATGTGTGCTGCTTTTGTGCTACAAAGCAGACTCGAGTAGTTGTGACAGACACTGCATAGGGGCAAAGCTGAGAATATTTACTGTCTGTTCTTTTACAGAAGACGTTTGCCAACCCCTGCACCTTCCAAAGTACAGAACCTAACAATGTTCAAGATTATGGTTAACACAGTACTTGCTGCCTCCTTCCTCTGCTTCAATCTCTTCTAAAGAAAACAAACTGTTTTTCTTGTATTTCATGGCTTCAGGGTGAGGTTTATTCAAAGAATTATCAGTGCCCTTACGCTCCTTTTTTCCATGTTTGAAACAAAGAGATACTGTAGTCCCTCTGTACCCACAGTTTTGCTTTTTATGCTTTCACTTACCCTCAGTCAACTGTGGTCCAAAAATATTAAATGGAAAATTCTAGAAAGAAGTCACAAATTTTTAACTGTGCACCATTCTGAGTGGCATGGTGAAATCTCACGCCATTCTGCTTTTTCCTACCAGATGTGAATCATCCCCTTGTCCAGCGTATCAGCTACCTGCCCATTAAACACCGAGTAGCCATTTTGGTTATCAGATGGACTATTTCAGCATTGCAAGTGCTTGTATTCAAGTCATCTTTACTTTACTTATGGATGGCTCCAAAGTGCAAGAGTAGTTATGCTGGGTATTTGGAGATGCCAAAGAGGAGCCATAAATTGCTTCCTTTAAATGAAGAGGTGAGTTCAATAAGATATTTTAAAAGAGAGATGACATTCACATAACTTTTATTAAAGTATATTGTTGTACTTGTCCTATTTTATTATTAGTTACTTTCTTTTACATTCCCAAATAAATTATTTCTTCTTTTTAGCTTTATTGTTGAAAGTATTACATAGGTCCTTACAACTCTCTCCAATTCATCCTTATTACCAATCCTTCTTCAATCTCATTCCTCCTGTCTGTGACCCTCTAGCTAAGCCATTGAGCATGACTCACAAGTTAGTGTAGCTATGTACTTCTCTTGTTTCCTTCCAGGCAAAGGGACAATCATATGTAGTACTTGAGGTTCTGCCTGCTGAAAGAATGACCTTTCCTTACTGTCTTTCAGAGTCCCTCTTCGGTAGGGCATACTGCTCTGCAGTCCACTTTTAGCTGGTGTGTATTCCTGCAAGTTTTTCTGCTTTCTCACATCACTTTTCATAAGGAACTCCCCACAAGGTGTTAGGATGAGTTGAAGAAAAGATGGCAGTACTTCTTACGCACGTAAGTGCACTGGGAGTGTGAGTGACGTGCCAATGCAGCTTACCACAATACCTTTACCACCTGCTTAAGTAAAATCTCATGTTTAAACTTCCACTTGATTTTGGAGTGTTGCTGTGCATGTCAAATACTATGACTTGATGGATTAGATAACATACAGTTGCTAATGGGCAGCTTAGGTCACATGGTCCCTTGGTGTTCCATGGCCATATATTCAGTTTCTATCAGCCAGGAGATGTTTCTCAAAAAGAGACTGTGTATTTGTAGAAGAGTGCATGGCATTGCTCCAAACCCTAGGGTCTTATATTTTGGCTCTGCTATAGGAGCTGTCTGCCCAATATCCAAGAGTCATATACATTTTGAGCACCATGATTCTGCTAGGTCCTATGTCCAAGCTGCTTGTTCTGCCTCCTGGACTTGCTGGAGACTTGGCGCTTGCTCTGGGACCTAATTAAAGTTGACAGTCCTTAGGGGCTATTTGGTAAACTAGTGGCCCAGTGCACGAAATTCATGCACATTAAAAGGGAATTAATTAGAGGAAATATTTTAATATTGCTATTTGCCCTTTCTCTATAATAGAAGTGTCAGAGATGAAAGGAAATGAGTAAAATGTATTTGAAAACAATATGTGAATTTATTAATAAACAATAACAAAATGTTATAACAACAAAGACATGATATAATAACAACAAAAACATGATATGAAAACAACAAAAACATGATATAAAAATAACATTGATGCAAACAATGACTGATAAAGTGATTAAACTTATTCTAATATCTCCCTGTATACCACATTAAGAGTGAAAACACTTTCAGAGTGCTTGACTAATTTCCCTTGTGATGAAGTATTTACAACTTTAATTTTAATGTCACAAACTCTTTAAACTTGAGAGAAAGCGACATATCATTGACCATGTCCAAAAACGGGTTCAGGTAGGAATATTCCTACTCTATCTAGAGTTTGTCCTTGTGATTTATTAATAGTCATCGCAAATGCTGGCATCACGGGAAACTGTCTTCAAATCAATTTAAATGGGAGGCCAGTATCAGATCAGGGTCCGGGGTTCAGGGGAATGGGATTCCTGGCTGGAAGGCTGCTGACAGCAAGCTGTCCAACGGCAAATTCCATGAGGAATGGGGCTCTCTCCTCCCTCCTGTCAGGGTCTGGTTTGAAGGCTGGCAATGCCCCCTATTGTGCGAGACCCAGAGTTCTGCCGCACCCCAGCCGGGGCTGAGAGCTCCCTCCTGCTGCCGCCGTGCCCATGCCAGGGCTGGATGGGAGCTCCCTCCCGCCAGCAACCTGCTGTTTGGTTGTCCATCCAGTCATTTAGGTCATGATGGCCTCTGGCTTTTTATATATGAGGATGCATATTTTACTAATGAGATCAAGGAAGAAATTAAATACTTCCTTGATATCAAGTTTGCCACCTCCAAGTTTTACTAACCATTCACTATAGCAGAATCCTCTGATCTCATATTTGTTGTAAGAGACAACTTTCTGAAACATCCCCAAACATTATAGTACTTTAAACTCATTTGCACTATGGCCTATCACATAGCATGTGGCACAACACTTAGACATTGTCGAAAATCCCCTCTGGGAAGGAGAACTTTCCCACCAAATGCAACATTCAAATTCATAATTTCTCTTAGTAATCTGTCTATGGCGTTTATAGCATGACTGGATGCCATGGTGCATTCATCAATAATAAGAAGTTTGGCCTTAATGATTTTAGCAACTTTGCTCTTTATATCGAGTCTAGAAATTGAAGTTTCACTTAATGGGATTGGTAATTTATATTGGGAATGAAAGGTTCTTTCACCAAGAAGTAAATTTGCAGCAATTCCTGTAGACGCTGTGGGTAAAACAGTACCACCATGACCTCTAATATAATGTATTAAAACTTTATAAAGATATGTTTTTCCACTACCATCTGGACCATCCAAGAAAAAGCATTTGGGGTGTACAGTTTGATCTTTGATGGCTGAAGTTATAGTCTGAAAGGCTGCCAACTGTTCATCATTCAGAGAATTTATCAAAACCAGTGCCTGTTGTTGCTTGGATAATTCATCACATATATTTGTATTCATTAATGAAGATAGTCCGGAAGTTTGAAATGAGGGGACTCCCATGGTAGGTGTGTGTAGCAGCCGGCCCCACCCCCACTGTGGGCACTGCTATCTTGTGTAACAAGATCCCCACCTCTGCTGTGGGGGCTGCCATCTTGTTATGACATGATGGTCAATTTGCATATTTCCTCTTTATTAGATAGGACTAGAGGCCAGGTGCACAAAAATTTGTCCCCTCAGGGGGGTCCCTCAGCCTGGCCTGTGCCCTCTCGCAATCTGAGACCCCTCAGGGGATGTCCACCTGCTGGCTTAGGCCCGCTCCCTGGGGGATTGGGCCTAAGCTGGCAGTCAGACATCCCTCTGGCAGCCTGGGAGCCCTCAGGGCATGTCCACTTGTCAGTAGGGAGCAGGCCTAAGCTGCAGTTGGACATCCTTAGCGCTGCTGAGGAGGCTGGAGAGGCTCCCACCACCAGCGCTGTACTGGAAGCCATCAGCCTGGCTTGTGGCTGAGCAGAGCTCCCCCTGTGGGAGCGCACTGACCACCAGGGGGCAGCTTCTGCATTGAGCGTCTGCCCCCTGATGGTCAGTGTGTGTCATAGTGACCAGTCATTCCTAGTCGTTCTGCTGTTAGGGTCAATTTGCATATTATCCTTTTATTATATAGGATAGAGGCCTGGTGCATGGGTGGGGGCTGGCTGGTTTGCCCTGAAGGATGTCCCAGATCAGGGTGGGGGTCCCTCTGGGGTACCTGGCCAGCCTGGGTGAGGGGCTGATGGCTGTTTGCAGGCTGGCCATGGCCCCCAGCCACCCAAGCTCTCAGTGGAGGCTGGCTGGAAGAGGTATCTGGGATTTATTTATCTTCTATAATTGAAACTTTGTTGCCTTGAGCTGAGGACACAGCCGGCCAGGGCAGGTGGGAAGCTTGGCTTCCTCCATCACCGAGGCAACCAAGCCTCCTGCTTGCTCCAGCTCCGTGTTTGCTGGCCACCATCTTGGTTGGATTAATTTGCATATAGTCGCTCTGATTGGCTGCTGGGCGTGGCTTGTGGGCATGGCTTGTGAGTGTAGCAGAGGTCAATTTGCATGTTTCCCTTTTATTAGATAAGATTTGTCCAGCAGCTGACCCATATGGGATATGAGTTGTCTCTAAAATCCTGAGAATTCTTCTAAGCATCTCTGTGCTGAGATGGAAGAACCCTGGATTTTTATGAGGTTTATCTCACACCCTTTCATGCACACATGTTTTATCAAGGAGTCTAGGATTGCAGTTGCTTTTTATTTACTATGTCTTAAGGATACAATATCATCAGTGTACTGAACTACCATGGTGTCCTGTGGGATGGTGAAGTGATCAATGTCCTGTTGACTATTTTTTGGCAAAGAGCCAGGGCTGCTGTAGCCCTGGGGTAAAACAGTACAGGTGAAGTGCTTACCTGTCAGATGAAAGCAAACTCCTCTGGTATTCTGTGCTTAAAGGAATAGAGAACAAAGCATTTATCAGATCAATACCTCCATACCAAGGGCAGCGTCTATGTTGATTTGCTCTGACAAAGACACTGTATCTGAAAAAGCAATTGCAATTGAAGTGCAACTACAAGACTGAATTTAAGAGAATCTATTGTCTTTCTCTAAAATGTGCAATGGCTACAGTGGTGAATTAAATAGGGCAATGATAAAAATCATCACCCCAGCATCTTTCATTCATTGTTTAATAGCTTGGTGAATTAATTTAAGGTGCACATCCTTGTAAGCAACACATGGATCAAAAAATAGAACTTTTCTAGTTACCCCAGAAGCCTCTACACCTGCCTCATCCTAATCACAGCCCGCTTCCTCCCTTCAAAAGTAATAGCTATTCGGACTCCCACTTCCTTGAAATTTTATGCCTTTATTACTTAAGTGTATATCCTTAAATATTACAGTTTAATCATGCCCATTATGTTTTTAAGTTGCTTTTAATCCCCATTTCCCTTTTTATTTTTATCATTTATTGTAGCCCATTTGGACTGTAGAGTTTCCCAAAGTCTGGATATTTTTATTGGATACTCATGGAGCAATTCCATGTGCTTCTTTCCCTTTGTATACCCTGCAGATTGGCAGCTGGATCCAGAGGCTTGATTGGACTCAAACGCAATCCCTTTGGAAATACTGTGAGTGATGTTATGTTCTTTCATTAGAAGACACATAATGCCTATATGATTTTCACTCTTTTTATGATTTCAACAGCTGGTGATGCTCAAGGCCTAAACCCATTTATTTATCAGAGGTTTCAAACTGTGATATTCTATCATTTTGTTTTCATATAAGCTGGAACAATTTTATAAAGGGACAATTCCCCTTGTCTATTATTTGGTTAGCCAGCTGAGGAAGAATAGGCAAGATAAATGCTTGATTCTTTCCTTTTGTTTATCCAGTTCTCAAGGAAGTGAATTGAGTTCCTTTTCATCCTCAGAAGGTGACCAATTAGATTTTTTCTTTTTTACTATTATTATAAACTCATAAATTTAAACTTAATTGATGTATTTCAATTTATTGCAATTTTTATTGAAGCTGAAATTGTCCCTCCTTGGCTAGTCCGAGCCTCTTCAAGTTTGCTCCTGACTCTTTTTGACATGATGCCAGTGGTCTTTAATAGCTTCCTTGCTATCTGGTATGTCAAGATGTTCCAGTTACATCTTGTGCATATTATTCCCCAGACCTGGAACCAGTCATTTCTCCCAAAATTCCTGGTTTATTTAATGAAAAATGGTATTTCAAAACCACAATCTGGGTATTGGGGATGCTCATATTTCTGGGTCACTAATGGGCTCTCGCTCTTACTGGTATTTTTCCATTTAAGTTTAGGCTATAAGATTTTTTACTTAATTTCTTCTATTTTACATTTGTGTCTCCTTTCTTCCACACTGAGAACCTTGGTTCTCAAGGACATGATAGAAGTAGAATATCCCATAATTATTCATTTGTTTTGTCCCACATTACACATATAACAGTCTCAGAATCACAATAACTAATACTACCACTGTCAATTATGATTATGAGAATATAATTTTAAAATATTTCTACTGTGCATATGCTATTTCCATCTCCCCCATTTTATGGGTTTACTAAATCCAGATTTTCAAATTATACAGCTATTATCTTTAATAATAAAAGGGTAATAGGCTAATTAGACCAAACGTCCTTCCGGGCGTCATTCCGGACATCCTTCCAGATGAAGCCGGGGCTGGAGGGAAGCAGCTGAGGTCCCAGGTGCCTGCTGGAAGTGGCTGGAGCAAAGCCCAGGTCCCGGGTGCCAGAGGGAAGCCCGTGCCGGCAGTCAGGGGAAGGAAGGCCTACTCTTGCACGAATTTTCGTGCATCGGGCCTCTAGTATACTATAAGCTCTTATTCCAAAACCTCATTTAGTCTTAGCTATTCAATTAAGTATATATTTAAATCCCACTATCAGTTTCAATGTCAATGTTTCTCTAGTTATTTTTGTTGTCTGAGGCTCACTGGCCAAGATAGTGCTACCTGGTAGAATTTTCTGTGATAATGAAAATGTTGTATAAATGCATTATCTAGTATAGTAGCCATTAGCCACATAAACTTCTTGAGCACTTGAAATGTAGCTAGTTTCATTGAAGAACTTAACATAATTTAATTTAATTATTACAATTTAATAGCTACAAGTGGCTAGTGGCTATCATATTTGTCAGATTTCTTAGGAAGAGCTCATGGGAAAAATATTCCTTGAATTCTTTTATGTAAATAAGTTTGTCTGCAACTTTTATATTTGTGTGTCAGTTTTGCTGTTTTTAAAATACTTGGTTCAAATTTTCTTCCTCTGAGCATCATATTTATGTTACTCCATTTTCTTCTGGCATAAAATGTTACTGTTGAAAAATCTAATGATAATACAATTTTTCCCTTGTAAGTCATGTGTGCTCTTTGCCTAGATGCCTGAAAGATATTTTTTCATTAAAGCTTGGTAATTTTTCTAGAATATGTCTTAGTGCTTCTATAGATACATCATCATAATCAATCACAGATGATAATTTCATTAATTGTGAATGCCACTGCATGCCATGGATTACCTAGCATTCCATTTACATTGGCAAAGTGTTCAGCAGTTTGTTCTAGACCAAGGATATGAATGAAGCAATCCTGAAATCCAATCTTTGAGATTTTGAGGGTCTGTTTCCTGGAACCACTTCTTGGAACCAATTTCTGTATCAGTGTTTAATTAGAAGACAGAAACCATACCAATAATCAGAATAGAGAAAATTTATTATAAAACAGAGACAATAACTTCATAAATGGCATGGCCATTTTTGATATATTTCTCAGGCACACAATATGCTCTTTCAATATGTAATTTTAAATACTTCTATTTTTTTATTTCAGGAAAGATTTTAGTATTTGTTTTTTTCTCCATCTTTCAGGGATTCCCATTATCCATATGTTGGATTTTCTTTGCCTATCTTTAATATTTGCCATTTTCTCTTGACTTCTATTTTATTTTTCATCATTTTTATGAATTAATTTTTCTTTGTTTTACTCTCCATTTAAAGGCATTACATATTATATTTATTTGCAATCTTCATTAAAAAAAATTTTTTTTCCCTTTATTAGTAATTCTTCTTTGAGTTCTATTACATTACTTCTGAGTTTTTCTAATTCTGGCATGCTATTTTTCCATATATTGTATTTTTTTCTTAATATCTCTTAGCTAATTTTGAAATAGCATGTTATAGTTTTGATTTGTCTTTGAGCATGTCTTTCAAGTGTGCTTTTATTTCTGTAGGGATATTATTCTGCTCTGTTTCTTTTATTTTTTAAATAGCAAAGTTTATGGATTTGATTTTGATACTTTTTTGTTTGTTACTTATTTTTAATGTAAATTTGATTTTATTAAACTTTGTAATAAATATTTTTATTGATTTCAGAGAGGAAAGAAGAGGGAGAGAGAGATAGAAATGTCAATGATGAGAGAGAGTTATTGATTGGCTGCCTCCTGCACACCCCCTACTGGGGATTGAGCCTACAACCCAGGCATGCGCTCTTAACCAGAATTGAATCCGGACCCTTCAGTCACAGGCCGATGCTCTATCCACTGAGCCAAACCAGCTAGGGCTGGTTTTATTAAACCTTTAAAGGAGGCTTGTTTCAAATAGATTTTCTAAGTTTATAGTGCTCCCTCTTCTGTCACTTTATGTAGTATTAAAAGGTATTGTGGCTTGTTTTCTAAGATGTTCTGGCTCTATTTCCCTTCCACAGTTAGAGCCAGACTTTATTTTGCAATTATCTCTGTTGCTTCTATCCCTCTCAAGTTTAATTCTACTGTAGCAGTTTCTGTGGGGTTCTGTCTTGGAAGGAAGCCCCATCGGTGGTGTTTTTTAAGAGACTCATAGATACAGAGAACATTTAAAAATATATTTTATTGATTTAAGAGAGGAAAGAAGAGGGAGAGAGTGATGGAAACATCAACGATGAGACAGAATCATCAATCAGCTGCCTCCTGCACGCCCACTAGTGGGGATGGAGTCCACAATCCGGGCATGTGCCCTAACCAAGAATTGAGCAGTGACCTCTGGTTCATGGGTCAATCCTCAACCACTGACCCACACCAGCTGGTCTGTCAATGGTTTTAAGACTGCTCCAGCCCCATTTAGTCCTTACTCCTGACTCGTTACACTCATTCACTATTCTGCTATTCTCAAATTGGCCTACTGAACATCTAGTCAGTATCTGTTGCCTTTTCAGTCCATCAGTTGCGTTGCTGCTTTTCTCTGTTTCCCCCCCCCACACACAGATGCTCTTGTTACTGTAGATGTGTTCCCCTCACCCATTTGTATTATGGGGTTTTGGGAGATATTTATTACCGAGTTTTATTGTAAATATTGATAATATTTGGTCTTATATCAATTTTCTGTATATTTTTAATATGGGGATTCAACAAGATCTAAAACTATGCTGCCACTATCTTTCCCTTTCAAGTCTTTGATGGTGGTATTGATCTGTAATTTCCTCAGGGATATGATATTGTTTTTGATTCACTGTTTGGTTTGTTCCACTTGTTCCTTTCCTTTTTGATAAGAGAATGAATGTGAACATTTTACCACTTGCCAACATGTTGGTCTTCTGGAATGGGAAAATAACCACAGCAAGGGTTCATGGACTTTCTTGGCTCATTACCAGACGAATTCTGGCCAAAGGGCATGTATCGCTGACCCTCCTAAGTTCTTATTCTCACTAGTGGATCACAGTTGCCTGTTGTGTCCCTAAGGATTAATGCTAGCTAAGAACAAGTATCTAGTAATACACCCCAAAGTCTCTGTGCACAGTTACTCTGGCAAACGCCTTTGGTTTCTTCAAGGAGACAAAGAGGAAGGTTACAATTCATTCTTAGGACAATGTTGCAGGGTCTTTCCTCGTGGGCACCTGGCTTTTTTATTCAATGGGCTCAAATGGAACTGGATCAATTTCTGGGAATTGGATAAGGGAATCTGACTTTACATTGAGGCAACTAAATCAGTGCCCCAATTTTCCAGATTTCTTTTTCTTGACTTTTTGGCTTCAGTCCTAGAAATCCCATGATAAATAACGTAATCCTTGAGGTCAAAACATTTGGATTATGACTGTGTTTTTGCTGCTTATAGGGTAACCAGTTAGTGCTGCCACGAGACATCTGCCACTCCAGAATATTATTATCACCACTATACCCAGAGAGCCTATTTCAATATCAGCATTGCCTATGTAGGGCAGGCACTAGGCAGCAACCTGTGGGTCACGACCCCTTTGGCGGTCGAAAGACCCTTTCACAGGGGTCGCCTAAGACCATCCTGCATATCAGATATTTACATTACAATTCATAGCAGTAGCAACATTACAGTTATGAAGTAGCAACGAAAATAATTTTATGATTGGGTCACAACACGAGGAACTGTATTTAAAGGGCCAGAGGTGACACGCAAACTCATTTTTTGGTTAATTTTTCTTTGTTAAATGGCATTTAAATATATAAAATAAATATCAAAAATATAAATCTTTGCTTTACTATGGTTGCAAATATCAAAAAATTTCTATATGTGACACGGCACCAGAGTTAAGTTAGGGTTTTTCAAAATGCTGACACGCCAAGCTCAAAAGGTTCGCCATCACTGGCCTAGAGTGTTTTAAAGGATATTGGTGCTTTAACCAAGTATATTTCTCTGCCTTAATTAAAGGAACATTCTTTGGACCCTCTTTGAGAACATAGATGATTAATGAACAGGTCATAAATAACAATTTCATTTCAACATTATTATCTTCCATAGTCTTTGGGTTTTTTCCCTCCTCTTCTACATTTTGACATTTCAATCTCACTTTGGATAGGCCTTTGTTGAAACCAGATTTAAGTTCATCAACTGAGTAAACAGATGCATTGCTTTTAATTAGATCACTGAATTAAAGATCTCTAATAAATGTTTGATAGTTTCTTCTTGTTGACCTAGTCCTTCCCCCATCTGAATCCATTATCACACATATTTCCCAGATTTCTATAGATGTAAATAAGCATGAAATTGTAACTATTTTAGTAGATAAACTCTTTGCTTCTCTCCCTGATTTGACTTTTTTTATTGACCAAGAGATAATGAAGTGTTGTGGGATATGAAGTTAACTGGTGTCCCCTTGCAGGTAAGGTAAGTGCAGGGTCTCTATGCAAGTCAGAGCCAGCATTATGAGATGAGGAGGAAGGACTGCTCCTTCTGACAAGTGAGGCGCAGTAGATAATGGGGGCTCCAAGGACTCATATTTATCTGAGTTTACTCTAATGTTCTCATCTCAGTTCTCAGGGTTTTACTCCTTCTAATCAAAATCTATCTTGAGCATAAAAGACCTGGTGAGGTTGTGAATTCAATTTAATTTGTAATTCAAAACTCTCATGATCAGCCTTCGCATCTTACTTTTGGGCATGTCATCTCATTGGCTTTAAGAGATTAGAGATTGTTTGATGGTGGTTGCAGACATTTTCCAATCCTCTAATTTTGCCTAGAGCATATAATTTAAATAAATGTAAAGGCACGAGCCCATGCCCCCTTTCTTTAAGCTTCCCAGGGCTTCCGAAATGTCCGGCTTGCCCTATAGTCCTTGTCTGCACCATTTTTATCATACAAATCTACCAAAAGGCTTGCCTTCAATGGGCACGTAATTTAAGCCTCTGAAAAATGTGATAATTTCAGTAACTTCATTGTAACTATACCATGGACTGCCAGTTCCCATTTTTCAGTGAGAACTGAATCATCTCCGCCTTGAAATCCAACCAAATCAGATAACCACTCCCAAATCCTGGTTATTGAACGTCTGTTGTCTATGACCACTTCCAGTTTCACAAATTACATTAGTCAGGGCTCAGTGTATGAGATAGAAAATACCTTAGGCATTTTAAACATGAAATACTTTTATACAGGAAATTGGGTGCTTTAAAAAATGGTTGGAAATGCTAGAGTAGCATAAATCAGGGGACCATGATTGGCACTATAAAGTTCAGTGCTCATCATCATAGATGCTATTCAGAGAGCAGATAGTTCAGGTTAGGAAGCCACTTCCTCTGTCACCATTGAAACTTTCTTGATACTCATGAAGGTGTTAACCAGACCTGAGTCTGGTCATCATGACCCCCACCTACTTTTTTGAGACTCATGTTTTCATAAGCTTGCTTGTTAGCAGGAAGAGCAGCAGGAGGATAGCCTCTGTTCTATGTTTGTCTTTCAAAACTTCGGCGAGTGTATTAATTGGCTGAACCTAATTTGTATATAGAACTCCAGCTGCCGAAAAGTCTAGGAGATATATTTTTTAATTTTCTAGGCTCTTTGAGGAGGTGAGAATGGATGCTATCCAGTATGTTAAAAAAACTAAATCGTTGTTTTTTGTTTTGTTTTGTTTTTTGCTTATATTAGTTTCTGTTGCTTCATGCAAAATGGGAGATTAACTGTAGCAAGGTGAAGAGTTCATGGAAATGAGTCTATAAACAGCAAAGACAGGATATTTTTTTTTCAAGAAGTTTGTATATGAAGAGAAAAAGATGAGATGATAATTTTTGGGAGAATCCAGAGGAAAGGGACAGTTTAATTCAGATGTAAGAGATTTAAGCATTGTTATAGGTCAAGTGGGAGGAAAGAGTAGAGGATTTAAAATAGGATACTAGGGGCAACTGATGGAAGAAGATGGGAAGGTAGGAATCAAGGTTGCAGACATCAGGGTTGGCCCCAAACAAAGAAGTAAGAGGAGCAGTTTTGTTCAAGGACCTTGAACATCAAAAGATCATTTATATGCAAGGACCTTACCAGATGTGAGAAATCAGGCAGCATGACCATAGGTGAACATGTGCCTGTGTCAGTCATACAAGAGCAGCTTATGTAAAATAGATGACTAGATGTTCCTGTAGTTTCAGTTTTTCAAATGAAGAACTTAGTTTGGGGCATCTAACCTTTCAAATACTTTAAACTGCTTGTTGTCAGGTATTTACTTAGGACAGATAAAAACCCAACCTGTATTGTGTAAAATATGGACACTGTCCCACAACTACCTTGAAAGCAGCATTCTTCCCCCTTGGAAATGTGTGGAACTGACCAACGCTAGAACAATGGGCCAGTCAGGACTCAAAACTGCTCTACCAACCCTGGTTCTTACACAGAGATCTCCATTTCTGCAGATCTCCATTTAGCTGTGGTTGATGCGGTCCTTTGCAAGCACCTGAAAAATAAGTTAGCTTTGGTTGAGAAGAATAATATACCAGTGAGGTTATAGCCACTGTAAAAATGTCTACCCTTAGGAGTGAATATGATAACAACAGAAATTTTGAACTAGTTTATGCAAAAGACTCAGAGTGGGTGCTTAGGGCAGAATGCAACCTGCCTTCACATCTGTCTTTTGCTGGGGTTGCTAGGTTTGAAGCCCCTGGGCAGGGCTTTTGCGTGTCAGGGAAAGTGAAAAGCAGAGTAAATTCTGTCACTCTAGTACAGTGGTTCTCAATCTGTGGGTCGCGACCCCTTTGGGGGTCGAATGACCCTTTCACAGGGGTCGCCTAAGACCATCGGAAAACTCATATATAATTACATATTGTTTTTGTGATTAATAACTATGCTTTAATTATGTTCAATTTGTAACAATGAAAATACATCCTGCATATCAGATATTTACATTACGATTCATAACAGTAGCAAAATTACAGTTATGAAGTAGCAACGAAAATAATTTTATGGTTGGGGGTCAGCACAACATGAGGAACTGTATTAAAGGGTCGCGGCATTAGGAAGGTTGAGAACCACTGCTCTAGTGGATGCTGGGCAGATTCTTGAGTGAAGTGGTTACTTGGAGGGATCTTTCCAAGGGAAAGTAAGAGGATTTCCAAGTTCCTTGTTCCTCTTCTTTGGTTGGCCTTGGTATCAAGCAATCACTTGGGTAGGTCCTAAACTTATCCCATATAATCTTATCCTCACCCTTCCTACACATCCATCAACCATCCAATTAAGAGTGGTGTGTCCACCCTAACTGGTTTGGCTCAGTGGATAGAGTGTTGGCCTGTGGACTGAAAGGTCCTGGGTTCGATTCCCGTCAAAGGTATGTACCTTGTTGTGAGCTCGATCCCCGGTAGGGGGCGTACAGGAGGCAGCTGATTGGTGTTTCTCTCTCATCCATGTTTCTAACTCTCTATCCTCCTTTCCTCTCTGTAAAATCAAATACATTAAAAAAATACATTAAAAAATACATTAAAAAAAAGAGTGGTCTGTCCAATTACATTGCAAATGTAATGCAAATGTTCTCTCCAGATAGTCCCTGAGCAATCCTTTTCTACCAGCAGTAGCCCCAAGCCCTTATAGAGATAGTCTGGGGCCACTACAGTCTTTGATCACATAGGCTTGCTCCAATGATAAATTATATTATAAAAACAAAGTTTAAAAACACTTTCCTGTAATGTGTTAAAAGTTTTGTCTGTGATTCTCCTTTCTCCCTGATACATTTCCTACAGGCTGATGTCTTTCACTGCCTCAGTTTGCCAAGATCTCCGCTTTCTTATCCAACCAAATCTAGGTTCCTTTTTAAAGATGAGTCCTACCTGTGTCACTTTTTCTCAGGGCTCTGCAAGGTGACTGGCTAGCAAATTTAATTAACTAATGCACAACAAAATTCCATTGGCTTCATGTATCACTCTTTGAGGATAACATTTGCATTTTAAATGAAGCTTCTTAGACTGTCAAGTTCAGCATGTGGCTTATAGATCATCAGGACAAATGCACTGGTTTCACAGAGGAGGCTGCTGAGGCTCGGAGGCCTCACAGAACTTACAGGGGATCTCAGGGCTAGTAAGGGGCAGAGCGAGACTGGAACCGGTTTGGGGTATAGCGCACCTTGCACCATTGCACACGGCTCTGATGACATGATTAGTCAATGAGAGAATTTTTAGGTACTAAAAAGAAAAACATCCTAAATTATGTATTTATTTAATATTCAACAGACATTTACATACAAAGGTATCACTTCTTACCTAGAACTTCTATTCTCACCAGTATTTATCTCTGTGCTTAGTAGAGGGGACTATAATTATTTCTTACTTGCGTGTCTCCCCAACTGGACTCTGAGTCCCCAAGGACAGGGATTGGGCTTTATTTTTCATTGTATCCCAGAACACAGGCCAAGGGAGTACACAGTGTGAATTCACTGGATGTTGCTGAGAGAATGAATGAACAATGTATGATGGCCGGGAACAGGGCTAGAACCGTGGGCATCACATGTTCCTGGTTCTGAACAAAGTTGTTCTGTCGATGAGGCATCCTTTCTAACATTCTTCAAGTCACACCAGATAACCACCTTCCCCCTCCATTTCCTCTGAAGGCTGCTGGCTTTAGGTAATGTTTACTTTTGTGCCATTTGACTGTCATATACTGATGTTAACCTCTCTGGCTTCTTCCACTCACTCCATAAGGTTATCATCTTCCTTTTGCTAGATTGAGAAATGACATACTTAACAAATACCAGATTAATCTGTTCTGATTTTTTTTCTCAGCTAGGGATAAAAAAAAGAGCCTTTTGAAGAGCCTCCAAATCAACCGTAGTTTCAAATTTTCACAATATGAAGAGGCAGAGAGCAAAGTGAATCTGACACTTTGAAAAATGCTGTACACCTCCCAGTCGACGGAGGAACATGCTTCCACTTCATGAATGCTTGTTTCGTAAGTATTCCATAAATATCGATGTCAGGGCTGTTAAGTAATTAATATTAACCTATTGAGAAAGTGCTTCTTTTCTACGTGGTTGATTTCCAGTGGGGAGACTAATTAAACATTAAAGACCATGTGTGGGAAGTTTTCTATAATTACAGTTTCTAGCTGTATTTACGAATGATGTGTCTACTAGTATGTGCAGAGTAATATGGTATCAATCCTTTTTATTCCTATACAGAATAATAGATTTTTTTTTTCAGTCTGGAACTTCTTGGCCTAAGCCTTTAATTACCCTTCACAGTTGCCCTCCACGATTACAGAGGCTACTGTTCTGTGTTTTCATGCCTTTCTGTTTTCTGTCTCCAATCGTCTTGAGTGGTTTCCGTCAATTCATATTACTTATGGTATTTATAGAATACGCTCATTTTGTATGATCAGTATGACCCACCTCAGGTTAGTTGAGTGCTTAAATCTTGGGGTTTGGGTCAAGTTACATCATGAAAATGCTTATTTAATTTGAGTGTCATCCGGGGCATCCTTGCCCCTTAACATCTTCTTAAAATTAACCTGAATCACATTCTACACCCCATGGGAAAGTCTAATGCCCTCCCCAGCATTTGTGAAATTTTCAGGCACCTTAATTTTTTATAGTCATTTCTGAATCTCGTCTTGTGTTTTTACTCAATTCTTGTTTGCCATTCTGCCTTTCTGTGGCTGATCATTTCTCTGCTTTGCTTTGCTCTCGACCCCAAAAGGATTCAAACACTTTCTTTCTGCATACATGCATATAAATATTCATATGTAATACATACATACATGTGTACATATACATGTGTAGCTATACATACCAGTATACACATGTGTATATATAAATTTTATTTATTTTTAAATCGCCAAAGGCTTCTGTGTATGTGGCAAACTTAAATTTGGTAAGGCTAAAGGGAGATACAGCAATATAGATAGATTAAAAGAAAACTTAGACGTGTTCTTAAAAGTTTTTCTTCTAGTCCCCCATCTACTTGTCCATTGCTTCTCTTCTCTATCCCCTTCTCTCTTTCCTCTGCCCTCTTCCTTTCTGAAATTCTTCTCCATGTCTATGCAGAGCAGTATAAACCTCTCTACCTATTCCAAACCCCTGCAATCCCTGGCTTTTTTTGTAAATGCAAGAACACTGTCACAGCATAAAAATCACTGCATGCAGGAGCCCACGCCATTGCGTTCTTTGACAATCCTCCTCATTTGTCTGGGAGATGGGCTCATACTTGACTTGGGCTCTTTTGTCACACTTTCTCCTCAAGCACAAATCATCAGATGCTTTCAGATCTTTCTAACCACTCAAGAGCAGGTGAACAAGGCAGTTCTGTGTTTTTTTTTCTTTTTGTTTTGATGTATTTATCTTTTGCGGTAAAAATACATCACACTTTCGGTGATTTTAAATGAATGACCTTAAGAAACAATTGAAAAGGAAAATTTCAGAAGCATCCTTGCTGACTTTGCTGAATATTTATATGAGTTAAGTGGTTTCAAGCAGGATTGTTTCTGATGCAAAGAACCTTGACTTGTTTTTAGTTTATAAAACGCTGTGACTTTCATGGGTATGTTGACAGAGGTTTAGACTTGCTGTGTTTCAAAAGGGAGAAATAACTTGGAATAGAATATTTACCTTCTATGAAGAAAATGTTTCAAAATCATACAAAATTTGCTAATTAAAACAAAACAAAACACTCCCGCCTTTTCTTCCCCTCAAACCAAGGAAGGGGTTAATTTAACAATGGTGTAGATGCCCTACTTCCATTCAAGGCAGAATACTCAGCAGCTACACACTTGAGGACTTACCCGGTGATCAATACCTGCAGGAAGGACGGTCACTACTTAGACTTGATCACCCACAGTCACAAGACTCAAGCACACCCAAGTCAAGGCCCCCTTGACAAAGTTCAATGTCAGATGAAGAGCTTCTAAATCTTTTTTTAAAAAAAATATGTTTTACCGATTTTTTACAGAGAGGGAGGGAGAGGGATAGAAAGTTAGAAATATCGATGAGAGAGAAACATTGATCAGCTGCCTCCTGCACACTCCCTACTGGGGATGTGCCCGCAACCAAGGTACATGCCCTTGACTGGAATCGAACCTGGGACCTTTCAGTCCACAGGCCGACGCTCTATCCACTGAGCCAAACCAGTTAGGGCGCTTCTAAATCCTTTTGTCCAGTGCATTGGACCAGGCATGATGGCTTTTATGATAAGAGCTTTCCTAACTTTTGGTTCATTGAATACTTTAGAAAAATAAGAATACAAACTGGAGTTTTTCAAGTGTTTACAGGTGAATACATACACATGTTAGGTGCTTGCTAATGAGGCAAATACTCTTTAAGGAGAAACCATGTGTAGACATGGGTGATGTTGACCCCTCCATCAAGATATAAGAAGTGCACTGTTGATGAACAGCAGGCCCTAAGCAGTGTTAGGGGCAGAAGGAATTCAATCACACAGAGGTAACTCTTAAATCTTTTGCTAACTTATTTGATCATCCATGTAACATATTTTTATTGAGTTCTGCCTGCCAGGTACTGTGATTCAAAGGGGACACAAATTCCACAGCTGTGTTAGTCAGGATCCTTGGTGGCAAGTATAAGAATGTAACTCCAATGTCTTCAGCACGAGAGGGAATTTATTGCCTTATATGACTGGGAAAGGCAGCATGTGCTTACTTCTCATATACTAGATCCAGAGGGCTAATACGTTATTCAGGTTTTATTCCCATATTTGAATTGTGCTTCCCTCTCTAGGGTCAGCTTAACTGCTTGGAATTGCTCTCTTCAGGCAATGGGAACGACGACTGTTGGTGGTCCAAGGCCTCTGTCATTATAGCATTCAATAAAAAATAAAAAGAAAGGATCCATATATTAATATCATGGAAAGACTCTGTCCAATAACATGCCTATATTTAGAGCAGTCACTATTTTCAAGAGGATATGGTACCAGAATTTGCCTGGGTCACATGCCACACCTACTGCAAGCAGGTAGACAGGGTACTGTCGTGAATAGTGTTAGTAGAACCACATGGGATGAAGGAGTGGCAGTTCCCTAATGAAAAGAATGGTCCTGGGAAGACAAATATAACTGATGTTCACAATAAGAGACTTAATGCCTTCCTCAACAAACTCTGAGTGTGGTGAAGGAGGTGGACATGTAAACAACTGCAATAGATAGATGAACGCTAATACGGTGCAGATAAGCACAGGGCCTATGTGAACACAGAGGAGGGACCTGTAAGTTAGATTGGGACAGGGATGAGTGATGGTTTCCTGGAGAGTACACCCCTTGGTTGAGTATTCATGGGCAAATAAATAGGGGTTATCAGGTGAAAGTAGAGTGCAGAATAGATATCTTGGAAGCAGAAGAAGCACCAATAAAAGATGACAGAGATACAATAATATTTTCTAAATGAATATATGAATGATTTGCCTAGAATTTCTATTTCTAAGGTTATTTGTGATATGCTATTTACCAAATTCAGTGAACACCTTCAAGTTTATTTCTCTGCTGGTATTAATGCTTTAATCCCTGACTTTTCCTGCCTATCTGGTTCTCTTCCTAATTCATTTGCTCAAAGAATTGATCAGGTCAAAAACTTTGTAGTTAAAGAAGGCTCTTATCTCTGGCCTTTTTAAAAATTATGGTTTTTATTAATTTTAGAGAGGAAGTGGGAGAGAGAGAGGGAAGAGAAACATCAATCCAATGCTGCCTTGTACATGCCCCCCCCCCCCCCCCCCCCCCCAATGGGGATTGAGCCTGCAACTCGGACATGTGCCTTGGCTGGGAATTGAACCAGTGACCTCTCAGGCATGGAACAAGACTCAACCAACTGAGCCACACTGGCCAGGTCAAGGCTCGTCTCTTTTCTTCACAGTACCAAGTCCTGTGGGCACCAGCTTCAAAATATACTCTGAATTTGATCACTTCTCAACACTTCCTCTTCTGTTACCCTGCTCCAGGCTTCATTATGCCTCATGGAGACCAGTGAAGTAGCCCTGCATCTGGCCTTCCTGTTTCTCCTGTTGCCTCTCTACTGCCATTTTCCCACAAGGTAGCCAGAATAATTTTTTTAAAAAAATGTAAATCAAATGATGTTCCTACAGAAAATGAAATGTGCCAACAATTTGATAATCTAGGGGAAGAATATTCCAGAAAGAGGAAATAGCAAGAACCAAGGCCATGTGTTGGGAGAATATTTGGAGTGTTTGAGTAGCAGAGGAGAGGTCGGAGGACTGTTTTGCATGGGCCAGGGGATTATGGTTGGATGGGGTCTGTGAGACCTTGCACATTTCTTCTTTCTGGCCCTCCCTTCCCTATTCCCAGCTTGCTCTCCAGCTTCTGACTCTACAGGGTGTGAGCAAGGGAGGGGAGGAGAGATAAAGGTCATGAAGCCTTATTTGATTTGGTTGTAACATAGGCTGGTGTCATGCTCTTGGGCTGAGAGGTGCTTAAAGCTGTCCCTTTTCCAGTGAGTGCTTTCCAGGGCCCTTCTGGAGGTACCCAGTCAGGCCCTCCAACAGTCACCGCAATGCATACTTGCCCTGGGCTTTACCGTTCTCCTTTCTGCAGACCCTGCCTCACACTTGTTGGAGTTCTCTCACCCAGGAGGCTCAAATGGACAGAATTTAAAAGGCCTGCAGCTCAGCTCTCTCTTCAGCATTGCCATGTCTGTTCACTGAGAAATACTCACCCCTGGTCTCATCAAACTAAGTGCAGGACATTCCCCAACTCAGCAGCCTTTGGACTCCACCATCGAAGATCCCATTGCTTCTAGATTTCCCAGCAGGAGTCAGAGTACAGGCCATAGTTGTACCTGCTGACACGCTGCTCTCACCATGTCACCCAACAAAAGCCCCCTCCATCACCCATCTCCATCTTTCACCAACTCACCCACACCCTGTTTTAGGAAGGTGTAGCAACTCCAAGCACTGCTCAAACAGTTCTAGATTATACACTCCAATTAGAAAAGGAGAAGGCCGTCAATTTTAAAGCCACTGAGTATACTTTCTACTTCCTTGCTTCAAGGTCAGAAAGAAGCATTTATCCAATTAATGTGGACATGAGATGGTGACAGTTTCTTCCTTAAACAGATGAAAAGGATGATGCTGGGAAAAGAATTCTGACCCTAATTTAAGAAAGGTGCTGTTAAAATAATGAGTCAGTATTTCAAATGACACATCGAAGTAGATGTACTAGCCAGTCGTATACTTTTTGTTCCTAAGAGTGACCTCTTCCAGTGGTTCTCAACCTTCCTAATGCCGCAACGCTTTAATACAGTTCCTCATGTTGTGGTGACCCCCAATTTCATTGTTACAAATTGAACATAATTAAAGCACAGTGATTAATCACAAAAACAATATGTAATTATATATGTGTTTTCCAATGGTCTTAGGCGACCCCTGTGAAAGGGTCATGACCCACAGGTTGAGAACCGCTGAGTAGACCAACAGAAAGTAGGAGATGCAAGAATGGAGAGGTTCCCTTGCTCATGATCATCTCTAGAACTTTCATACCCACCAGGGAAATTTCTTTATCAGGATGAATAGTAAAGGTTACTTGGGCAGTAATAGATGTTGTTGCTGTTTTCCTTCCCTGTATGGATAAAAAACACTCATTTACTCAACAAATATTTTTTTGAACAGCCCCATGTCTTAGCAAAGAAGATGCTACAAAGGGGCTTATCATCCTGTAGTAGATAGAAAAGAATGCTGATTTGGGTGTTACCTGGCTATTTGAATTAGCCAAACAAGATGCTTAAAGAAATCTATAGCATGATCTATAATATTTCTCAGAGAAATTTTCTCTGAGGAACAATGATTTTGTATTTTACTACTTAATCGACAGACTGCCAGACATTCTGAATTTAAAAGGCAGTGGAAAATGGAGGGAGAAATAGAAAGAAATGAATAGAAATCACCAGGTACAAATATTAGATTTAGTAATAATTCCATAAATTATAATTGTAATAATCATTTTTATAAGTAACGTTTATTGAGCACTTATTATATGTTAGACCCTATGCCCAGCACTTTCATCTGTTATATTATTCAGTTTTCACAACAATACTTTTAAATAAGTATATTATTATCCCCATTTTATAGATATGGAATTTGAGGCACAGCTAGTAGGTGACAGAACCAGATTTGACAATGTCAGTCTTGATCTCAGCCACTGCTTCTTGCAATCTGGGATGTAATGCACTACACAGGTTCCTCCAGTCATTTCTCCACTGGACTCAGCTGTAACAAGGGCCTGTCCTCAGGGGGTTACTGCACGTAGCCCATAGTTTCTTGGGCTTCTGACCCTCAACTCCATTTTGTGATTTGTCTCTGTGTGTAAATAACAAGAATCTACTAGATTTTCTCCTGGAACATATTTATTCCATTAATATTCTCACCCTTGCCTGCCTTGTGTTTGAAAATCAGTGACATCCTGTTGTAAGCTTTCATCTTACTTGCCTTAAATGAAGTCATACTGAACGAAGTAAGGTCCCTGGAAGCGATGAACTTCGTGGAATTGTCCGGGCATCTGGGAATATCAGAGCCTTCCTGGTGTCTTCTCCTTGCCCGCGGGCTATGTGAGTCCCAAACGCAAGGCACCCTTCACAGGAAGCCTCTCCCTTCCCCAGCAGCCCTGAGACCCTCTCCCAGAACGCCTCCTTGACTCCCACTGCTGCTCTGTTAGTGATTTTGAAACCTTCTCTTTCAGAATCAGAAAGAAACTCATGGCCCCAAGGTGAAGAGCTGAGGACCCCCTGCCGTGCACTTGACAGTGTGAAGTCAAATTTTAGCAATCTCTGCTGGAGAAGAATAGACCTCATGCTGAGGGTCGCCCAAGTTGAGCTGGCTCTCTGGAAAACAACTGGATATGGTATTGGTCTTTATTACAGTTCCCGCAGACCTAAAAAAAAAAAAGTTGTTTATAAAACAAAAGCCACATACAATTTGGTATGGTAACATTTTTTTAGAGTTTTGTTTTGCACAGCGGAAACCAGGGCTGATGTGGTCATGGAGGAACTGGAGCCAGCTCTGTTACCCCAAAGCACCTCTCCTAGCACATGCGTCTGAGTGAGCCAGGCCAGGCCTGGCCAGGAACAGCTGGTATTGTTTGGCTCTTTGGAAAGACCTCTGGGACAAATGCTCCAAAGGACCTCAGCAAAGCCCCACACCATGCAACAACGGCCCACGGCACACCCAGACTCCCATCGCTGGCATTTCCAGGAGTGGAGGAACACCTCCAGGTCCCCTCCTTTCTTCCAACCCAGTGAGAGTTAACCGTGGTCACGGGGTCATTGCTTCCTGGAGGATATGGTGGTGTTCGTGGTTCTCGCCTTTCCGCTCCAGCACTGACACCCTGGGCCAGTGGAGGTGCCTCTCTTGTTTGCAGTTCCTCAGTTCCCAGTCAGTGAAAGACGCCAAATGAAACATCCAAGTTTCCTGGTATTTCGAGCCAGATCGTGTGAAAACTAAAGAAAATCCGTGCTTGCTGGCTTTGAGAACAGGAGCAACAAACTACTTTGTAAGCACAAAGGAAGTGAGTTACCCAAAGGGCCAGAAACATGGTGAGAAAGTGAAGCGTGTAGGATTAGATTAAGATTTGGGCTTCGGGAGACCTGCTATTGGCTGTGTCTTCATTACGCATATGACTGGGATAATTTATTGTCCCTCTTCCTGCCATTCTGTAGTGAAAAATTAATTTGGGGAGAAAGACTTCTTATATTTTGGAAGCTACCATATTATAGACACTATTTGGATAGCTTTTATACACATATTTTCCTAGGAAAGTGAAAAATGAATACTTCATTTGTGTGATTCATTCAGTGGCATAGTGACTCAGGGCTGGACAGAAGCAGACCAGGCTTCTACCCTCAGGAGCTTACATGTGGTAAGTGTGGGGAGATAGATAATAAATTCATAAACTCAGAAGTGGATCATGTAGTTTCTAAAAGTGACAATATTTTAAAGAAAAATAAACAGGGTAAGGAGATAGAAAATGAGTAGGCGAAGTGGTCAGAGAAGACCCCTTGGAAAAGAAGCTATTTGAGCAGAGGCCTGAGGCCTGGAAAGAGTGAGCCATGCACTGTTCTAGAGGAAAGGCATTCCAGACAAGGCTGGTGGCTGAGGCTGAGTACAGGAGGAAAAGTTGTGGCAGCTGAGATTGGAAAGGTAGGCAGAGGCCAGGGCATGTAGGTTCCTGTTTGCTACAATCCTATATAATAAAAGGCTAATATGCAAATCGACTGAATGGTGAAACTGGTTGCTATGACATGCACTGACCACCAGGGGGCATACGCTCAATGCAGGAGTTGCCCCCTGTTGGTCAGTATGCTCCCACAGCGGGAGCACCACTCATTCAGAAGCCGGCTCTCAGCTGGCCAGCGCAGCGGAGGTGGCAGGAGCCTCTTCCGCCTCCGTGGCAGCACTAAGGACCCCTCGGGGGATGTCTGCCTACTGGCTAAGCCATTTCCCAAAAGAGATAAGAAGGATTTCATCCATTTATTCGATAGTTATTTATTGACAGCTAAGCCATTTCCCAAAAGAGATATGAAGGATTTCATCCATTTATTCGATAGTTATTTATTGAGCTCAGACTATATATCAGGTTGGGTCCTGTGCTTAAAAAGTTGTGACCCCTGTTATCAAGTGAAGGGATAAGAAAATAACATGAACAACCAAAACAAAACAAAAAAAAAGTGACAATAAAGAAAGGCCCAGAAGAGAGGGAATGATGCTAGTATGCAATAAGAACACAAACTACAAATATTAATGCTGATTACTTAGTATCAGTGCTGTGCACTAGGTACTATTCATATATATTTTTCATAATGAATCAGTTGTCTTACATATTATTATTGCTATTCCTTGTAAAGGAGGAAGCCGATGTCAGAAAAGCAAAGTGTCAATACCGCAGGCCAGGGGTGAGTAAGATGAGAAGTCAGAATTTGAATCCAGGTTTGTCTGATTCTAAAGCGTCAGGTTTCCCTACTCAGAGGAAGGAGCTACCGTGGCAAACAGCTTGGGTAAGTCAATGCTCATAAGATACTTTATCTACCAGACTTGAGTCAGACTGGTTTCAGACATATATTCCACAGGAAAGTAAGTATGATACTATTAGGATGGGTAGTAGAATCTTTAAAAACAATTCCAAAACACTGTAAGGAGAACAGCCCACAGTTGATTTTCCCTTTATACAGTTTGTTGTAATCTGTAGTAAGTGTTCTACTTGTTTGTTCCTCATTTATTCCCATCTCCTTGACTGCATCGTAGTGGCCATAAGAGCAAAAACCACGTCTGTCTGTTCAGCGTTGTGTCTCCAGAGCCTAGCACGGCGCCTAGAATGCCGCAGTCGGCGCTCAATTAATATCAGCTGAACGAATGAATTAATTAAACTTCATTTTATTTCCTTCCAAGGCCATGTACTGCTCCAGACAGCATGCAGAGATGGCAGAGAGTATAATAAACATCAGAGGTATTTTACAATTCAAGGCTGACCCACACTGACCCTTGCTTTAATTAAATCTTTCACTTGTGAATGAATCATTTCTTCCATTAATTAAAATGGGATACACATATGTCTCTGTAAAGTATGTGTCAAAAGAAAGCATTCCACCTAAAATATACAGGAGGCGCTGACCACCGTGTTGAGTCATCCATCATAATCCACAAAAAAGATCGGCTTTGGAATTAGAACGAGCACAATCGTCTCTTATGACCTCAAAACTATTAGCTGCAGGTTCTCAACCAATCTGTCAGTCCCCGTGTGTTAATCTCAGGGACCATGCATAGCATGAAGCCATAGGGAAACGTTTATTTTGGAGGGCAGAGCCTGCGGCCCGCACCCCAGGAATGCCAGCGTCTTTAATCACTGCTCGGAGCCCATGCTCCTTAGAGACTTGTCTCTGCGCGGTGAGAGCTGGAAGGCAGCCGAGACTGCACTGTCGCCGAGGCTCAACACTTGCTCCTCTGGAAGCCAACATGATCATCGCAAGGAAAAGGATGTTGCTGTTGAAGTGGCAAAAGCTAGTCTGTGCTCCCATTCACCCTAGTCTCCCCGCTAGAAGAATTGGGATGCAAAAATCTATTTGCAATCTTTAGCTTCAGAAAACAGTGAGCATAGCCAGCCATTGTTCAAAATATGTTGCCTCAGAGTCAACTCTGCGCTACCCAACCTCAGAGGCCTCGATTAAGTACCTTAACATGTTTAAAAATCACCACTGGGGATTCTCTAGGCAAGATGAAAGGGAGGGAGGGATAAAGCATTGAGTGGTTTAAAAGTGCCCGAGGTTCTCTAAAACAACTTCTCAATATCCTGCAAGATTTCAAATGCAGCAATTTTTTTTTGACAGTAAAAGTATCAGTAGTTGCCAGAGGCTTAGAGGGAGAGATGAATAGGCGAAGCACAGACCACTTTTAGGGCAGTGAAACTACTCTGTGTGATACTGTAATAGTGGATACACATTATTATAAATTTGTCCAAAACCCATAGAGTGTACAACACTAAGAGTGAACCCTAATGTAAATTATGGACTCTAACAATAATCATATGTCAACTAGAGGCCTGGTGCATGAAATTGTGCACTTTAGGGGAGGGGGTCCCTCAGCCTGGCCTTCGCCCTCTCGCAGTCGGAAACCCTGGGGGGATGTCCAACTGACGACTTAGTGGGCCTAAGCCATCAGTTGGACATCCTTAGCATTGCCACGGAGGTGGGAGAGGCTGCTGTGCTCGCCAGCCGTGAGCCCGGCTTCTGGCTGAGTGGCGCTCCCCCTCTGGGAGCACACTGACCACCAGAGGGCAGCTCCTGTGTTAAGTGTGTGCCCCCTGGTGGTCAGCGCGCATCATAGTGACCAGTCATTCCACCATTCGGTCATTTGCATATTAGCCTTTTATTATGTAGGATACACTGTAGATGAGGCCCCCTAGAACCATAAGAAATGCAAAAAATTCACTGTTAACTCATTCTCGAATTGCCCCCACTTAAAATCAAATTGACTCCCTTGCCCCCTCCTCCCCCCCATGGGGCATGTGCTGCACCTTGGGAACCACTGGGCTTGACACTTTTCCTCTCTGAGCTTCATTTCTGAATACATATGCATATACCATGGGGATTGTGATCTCTTCTCTGCCTACCTCACTGGGTTGTCATGAGGAGGTTCTGAGCCAATAAACCTAGAAATGTTTCATCAAGTAAGTGATGTCTAAACGGGAAAGGATTGTTATTTTTAAGCTCACGGTACCTTCAAAGATAGCAGGTGCTGAGTAGGGGAGGAGGGCATGATTGTTTCCTGGGACTGTAGCTATGGAAGCTTTGCAGAGGGTTCTGCAGGCCTCGGAGGGGCGGGCTCTGGCCAGCAGCCCTGTAGCGGTGGTCGTCCCTGGAGGTGCTGGTGGGGGGCAGGGTGTTAGGGAGACGCTAGGAGGGCGGCAAGGCCAAAGAGGGAGTAACTGTCAAACCTTCCTGCTTGGCGCCATTCTTTAAATTGTACGTGGCTGTTTTGCAGCTATACCTGCTCGGGGCGGGGTTCCAATCTCCTGGAGTGGGGTGGGGGCCGGGCCAGGGCAGAGCCAGGTGGCTAAGAGGGAGGGTTTAGCCATGCCCCCAGCGAGGTTCAGTGCACTTTCGCTGCTGAGACCGCGCTGCTGCTGTCAGGGGGAAGGGTCTGATCCTGGGGGGCTGCTCAGGCCTGCCTCCACCCAGGTCTGGAGTTGTAGGGAGAAGAGGCGTGCCTGGCCCCAGTGGAGGGGGCCCGGCAGCAGGGGCCCCGGGTGCCTCTGGGGCGCTGATGGGTGGTCACTGGCGTGCTATTGTTATGGGCGCCCCTGGTGGGGGTGGTGGGGGAAGAGATCAGGAGTCGGGGGTGCGAGCTGCAGCTACCCCCGAGGCTGGGTCTTCTCCCCATCCAGTCAGCCTCCCCATCCCCCTGGCGGTGCGGGGGCTGGGGTAGGGTGTCCGTGGCTGCTCCCCATGGCTGCTTCCTCTTCCTTCTTTGCAGTCCGGGCTCCTGTCACGCACTCTCCTCAGACCCCCAGGAACTTGGTTCTGGCCGCCCACCCCCTGCTGCGTGCGCAGCCTCCTGCTAGTCTGTCAATATGCAAATTGGTTGTTAACGGACAATTAGCATATTACCTCTTTATATGTATAGATGTAGATTCATCAATTATAACAAATATACCACTCTGGTGGAGGACAATGATAATGGGGAGGCTGTGCATGTGTGGGGGCAAGGGGTATATGGGAAATATAGTACCTTCTGCTCAATATAGTTGTGAATGGAAAATGGCTTTAAAAAGTCTATTTTTTAATTAAAAAAAAAACACTCCACAGCTAATATGATATACAATGGTGAAAACAAAATTTTCCCTCTAATGTCAATAACAAGACTGGAGGCCTATATTCACCACTTCTAATCAACATAGTACTAAACATTCAAGCCAGAGCAATTAGGCAAGAAAAAAAGAGGAGGGGGGGACATCCAAACTGGTGAAATGCAGCAATTTTTAAAAAGTACAAAGTGTAAGTAAGGACTATTCTCTCAGTGAAGTGTCAGGCTCCACAGGAGCAGGAATGATAAACACGCCCCCTGCATATTCAAGAGGTTGTTTCAGAAGAGGCCAAGTGATTGCTAAACCAGTCGTGGCAATTCACTGTGTTTTATTACCACACCTTTATGTGAATACTAACCGCTCTTTTATTTTTCCTTCAAATGAATACTGTGAGGCAGCCACAGAACATTGTAAAATGGGAAGGGCCTTTGAGATCATCGGGGCCATTTGCAGTGATGGAAGGAAGGCCCCCAAAGTGAAGTGACTTGTCCAAGGTCATAGGGCAGGTCAATGGCAGAGTCAGGACTCCCAACTCTGTCTTCTGACTCATAGTCCTGGGCTCTTTGCCCTGGGTCTTTAAAAAAATTTTTTTTTAAAAAAATCTTTATTGTTGAAAGTATTACGTATGTCCCCTTTTTCTTTCCCAGGGGACCCCTTATAATCCCCTCTCCACTCCCCCAGGCCTCCATCACCCTATTGTCTGTGTTCATGGGTAATACATATATGCATACAAGTTCTTTGGTTGATCTCTTCCCATCCCTTCCTTCCTTCTGAGATTTCACAGCCTGCGTCTTTACATAGGGCTAAGCCACAGGTGATTTATTCCCCAGCACAGTGCTAGGTACACTGCCAGGAGGTTGATTAATGTATTAATTCCAGTGGAGTAAGAGATTAAAATCTCTCAAGTACTCAGGAATAAATCAGTAGCTTTTATTAGATGCCAAGTCCAAATTATTTGGATTATTTCAGAGGTTGGGCTCAGTCACTATTATGTTACTTTAAATTTCTTGGTAATTTTCGCCTGCTTTTAACATTTCTCTGATACTCATTAGCTTATTTCCAGGGTCAATATAGGTATAGATATAGTTTTGATATAGATATAGATATAGATATAAAAAAGGTATTTGAGAGGTTTAATGGGTAGTAGAGATGGATAACAGTATTGAAGAATGAATTGTTTACATGGTATAGAGTAGCGAATAAGAGCATGGACGCTGGAGCCCAGTTACCTGGGTTCAAATGCCATCTTTGACACTTAGAAGATGTGTCATCTGAGATCACCAATCTTGGGCTTTTTAGATCACTGGGCCTCAGTTTTCTCCTCTGTAAAATGGGAATTACAGTAGCTACTTTATAGGATTGTCATAAGGATAAATTGAAAAATCTGAGATTAGTCTTGGAGGTCCCATTTATATGTGTAGTTTAATGATATACATACATACATATCCAAACCATAATATTAGAATGCAAACAATGAAAATGTTAGACTATTGAATTTTCTTTTTGTTGATTGAAGCCATAACAGATCATTTTAAAGCAAAGTACATCCCTGTGCTATGGGTTGATGCTATGTCCTCTCTCTCTCTGCCCCCACCCCACAGCACCCCAGTTTAGAGGCCCAGTGTCTTTTTCTCTATCTCTAATCTAGTTCTTCTTGAATAACTTTTAAAAAGCACATATTTGGCCATATCTTGCTCTAGCTTAAAAGCCTTCAATGAGTCCTATGGCTTATAGGATGAAGCAGTACAGTCTGGTTCCAACTCACTCTGACAACTTATTCCCATCAGCATCATCCCCCCACCCTATGTTCTAACCAAACAAGTTGGAACTACTTCCTCAACGTCCCCACGTACTTATACACCTCTGCGCAGTTGTTCATGATATGTTCTTGGCCTGAAGTCTTCTTTCCCCACTTTATCACCTACTAAATTCCTAGTCATCCATCAAGGCTCAGCTACAATTTCACCTCTTCAATTAAGTGTTTCCCTACTCCAGTCCCCTCTTGGCAAAATTAATTACTCCTCGCTCTGTGTTTGGTGCTACTTCATTCTTATCTCGCAAACAGCACTTACCACATTACATTTTGTTGTATATGTGTCTGAACCCAGCTAAACACGGGTTAGCAAACAATCAAAACCATTTCTTTTAGCCAGGCCTATGGTTCTGTTGCCCAGTAAGATCAAATACTGCTGGAATTGTGTTTAAGCAGTGCTCTGGGAAGTCCCTCTACATCCATCAGAGCTGACACCAGAGGGAAACACATTTGCCCATCTGTAGCTAAACTATGACTGCCATGAACGCAGGACCATGTCTTATGTACCTCGCTACCTCCAGTACCTCACGCAATACCTAGTACTTAATAAATGCTTATTAAATACATGAAAACAATGTCACTGAACTATTAGCTGTGAACTTTAAGGAACAATTCTGGACACTGACTATAGAGATTCAGACCTAAATTGTTAAAATACTTGACATCACACTTCATATCCTAGACTCTGGGATATGGGAATGTAAACTCTGATTGTAAAAGGAGTTCAGATTTGGGAAATAGTTGCAAAATAACTCAAAAACAGTTTTATACACACATACACACAGATAGGCTTGCTTGGTAGACAATATACCTCCCACAAACAAGGAACTTTTAATTATATGGAACTTATCATTCATGTGGTAGAATATTTATCTTCATCCTTCTTCACCAAATATTTCCAAATAATTCTTTATATCCAGTTTCATAGGAAAAAATATTCAATTTTATAATGTAAGTTAGCAGGACAGTAAGATTCATTTTATAGAAATTACCATAATTATTATTATTTAAAAAAATTTTTAAATTGATTTCAGAGAGAGGAAAGGAGAGGTAGAGAGAGTTAGAAACATCTGTAAGAAGAGAAAATCATTGATCAGCTGCCTCCTGCATGCTGCTCCCCCACTGGGGTTTGAGCCCAAAACCCCAGCATGTGCCCTGACTGGGAATCAAACTGTGACCTCCTGGTTCCTGGGTCGATGCTCAACCACTGAGCCACACTGGCCAGGCATTTAATATTATTTTTTAATAATAGTAAGCATTGGATCCTCACTATGTACCTGGCAGTGTCTTAGCTGTTTGATATGTATCATCTCATTTGGTTCACACAACAGTATTGTGAGGTTGGTACCATGATTATCTCCATTTCCAGATGAGGAAATTGAGTGTCAGAGAGGTTAAGTAAATTGCATAACATTTCATATATAGTAAATAACAAAAGTGAGATTCAAAGCAAGATATGCCAAAATCTAGAATCCATACTTTTTTTTTTTAAATCCTCACCCGAGGATATTTTTCCATTGATTTTTAGAGAGAGTGGAAGAGAGAGGGAAAGACAGAAATATCGATGTGAGAGAAACACATAAATTGGTTGCCTTCTGCACATGCTCTGACCAGAGCCTGGGCTGGAGAGGAGCCTGCAACCGAGGTACATGCCTTTGACTAGAATCGAACCCGGGACCCTGGGGTCTGCAGGGTCCACAGGCTGACACTCTATCCACTGAGCCAAACCAGCTAGGGCTAGAATCCATATTCTTAACCATCATCTTATAACAGGGGTGGGCAACCTTTTTGTGAGTGCTTGCCAAAACCAGGAAGATCTCTGACTCAAAATTCTTCTGCGTGCCAACCCTAATTTTTTGAGAACATGTTACGCCTACTTGATATCTCTTAAGGTGTACGTATGTGAAGAACCTTGAGAAATAATAAAATTCATTCGAGCGACAAAAACACAGTATATGATGATGAAAAATACATTTATTTTTTAATGTATACATGTACACTGATAGTCCGACAGAAAACTTTATGACTCCGTTTGATATTATCAGTGGGACTTTTGCTGCTGCATCACTGATGACAGAGATTTTACATCAGGTTTATATTTCGTGACCTTCAGAAATATGCACGAGCTACTACTTTCATCCGTCAGGCTACTCCTATTACGAGACTTAACAAAATTCATCACTGAGAACAAAGATTCACAAGCGTATGTGGATGAAACCAAAACACTGGTCGGATCTAGGAAGGCAGGGAGAGTTAAGGCAGAGGCATAGAAATTGCTCTTCCCCTCTCTCGTCAATCCATGTCTATGGTCTTTAAGATAACTTGTTATGTAAAATTATTTATTTATCTATTAAGAAAAAATTGTAAATGGAAGATTATAAGAGAGGGTTTCGCTTGCCAGCAAAAGTTACTGGCGTGCCGTGTTTGGCATGTGTGCCGGGGGTTGCCCACCCCTGTCTTACAATATCTCATGAGAACTCATATTGCATCCTGTATTTGTCAGCATTTTCACAATAATGCTGAGTAACAGCTACCTTAAAACTCAGTGGCTTAAAACATTTATTGTCATGCTCAAAGGCCGCAGATTAATTGTGATTCAACTGAGTCAGGCTGGACTCAGCCGGGAGGGTGTGTGGGTTCAGTTTACATTTGCTCCACACCTGTATATTGGGGAGCCTAGGCTAAAGGGACAATGCTACTCAGGGCATCTCATGGTGGGTCACCAGTGCACAAGATTAAACCTAACTGATCAAGTATATTTACAATATGTGTCATGCTCACAAACATTTTGTTGGCCAAAGCAAATTGCACAGCTAAATTCAACATCAATGGGGGAGGAAGGTGAAGGCCCACGATGGGCTGTGAAGGAGGATAAATATTTACTGAACAGTAATACAGAGCATCACACAGCTTATTATTTGTTTGTTTGTTTGTTTGTTTATTTATTTATCTAAAAGTCTAGAGTACATATTCATTTGCATTTCGCCAGGTATTATTTCTTTTTTCTTTTTCTTTTTTGTCCTTGTGCAAAGGCATGAAATTCCAAAGCTGCCACTGAAGATTTCAGCCTTTCTAGCTCTCATGTAGTTCTAGGCTGAGTCCTAAACTGCTGACTACTGAACTCTTTAGAATGGTACCATTGTTGGCAGATCGCAAATCCACACGATTCTTCACCTGAGTCATTGCCAGGTTCATAAAGGTGTTTATATTTTTTAAAAACCCTGCAATAAAAATTTGATTTCCTCAAGAGCCATGTATTTTCAGAAACCCAGAAGTTCTTGTGAACAACTCTTATAAAGAATCACAGAATAAGGTCACAGCATTTTAGAGCCACGTTAGAGGCCACTCAGTTCAATCTGCTCATTTTACAGATGAGGAAACAAATAGTTTCAGTTTCAACCTTTCAATTACTGCGTACAGCGGGCTACATTTTTTCCCCCTGTGCAATAAAAGCAATGAGAAAAAAAATCTGTGGCAAACTTTCCATGTCTTACTGTAATTCCGTAATGGGGACCTCTGTTTATTTTATTTTATGAGAATCCTCATATGATCTGCTAACTTTATCACTATAACCAACTTCCCCAATTGCCAATGAAAAACAAAAATTAAGTCTTTCCATTCCTCTGTAGAATGTTGGGGATCTTCTGCTTGTAGAGCCAGTGGGCTAAGCCGAGAGGCCCCTGGTCACCTGCTCCAGGATCCTGAGGACATCTAGGGCTGTTTTCTACAAGGGAGAGGAAAAGAGGCACCAAGCCCAGTTTTCCAGAAAGGGAGTTACAAGTATCTCTCTAGGCCAAATACTTTCAATATTTAGCTATTATTGTCCCCTCTTAGATCTACTGAGATTTAGAATGCAGAGTACACTGGGGTGAGAGTGGGAGCAAAGATTGGAAAAATCTAAGGTGAAAAGTACAATTCATTGGCTATCTGCTATGTGCCAGACCTGGTGCTAGGTACTAGGGTCATGATGTGAACAAGACAGAAAAACCGACTGACAAAACTTGGAGGAACCAAGATGGCGGCATAGGTAAACACCTGAACTTGCTGCCTCGCACAACTACATCAAAACTACAACTAAAAGACAAAACGAATATCATCCAGAACCACGGGAAGGCTGGCTGAGTGAAAGTCCGACAACGAGAGGGAAAGAGAAAAGCACATCTAGACTGGTAGGAGGTGCAGAGGTGCGGAAGAGCAGAGGTACCGAGGCGCATGAAACAGGCTGGCAACTGGGTACGCTGTGGTCTTTTTCAATTGGGAGGGAGATACAAACTCCTGACTGCTCTGAACTCCAGTTCCGGGTGAGACTCTGGGGACCCAGACTAATACGGGGAGAAAGTGGACTGTCTGGCATCCGGCCGGAATGTGAGGGCGGCTTTCTCTCAGAGGTACTTGCAGCATTCATTATTCCTGCATGGGGCCACGGGACACAGAGACCCAGGGACCTATCTGGGGCAAGGCCAACGGGCGACCATTGCTGTTTGCACGGCCCCGTGATTCCCTGAGACCCCGACCCACCCATATGCGCAGAGGCTTTTGCATATGAATGGCCTGGCCTTTTGCAATCTAAACCTAACAAACTGCAGCTGGGTCAAAGAACCCCAGAGCTTCCAAAAGAAGGCCTAAGGCTCATCAGCAGCCTGCATTGCTTCACAGCTGGGCCTCATCTGGGCACCTCCAAAC
>NW_005369990.1:2265253-2268332 GCF_000412655.1 Myotis brandtii
AAAAAGAGGAACAACTGTAATAATCTGAACAATAAAGACTTATTTAAAAAAAATAAAATAAAACTGACAAAACTTGTGGCATTGGAAGAAATGTGAGAGGGAGTGGGCTCTGCTGCAGGTGAGAATGACAAGGGTCCCGTTTCACTTGGAGATATTATCCATGGCCTTTTTAAAAATGTGTATAACTTTGAGTCAACCAGTCCCTTTCTTAGAATTTATTTCATGGAAATTCCCCGAGATATGTGTAAAGATGTACATTCCAGGAAGCATTATTGATAATAGCCAATAAGAAATTGTAAATGTCTATATTTCAAAACTGAAAAATAAAATAAAATGCTCGAAGGCCTCCCACCAAAAAAAAAAAAAAAGACAGAAAAACGCTGTATTCACAATGCTTCCAGTCTAGCTTCAGACCTGAAGCTAAGTGTTATCAAAGCAAAACTACAGGATGTCATGGGAGTGTGTAATGCAGGAGTTAACCTAATGTATATGGGGAGGGGCTGGGGGTAATGAGAGAAGGTCACCCTGGGTAAAGAACGTTTTTCCATAGAGCCTCTGGGAGGCTGAGGTAGCGAGCTTTCCAGGATGAGGAAAGAGCATGTCCAAAGGCCTGATAGAACTGAGAAATGTCCGAGGAAGCCAATTCTAAGCAAGGGAGAGGAGACTCATATGAGACTGGACAGGTAGTCAGGGACAGGACTGGAGGGTGGGGAGCTCATAGAATGAGAGTAGAGTTTTGGACTTTATTCTAAAGGTGAAGAGAAGACATTGAATATTTTGAAGTAGGAGGATGACATATAATAATTGGATTTGCATTTTTAGAAAGAACACTTTGCACTTTTAAAAATAAATTGGAGAAGAAAAAAAAACAGAATTGGGGAATGTAAAAAAAATTATACGGGAACAAAGTAAAAATCTGGTGCATCCAAATATTCAGCCCAGGTTGGCTATAGATTACTCAGGATGGAAGGTTAGATGAGTGAGTGTGTGTGCGTGTGTGTGCATGTGTGCATGTGTGTGTGTTTTCATAGATTACATAGAGCATTTTGACATCGTTTTTTTCCCCTCCCTAATCTCACCTACAACTTCTAGATAGCCCCAAAATAGGATCACTCCTTTGGGGTTTGCAAACATCTCCAGAACATGCTGGTTAAAAGAATGGCTACAGAGTTAAAGCTGGCAAATTGGACAACATAATTTTAGCCTCATTTCTTCCTGAAACACACTAACACAAAAATAAAGAAAAGGAAAAGGGGAAAACAGCAGAAATGCTGTAAATGACAGGTGACTGACCTAGCCTACGAAAACAAGAAAACCACATGCTAAGCCTGCAGTGGGCAACTCCAGGTAGAGATCAGAGTGACCCATCTACAAGCCTAGAACACCAAAGATGCCAAGAAGCTATTAGAAGTCAAGGGAGTGTCAGTCTTCAGAAGGGACCAACCCTGCTGACACTTTGGCCTTGACTCTAGTCTCCAGAACTGTGAGATAATACATGCTGGTTGTCCAGGCCATGCAATCTGTGCACTTTGTATGGCAGCCCTGGGAAAGTAATACACATGGTATGTGATGGCTCATTTCTATGCACCCCATAAAGGGAAGGACATTGTCCCTCAGTCTTCCTCTGAAGGAAGGAGGAAAGGAGAGGAGGGAAGAAAAGGGGTTGGGGGAGAAGAATGTAAGGGCCAAAATGTGCCTAGGTCTACAGGGACCCCAGCTGGAACATCTGACTTTGAACAAGAGGGGTTATACTTCTGTCTTTAATTCTTTTATGATTGGAACACATTTATGTATTACTAGAGGCCCGATGCATGAAGATTTGTGCAGGAACGGGCCTTCCTTCCCCTGGCTGCTGGCACCGCCTTCACTCCAGCCCAGAGTCACCTTTCTGCCTTCCCACACTGCCCAGAGGCCTGGAGCAGTGCTGAACGCCTGCGTCATCACCATGGCGACGATGCAAGCGTCCCACCCTGCCCCCAGCCACTCAGCACCTGCGTATGCAAATTAACCCACCATCTTTGTTGGGTTAATTTGCATACTCACTCCTGATTGGCTGATGGGTGTCATGAAGGTATGGTCAATTTGCATCTTTCTCTTTTATTAGTGTTGATTAGAGGCCCAGTGCACGACATTCGTGCACTGAGGGGGGGGAGAGGGGGTCCACTCAGCCTGGCCTGCTCCCTTTAGCAGTCTGGGAGCCCTCGGTGATGTCTGACTGCTGGCTTAGGCCCACGGGAAGTGGGCCTAAGCCAGCAGTCGGACATTCTTAGTACTGCCACTGTGCTCGCCAGCCATCAGCCCTGTGGGAGTGCATGGACCACCAGGGGGCAGCTCTTGTGTTGAGTGGTTGTTCTGTGATCAATTTGCATAACCCTTTTATTATATAGGATGTTTGTAGTTGAAAAATAAACAAATACAAACGTGCACACATACCAAAGAAGAATGGAAAGGAAATTCTTCTTCCTTAATCCTTCAAAATATCCAAAGAGGAGGATAACTAATTAGTAATGTTGAGGCTAATAAAAAATATTGTATTTAAATTTGTTTGCTTTGAGTTTTTCTCTATCAAAGGATGCATGCCTAGGGACAGTCTTGGCTCCGTCTTACTTCTGCCTTGGAATGCAGAGAGCCAGGGAGACTCTGATCCAGGGCAGTGCTTCTTGGTCTTGCTTGGGAACATTTAGAAAATTTTTCAGAGATTGGCCCTGGATAGATGTAGGCAATAAGGTAATAGCTACAACTTCCACCCTGTTGTCCAGGCTCTAGCACATGATACATAAACCACATGCAGCCTCTCTGTGGTTCAGAAGGTTAAAAGTTATTAACCAAAATCAATTGAAATAAAAAGAGTCACATCTGCCATGGTCTACAATTCACTTCTCCAGACAGCTTTGGCCTGCACTGCAGGGGACACACACACACACACACACACACACACATACACACACATACACACAGACCACACACCACACAAACCCTGGGGGAGAGCAGAGGCAGCTGCAGAAGCCAAAAACCTCCTCAGTCCTAATTAAACCCTCCAAGTTTCCAGGCAACACAGCAGAGGGAAAAAAAATCATTT
>NW_005369990.1:2268389-2273858 GCF_000412655.1 Myotis brandtii
CCAGCCCCCGGCCCCAGCCCCAGCCCCAGCGAAGGAAACGGGCCATTTGGTTTAATCAGCCCACGTGCACATTCTCTCTCCCCAGGTTGCCAAGACGGGGTCTGTACCTAGCAGAGGTATTTGTGTAATCAAAGCTTCTGGAACTTTCCCTGCCAAGGCTACCAATGTGAATAGGCTCCTGAAGTAAAAATGTTCTCCCCGCTGGGGACGGCGCCCTTGAAGTCTACATCCAAATCAAGCCAGGGTCACAGCTGTTGCGGCACCCCACAGCGGGGAACTTGCAAGAAATCCTAGCCTGTACTTCTGTAGTGCTTTGCCACAGGTCTACAGGAAACAGGCCCCAGGAGAGAGAGAGAGAGAGAGAGAGAGAGAGAGAGAGAGAGGACATGCTTTCAAAAAGCCCACCCTTCTAACTAGTACTCTGGGGTGGAAAGACAAAGCCGCTCCGGAACCTTGCCCTTTACCAAGGCAACTCCCAGTCACCCTCACTCATCCCTCTCACTGAGCCTGGGGTCCCACCGATTGACTGAGAGCCACAGCCACGAGGTGGCAGCAGATTAACTCTTCAAATGCCAGCATGGACTCAGAGCAGTGAGGAATTGGGTCTGAACACCTTGCATCTGATCACTTCCCTCAAAGAAAAGAAAAAACAAATGGCTTTTTCTGTACTCAAAGGCCCTTGGCTTGCATTGGAGAAAATGCTAGGGACGTGTGTGTGTGTGTATGTGTGTGTGTGTGTGTGTGTAACTGATTCCTAGTGGTCCATTGACATGGTGGCTGGAGGTAGGTGCAACTGTGTATGCCCCGGGTGACACGGCTTTCAGTGACACTGGGTTTACAGAACTAAAAGATCCTTCGAGAGATGTATGCTCATGTTCAATTCACTTCAACAAATACTGAAGCAATAATAAGTGCATTCGCCCTAGCTGGTTTGGCTCAGTGGATAGAGCGTAGTAGGCCTGTGGACTGAAGGGTCCTGAGATCGATTCATGCCCGGGTTGTGGTCTCGGTCCCCAGTGGGGGGTGTGTAGGAGGCAGCCAATCAATGGTTCTCTCTCATCATGGATGTTTGTATCTCTCTCTCTCTCTCCCTTCCCCTCTGAAATGAATAAAAATATATTTTAAAAAATGCATTCCATCTTGCGGGGAGAGTGCTAATGGATGGGCTGCTGCCTGTGGAAAGTGTGGGGAAGACAGGCTTTGCATGAATAGTATCTTGTAATTACCCATCTTGAATAAGTGAAGGAATGAGACACAAACCTGCTATGAATAAAGGGGGAAGAAGTAAGTGAAGGGAAAACAAGCTTAGGGAGATCATTTTACATCCCGCTTCTCTGATAGGGGAAGCCTTATGTTTTTAGGGTGAGCAAGGCCTAACATATGGGAGCCGCTAGAGAGAAACTTTGCCAGCAGAGGCTAAAAACGCTTGCTGTGCAGGTGACAAGGACAACAAATCATTCTCCTGGGTACTCCAGCCTCTGCAAAGCATTCTCCCTTCTGCCTAGTAAACTGCTGCCACTGATAGAAAAGTACTGTGGTGTTGATTGGAGTAGTGGGCCGGAACAGAGAAACTGACTTACTCTAGAAAGGGGAGAGGGAGCTACCGGCCACAGGAGGAGCCAATCCAGAAAGGCAAAAGGAGCTGGGGGTGAAAAGATAAGTGCTTTTGTCGTTGGGGGTTAAGAGAATTTGGGAGGATACAGGGAGGAGAAGGAAAGAAATTAGGAAGAGAGAGCCATAAATGTGTGATATATGTGACTAGAGAGAGAAGGGGAAAAGCAATTTGCAGATGTTTTGCTGTACCTTTGGGATTCTCTTCAATATGCTTCAAGAGTGCTCAGTAAAGATGAAACCTGCCTTACAATTATTTCTACTTCTGGGCCTGGGAGGCCACTGAAGACACGAGCCTGCATGGGTGCCGCACCACCCTCTTCCCTTTGCCGCCTGTCTGGGTAGGAGGGCTGCACCCAGATTTCAATTTCTTTCAGGAAAAGCCATCCCATGATCTCCAGTAGGTTACACAAAACTTAAGTATTTATTATGCTTATCCTAGTTTTTTATTCTTGAATGGGCAACCTCAGAGTTTAAATTTTACTCTACAGTTTCATCAAAAGGATAGGAAGCGTTGCAGTAAGATAACTCTCTGATCATCAAGCACTTTGGATGGTGATTTCATGTGTGTGTATGTGTGTTGATTTTGTTTTGTTTTGTATCATCCCCCATACTCATGCTGGGTACATGGCAGGGCTCATCAGTGTCTGATGGAGTTGGGGCTCATGATGGCCTCCTCGCCTAGCTTTTTAGGTAGGACCAGAATGGTTGTCTTTGAGAACTTTGTGTGAGTTAGGTCTCGGGGTCCTGATCATGCTTCCATGCCTTTATACATCTTCTCCCTCAGCCAGATTCTCCGTGCCTCTACCCACCCCTTTACCACCAACCATGGCTGGCCTGCTTGGCAAAAGTCCACTTTAGCCCAGCCAGTGTGGTTCGGTGGTTGAGGGTCAACCTATGAACCAGGAGGTCATGGTTTGATTCCCAGTCAGGGCACATGCCCGGGTTGTAGGCTCGATCCCCCGTAGGGGGCATGCAGGAGGCAGCCGATCAATGATTCTTCTCTCATCATTGATGTTTTTATTTCTCTCTCCCTCTCCCTTCTCTGAAATTAATAAACATATGCTTAAAAAATCCCACCCTAATGTGAAGACTGTTGAAATGTCCTAGCCTCTGTGAAACCTGCCTGACCACTCACCCACACCCTCCTGGACATAACTCACCCCCAGGGCTGTAAATTGTTTCGTATCTACCTTCCTAATTAGAGTGAAGACATGAATGATCTTTGTATCTTCAGTGCCCAGCACAGTGCCTGGTGCACAATTGGTGCTCAATAAAGGACTGGACGAAGAGCTGTCATGTGTCCTGTCATTCCATGCTGAGAAAGCCCAGCTTTTGAAAGCCTATCATTTTCCAAGCACTGAACTTAGAACTCAAACCTCACTAGGTGCTAGGAAACTCAGTCAATTACTCATCCCTCTAATGATAATATGTATATCCTATTCTTCAATTGGCAGTCTCGGAAAAGCTCACTCAAATTCAGAGGAAGTTGGGAAAATGTTCCAATAAGATGACTTTCTGACCAACAGAGCGGTAGGAATATGGTTCTCAAAGCCTTTAGCGATAAAAGATTCTGTGCTTATTCTTCTGTGTCTGACAGGAAACTATTCTTTTACAAAATGTTTACTTTTATGAAATAGAAAAGTACTCCATGCTCATTTTTAACAATTGCAGAATAGAGAAGAGCAGAAAAGGACAGAACCGTTTCAATCAGAGTCTTGCTATGTAAATAGTGAATCTAACATTTTGGGGTATGAATTACTCTCTTGCTTATGGAATTTAATAAAAACCAGACGACAGCTCGTGCTGTCTGCTGAAATCGGAGCCAGCTTCCGCAGCGCATCCTAGGTGGGTTTCCTGGTTGGTTGCTGTGGCGCACGTGTAGGGAGCACCTGTAGGCACACCCTGGGAAGCTGCACTGGGTGGGGGAGTTGAATTCATGGAAAGGGTGAATTAGCCTGGCTGGGTGCCTTTGCTTTATCGTGTGGAGCTTTGTGCATTGCGAACCACTCTTCTGTTCTCTTCCAATCACTTGAAGTCACCACAAGCCTCAGGCTGCAGTTCCCTTCAGCTCCCATTCATTCAGTTACAGATCAACCCTTTCATGCTGCAGTGATGGTCACCAGGCCCTTCATAACAATCAGAGGGCCTCCCCCACAGCCCCAGGACCTTGCCACTGGTTTCCTTGCCTGAATCAGCCTTGAGCTGCCAGAATGCCTGCACTCTAGCATCCGGCGTGACATTCTTCCTCAGGCCCTTAGTGGCAACCCCAGCACTGTCACTTGTTAGTGCAATGGAACAAGCGGGTCACTAGAACTGAAAGATCACGGCAGAGAGATGACACCTGTTGAAGCAAATTAACCTTTACTTAAATAAAGCTTTCGGCCCCAGGGGAGCGGGCAGTCAGGGAGCCTTGTCAGAGAGCTGACCCTCCCTCATCTCGAGAATGACAAGCCTGAGAGCATACGTTGACTCCTGAATACCAGAGTGCATTTTTACATGTGCATATGCATTTGTTTTATTTAATATAAAAAAGTGTTTCTGGGTCCAGAGTAATGGATCAGTGCACTATCACTAAACAAATTTTATCATGTTGTTTGTTTGTTTGTTTGTTTGTTTTGGCCAGGCACTGCATTAGTTGCTGGGGACGCAGAGACACATATGACCGTCCAATCAGGGAGACAACCACGCACCTACGTGGAGGGGAAGGATTTAATATTTATTGAAGGCTTACTCTGTGCTTGGCATTGTGCTGGGTGTTTTTTAGATGAACACATTTAATCTCAACAAAGTGTGAGTCAGATAGTATTTCTTGTCATTTTACATTAGGAGAAACTGAGGCTCCGGGAGCTATTTACTTTCCTAACTCACACTGCTGCAATTTTGAACAAGGACTCAAACTCCATAGCCAGTCAGCTCCACAGACCCGCAGGGAGAGGCAGTCCGGCACAGTGGGCGGGGCTTAGGCCTGACCTCCCGGAGCTCTGCCTGGCCTTCTGCCTCAGCCCTGACTCAGGAGCCGCACCTCCGCACAGAAGTTGCTCTTACCAGCTGCAGCAGGGCTGCCTCGCAGTCAGTTGGGACCATTCTCCTGCTTTGCAGACCTCTAACATTGAAGGAGGCATTTAACTTCTCTCTGTCCTTCCAGCTAAGCTTCAGTCTTACCTCCTCCTTCCCCGGCAACGCAAAGGAGGAAATGGTGAAATGTATTGGAAGTCTATGTAGATTCAGGTGGGACTTGTGCTGCTACCAGTGATGTGGCCTTAGGGAGGAGTCTTGATATGATTGAGTCTTGATATTTTGAACTATTTTGGTTCCTAATCTACACAATGGCACAATGGCTACCCTACAGGATTATGATTATGTTTCTTGAAATATCAGGAGTTGTGACTCACACAGCACATGGAACATTTCAACTCTCCATAAAGAGTAGCTTTTGTCCCTTCACTGCTTTCCAAGCTCCACTAGCACAGACCTTTATGGTCAGCACTGTTCCATGTCCTAAAATACACCTTATTTTTTCCTTTGTGTTAATCTTTGTCCCCTTCCTCACTAGTTGGCCATAAGTTCTTTGACCTTGCAGAGTGTGTAGCCGATAGTGAACATTAAAAACCAAAAACAAAAATTTGATTGATTGATTATGTCTTGTTGACATCACATTCTGACTGCTAAGTGGTGTTCTAGCAGCAGTATGCTGGAGCCAGCTCATAATGGCTTATGAGACTCCTGTTAAATTTTCAGGAAATTTGTGAGCTGGTTGCTAAACAGCAGGTAGCTTACATTTTGCTATAGTAGGACTATTTACACCACAGAAATTGGCAAATGCTACAAATCAGGGCTTTGCTTCCTTCTCATTCC
>NW_005369990.1:2273939-2305680 GCF_000412655.1 Myotis brandtii
CATCTGGCCTCTACAGGACACCCTTAAGGATAGGGAGTTCATTTATTATCTTCCAGGCAGCCTTCCCCATGGAGAACTCCAAGACTATTCAAAAATTCTTCTTCACAATGATCTGTTCCTACCTTTTCTGTAACTTCCACAAATTGTTCTTGGATCTGCTTGTTGTTGTTTGTAGCAAAGAGGAGTGTCTACACAATCTCTAAAGGACAGTGTTGAGCCCAGCCATCATGTCACTCAGAGCTCTTCTTTGTCAGGCCTTCATTTTTCAACTGTTAAGACCCCCTCACCATCGTGGTTATCCAAAACAGAACAAAATATTCTAGATTTAGTAGTTCAGTACAATAAAGTGAGACTACTACTTCCTTATGTTTAGTTTGTGTTGTACTTAAAAAATGAATTCTTTCCATGGGCATAATTTTCAATCTGGGCCACCATAGTGCTATACCTAAATAATTCATTTTATGAACTCAGCACTTTACATTTATGGTGGTAAAATTCATATTCTCATTATTGATGCATTATTTTTTGATTACTGATTTTGGTATCCATCATATCCATTACATTAATATTTTCATTTTTTGACCTATCCTACAGGCATTTCTATACACAGATTTTTTTAAGACTGAATAAAAAATATTCAACCAGTTGTGGTTTTACCTAATTACCATTATCCAACACACTATTTGTCAAGTATCAATCATATTAATTTCATTAATATTTTTGTTTTTTTTACCTATCCTATAGGTATTCCTATAGATAGATTTTTTTTAAGCCTGAATAAAAATATTCAACCAGTTGTGGTTTTTTACCTAATTACCATTATCCAACACACTATTTGTCACTACCACTTAATCAAAATGGTAGTGAATTTAATGTCATATGCCTTTTTTAGTGCACCCAGCTAATTTCTTGTAATCATCTACTTGTTTTCTGATTTGCTTGTAAATTTTGAATTTAATAATTGATTTTAGAATTTTGTCCTGAGAAAAAAACTTAGCAATCAGCACTTTCTAATAGTCACCTTTTCCTGTTTGTTGACATTCAGAATAACATTGGCTTAATACTTCTTTTGCTGCCTTTACTGTTCACTATGATGTCACATGGATTCCCAGTCAGGGCATTCTTGCAAGTCCTAGTCATTTTCTGTTAAATAATTTGTCTGGTCTGTTAGTGTACTGCTGTCCAATAGAAACCCTGATGCAAACCACAATGACAAGCCACTTATATAATTTAAAAATTTATAAGAACCACATTAAAAAAGTAAAGAGAAACAGGTAAAAAGAATTTTAACCTTGTATCTCCAAATTAGAATAATTTCAACCTATAGTCCATATAAAATTATTAATAAGATATTTTACATTTTATACTAAGTCTTCCAAATCTAGTGTGTATTTTACACAAACAGTAAATCTTTACTACATGCTAGCACTCCGAAGCCACATGTAGCTAGCAGTTATATTGGGTCGTGGAGGTATAGACTAATATTGATGTCAATTGCCTGGGCATTTCTGTTGTTATAATTATTGTTATTGTATATATATTTTTATCTTGTCCTTCATTCCCATTTTCATGCTATTTATTCTTTCCTTTCCAGCATGAAGGTCTCACTCAGAGTCAAGAAGGCAGCAACTAAATAGGGGCGAGTGGCCTTGCTCTCTCTTTGTCTATTAATATTAATGAGGGTACCTTTTACAGTTAAGAACCATAAAGAAAGCTTGTTAAGGGCAACAACATCCCCTAACACACAACTCTCCCTAGAACCACAAAATGGGTATGTTACAGAGACTTGGGAGTTAATTCTCTCCAGATGTTTGCAAAGCAAGCAAGACCAAAAGGTGGAAACTGAAATTACTAAACACTTAATAAGGAGCTGATGGGACCAAGGCCTCAGGGTTGGCTCAGCAATAAGTGAAACACAGAGACCCTGTTTGTTCAGAGGAACTTCAAAGCCCCCTATAAACTCCCAGCAAAGGTGAGAGGCAAACACGCTACAGAGAAGCCAGCATCCCTGCAAAGGCAAACTGGAGACTAACTTGAGATGCTTCCCTTGGCGCTTCAGAAGAAGACTGAGGGGCAGGTCTGGTGAGCAGATGTTTGACTTTTGTTTCCGCCCTTTCTTCCATACAGTATGTGCGTGTTGGATATAGGCGTTTCTCTAGCTAGGCCAAAGGGGACAAACCAGTTCACCATTCAGTTAAAAAAAATAGAAAGAAAATGTCTGTTCTTCTGAGTATTAGTCTTCAACAAAACCATAAAGTTGCTAATGAGACATAACAGATCCACATAAAGTTGGTTATATTTTTCTTTTTTTTTTCTTCCTTCTCTCTCTTTAATAGTGGGACAAACAGCATGGTGTTTGGAGCAAGATCATAATTAAAGAGCAAGAAGGAAGACTAACTCATCAACTGTGGTGTCAGTCGACAGTCTGATAAGTTATATCTCTTTGGTCACCAGTTACCTGGCAGGAAGGAGAAAGGCTTCCAGGATCCAATCCTGGAGCTGTTTCTGCTTACTTTTATTCCATTGCTAACCACTGAAACCTTCCAGGTATGTGCCGTTTGCCTTTTATATCTTTCTTTGGAGTTCAACGAAAGTAAAACAATTTCAGCTCCAAAGAAAGACAACAGTGATCAAAAGTGATCACATCACTTAAGCAAAGCAGCTGCCATGGAAGAGGATGGAGAATGACCACCATTTGACAGTTACACAGAGAGGGAAGAGCAATTCTGACGGTGTTATAAACGGAGGCAAATCCCATCTTCTCCGTGAAGAATCAACTAAGTGGGCCCATCATCACTTTTCAATTTTTTAATTTTATTTCTTGGAACAAAATTAGGTAGCATTACATTCAGAATAAAATTGTTAATTAAATGCATAGTCTCTTTGGACTGGACCTAGGTTGGATTCCCCGTTTAGCTGCTTGCTGGTATGTAAACTTTTAGGTGGTTTAACCTCTCTTGGGCTTCAGTTTCCTTATCTACAAACAGGGCATGAAAATAGTACCTCCTCCTTAAGACTGTTACGAGGATTAACTGAGGTATATATGCAAAATGCTTACCTCTGATAGCCTATTTCCTGACACAAGGTAAGAAGAGATAACTAACGACACCCAAGCTGATAGCCTATATTTGTATATTTATTATGTACCATCTCAGGTTTCTGTTCAGTGCTCTTCTTGCAGGAAAATGTACTTTCGTTTTTCACAGCCTCAGTAGATTCCATTGATTTCAGACGATTTTCCTTCTTAACCTCCCAAGAGTGGGTTCCTTAAGGTTTCTTTCTCGTGCTATTTCTCTTCATACAGAAAAAGGACAGTCTCAGCTGAGTTGTGTATTTGGTGAATTTCTTGACTGTGAGCATTTGCTGGAGGTGTGGCTCTTGTTTTCTGAGATGGATCATTAGCTAAGGGGCCATGTGTCACCCAGTACCCATGCATACCTCACTTCCCCGTCTCAGTACCTTAGTACAAATGATCACTCACCATAATAAAGCATTTCATAAAGTCATGATTCAACAAGAAAAAGATAAATGTAAACACTACACAGACAAACACCGTGAGGAGAAACATCTGGATGCCCACCACTGTTTCCTGTTGAGCGAGTTTGGGAACTTGGGGATTTTAACAGTTGGACAGGGCTAATTTTGGAAACAACTTCACATTAGTACAAAAAAGAAAAGTGCACATTTATTACACTTCACTTGTCAGATGAGGGAAGTTGGTGGTCAACTTCCCAGGCCTCTCTGAGAACAAAAGGGATTGAATTGGAAACACAGCTGAGGGTTCTCCTCCCCTTTCCATTCTCTCACTCTACAGCACCCTTCTCCTTCATCATGACTTTGCTCTCCTTGATTTCTTCTTTTCTTTCTTATATTCAGTTTCTTCTTAGGTTCCAGAAATCTCAACTTTGACATCTGGCTTTGCCACCGACTGGCCAGTTGATTTTAGACAAATCTCTTCATCTAAGCCTCAGTTTTCTTTTTTTGAAATCAATAGTAATAGTAATAGTAATAGTAATAGTAATAAGTATTCACCCACAAATTTCACAGGATTGTATAGATCTAGTCTCTTCCTCCTCCTTCCAGTTTCCAGAACATCTAATGTTCTCTCTTGGTTCTGTATCTTTTAGTACAATCAGGACTAAATCTTCTTTCTCAAGTTATTTCCCCCTTTCCTCTTTATTTCTGTGATGGTGTCTATATAAGGTGGACACTTATATATTCCTTTCACAGTAGAATAAGTCTCTGGTCCATGTACAGAGTCCCCATTATACAGGTGAAAAAACAGAGGTAAGTACCCTGTGAGGGCACATAGCTGGCGAGGGCTAGAACCACGTCTGTGGTTGTGCAGAGGTTGATATACACAAATGCAAGACCACCAGGTGAATGAATTAGGCAACTGACATGCCATCTTAGGAAAATGAGAAGCATGCTGGCTAGATTGGGTGGCTGAGGTGCCAGATCTTGACATACTTTTCATGACACTCTCTGACTCATTAAAACACACAAGCCTAATACAATTGAGTTATTTCTATGTTTCTGAAAGATGAACAGGGTCCAGAAAGACTCAAAGTATGATTTGTACTATTTATTTCATTCATTTATTCTTCATTCATTATCACATATCTATTTTGTGTATTTTATAAATGAAGTAATGTTCTAGGCTCTAGAGATAAAGAACATGAACAGGATAGACATCCACTGCACTTTGGGAACTTTTATTCTAAAAGGAAGGGAATGAATAAAAACTAATTGCATAATTCATGCCTTATTATAATTTTGATAAGTATATTATGGAGAAATTTACGGCCCCTTGAAACCCTAAAATGAGGATATGACCTATTTGGTGGGCCAGAGAATCTTTTCTTGAAGGCATGGCATTTGAGCTAAGCTAGAAAAGATGAATAGAAGCTACCCAAGGGGAAGGGAAGAGTTATAAGAATGTTCCAGACTAAATGTGTGCGATTTCTATTGAGACAGACCTAAAAAAGAGCTGGCACGACTGGATAATAGTGAGGTCCATTGTACATGAGTTTAGATCAAGTAGGTATTGGATTCTGTCCATGGTCAACCAAGCAGTGTATGTAAGAATATCCATAATCTTACTGGGAGAATCCAGGAATTGGAAGAGATAGCCATAATGTAGCTGTATCATTTTGGCATGCTTTCAATGTGATGTACCAAATAAATCCAACTAACAGTATTTAAAACTGAGGTTTGTAAACTTTTTCTGTAAAGAGCAGGATGGCAATTATTTTAGGTTTTGCAGGCCAGGCTGTCTCTGTTGCAACTAATCAGCTCTGTTGATGTTGCATGAAAGTAGCCATAGACAATGCATGAGCAGGTGAGCACGGCTGTGTTCCAGCAAAGTCTTATTTATTGGCCCACGGGCTGTCGTTTGTCAATCCCTCTCATGCTATTCACTTAGCAAGTCTAGCAGTGGTGGATTCAGGGTTGGTTCAGCAACATCCCAAGATGAGGAAGCTGGAGAGTCAGCTCTGTGATTCCTTTGTGGTCATGTGAGCAAATAAAACAAAGACACTAGGTTATGAGAAGGAGTGGTTCATGGTGGTTGAGGATTGAAAACTAATACTCTGTATGGAGCAGAGTAAATCCATTAGCCTGCCCATGATTAAAAATAATTTTTTAAAAATTGATTTTAGAGAGAGAGAAACATTAATCAGTTGCCTCCTGCACCCCCCCCACTGGGGATCGAGCCCCAAAACCTGACAAGGAATCGAACCAGCGATCTCTCAGTGCATGGGATGATGGTTGAGCCACACTGGCCAGGGCCTGTCCATGATTTGTTAAAACCAGTCTTAATGTTCAATTGATCAGCAAAGGATCTTGAGTTCAGTCCAATAGGGATCTGATTCCTCAGGTCTCTCAAAGTTCATGGTCCTTTGATAAGTTCTGCTGCTTAGAACCAGTTATGATGAAGCACAACAACAAGGTTTCAACATCCCCTAGGAAGTATAAGTGGAAATGTTACCTTTGACAATCCAAAGGCATCACTCGTTTAAAGGACAGCACCCCATCAGGAAGGGAGCATAACCAGGGGAGCTTTTGCTCACAGCATTTGCTCTTATATCAGGGAAGACATTTTTCCTAGTACAGTGGTTCTCAACCTTCCTAATGCCGCGACCCTTTAATACAGTTCCTCATGTTGTGGTGACCCCCAACCATAAAATTATTTTCGTTGCTACTTCATAACTGTAATTTTGCTACTGTTATGAATCGTAATGTAAATATCTGATATGCAGGATGTATTTTCATTGTTACAAATTGAACATAATTAAAGCATAGTGCTTAATCACAAAAACAATATGTAATTATATATGTGTTTTCCGATGGTCTTAGGCGACCCCTGTGAAAGGGTCGTTCGACCCCCAAAGGGGTCGCAACCCACAGGTTGAGAACTGCTGTCCTAGAAGCTTCCTATCCACTCTTGCAGTCTTACCCGTGTGTCTCATTGGTAACTAGGCCACATGCCCACCTCTACACCTATCACTGGAAAGAGGGCTGAAATAATCGAAGCTATTCCTTGGGCAGCCTGTGTGATACCTGAGAAACACTGGGAATCTGTCAACAATCCTTACTGGCCTCCCTCCTTGTTAACGGAAAATGCAGACACAAGGGGAGACAGGCACTGCTGAAGAAGCTATAGACAGAGAAATATAAGATATTCTGCAAGAATTAGGTGCGTCCTTGGAGTGCAGTCCTGAATAACAGGGCTGAGTGCTCTGAATGGGGCTTCCATGTACTGGCTGCTAATGAGAATAATCATACCTGTTTGGAGATTTGGATTTTGTTTTTTATTAGAATGCTTAAAGGGGAACACCCTTCCATGCAACCCCTCTTCCTAGGGACACACAGAACCAATCTAAAGAAAAAGCTTAAGGACAGGAAACTCTAGTTTATCTATAAAACAAACATACTGATAATTTAAATAATCTGCCACAGGTTATTGGATTTCTTTTCTCTATTTATACTCTATTTTTATGAGAAACTGGCAAAGTATATATACACACTTGCCAACATTAGGGATTTAGTAAGTAAAGCCATTTTCAGGGGATGTTATAATTAAACCGATACTAATTCAGCCCAAACCTTAAACACCTAGTCAGCCTCAGTCTGCACTGTGGGGTAATGACATAATTATAACCCTGAGGCATTGCAGGACATGGGAGAAAGAAAGAACTCTTCAAGTTTTTATGTTAATTGTATGTTACTGTTGTCTAATTATTTTTCAGGGGAAGGCAATGAAGAATGATGAGGGAAGCATGCGTTTTTTTGCAGCTGGCCGACTTGGGATCAAATTCTAGCTCTGCCATTTAATAACTGCCTCAGTTTCCTCATCTTTGTTCATATGAGTTTTAGGGTATCCTCGAGGGCAGTTTTAGTAGACAGGAAAAATAATCATAGGCTTGCTTTGTTTTTTAAAATTATAAAGTTTTTAAAGTTAAAGTTACAAAGTGAAAATGAGTTCTTAAGCTTCTAAGTTCAGCTGCAAATCTTAATACATTTATAAGCCTAGCAAATTGTAGCAATCACTTTTGAGTGAGCCTATGACTAATGTTTAATTTCATATACAGACTGGGTTAATTGAACATCTTTAAATATTTTTAAGTGCACTTATATGTTTAATGTATTTAATAAAATACATTAATTGTCTGACAAGTAATTCCTTGGAATAAAAAACACATATAAGTCTAATAAATAAAACTTATAAATATGGAAAACTGCAGTTCTTTTAGAAACCTTAGTGAGACTTTAAATTAAAACCACAAATTTAATTAAGTATTCAATTACATAATTTAAGTTGGAGTTTCAAGACTGTCACTCTACTGGCCAAATCACACAAGCATTAGAAACATATAACACTTGCATAGATTCCTTAGCCTGAACTATTAAACAATTCTGTTTACCTATACATGTATTACTGAAAGTCACTGTGGTTATTTCAATAGAGAGACCTGGAGCTTCAGCTACCTGGAGTGACTCCTCTCACAACTCACTTAAAAATTATATCTCCCATGTGACATATGGGTTGGATTGCTGAGTTTACTTCCTGTGTAGAGATTTCAGCCAGGATGCTGACTGGATTCTTGTTGTTGATTCTGCTTGGATATGCTGAACTTTATTTACAGTTGCAGATCATTTTCAAGAGGTGGCTGTTTGTGTCACTCTTGTGCCTGGAGTCAATTTATACACATTTCTCTACTTTAGGAAACCTGTCACTTCTGCCCAAGGCAGTCTCTTGGTTGGGTTTTGCATTTCCTTGGCAAAACCTTAAGATCTGTAAGTGTTTCCCTGCTCCGTCCATGTTCCTAGAGTCAAATAACACTTTTTATTGGTATTGAATATATGTACTATATATTGGATATCAAAATAACTGATTGAATTTAAAATACCGCTCATGGCTTCACTTGTGGTCACAATATGTGAGATCAGTTTATTACCAAGCTATACATTTGGAATTGTTATATCTACTTTGTAGGGTTGTTGTGAATTAGCATTAATTAATGTACAGCATCTCTTCTAGTGATGGTACATTGTAAGTACATTGATCCCAATGCGTTTTCTTAATAACTTACCCTGTTCATTTCCTCACTTCCCTCATTGGCCAGCTTATATTCCATTGCTAATTACGGTACCATTACACCTTTCCACCAACCCATCTTGCCCCTTTCTTTCCTCATCATACTACTGTGGGAAAACACTGATCTGTGTAAATCCATCTCTCCACCTGCTCCCACACAGTTGAATGTGGCCTAAGAAAACCTAACTACAATGCTCATCAGTCTCCTTTAAATTCTTGTTTATCACTTTAATGCTGCCTGGCAATCATAGTATATTTTCCTCATCTATTCACTTTCCCATTCTCCTCAACAACCGTTTTATACATTCTTGTCTCTTTTCAAATTTCCACCCTTACACTGAGCCCATGAGCTTGCTTCCAGTGTCACTACAATAATATGAGCACTCAATATCTTCCACATATTCCCAAGTCCATATGCAACCACCTCCTTGTATTCATGCTCATTTTTTTTCCTGGATAAAGCCCTCCCACAGGCCAACTGCTCTATTTACATACTAGCTCTCATCTCCTCTTGTCTATTTGAGGACACTGCTCTAGCCCTTTCCCCTCTTTCTCCAGCATTAAGTTTTCCTTCTCTAATAGATCTTTCCCATTCGCCTATACAATTGCTATTAATTCTCACATCGGTTTTCCAATTTTCTCTTGACTCCATTTCTTGCCCAACTCCATTTCTTTACAACAAAACTCCTTAAATGAGTTGTCTCCATTTCTTTTCTTCCATAATCTCTTGAGCAGAGTCCAATCAGGCTGTTGGCAAACCATTCCAGAGAAACAGCTCTCATCAAGGTTACAAATGACCTCCATTTTCTAAACCCCATGGTCAAGTCTCAGACCTCAACTTACTTAACCTATCTGCAGAATTTAGCACTCTTTCTTCAACATATCTTTCTGAGGTTTTTGTTTTTTCTGTTGTGTTTTTTTTTCCTGCCACTCCATTGACAGCTCCTTCTCAACCTATGTTGCTGTTTCTTCTCTTCTCCCTGATCCCTTAGAATTCACTTAAGAAGCTCAATACTTAGACTTCCACATCTTTCTCTTTACACTTTCCCCCGTGGTGCTATCATTGAGTCTCTACACCAATGGCTCTCAAATTTATGTCTCCATCATGGACCTATGTATCTTATATCTCCATTTGAAAACTAACGGGGATCCCAAACTGAACACTGCCCAAAACTGAGGTCCTGTGTTTTCCCCAACAAGTTTACCCCAGTGTTCTCCACTTCAGGAAACAACAGCTCTATCTTTCCATTTACTTAGGATAAGACCTTGGAGTCATCCTTGACACCATTCTCTTTCCTTCAGCCCATATCTGATCCATCAGAAAACCCAGCTTTATATAAAAGTATATGTATATACCCAGAACCCAGATATTTCTCACTATCTCTACTGCAACTACCATGATTCAAGCAACTTTCCTCTCTCTCCTGGATTTAGAGCAATAGCCTCCTCACTGTTCTACCAGCTGCTATCTTGCTTGTATTTCAGCTTATTCTCAACTACCAAATAGAATGTTCAAAAAAAATTAAATCAGATCATGTTACTCCTCTTTTAATGACCCTTGCTTAGAAAAAAAGTTGAAGTTTTTACAATGATACACAATACCCACATGATCTGGAAGTCCTTCATGTCGGATTGCATCTTCTACTACGTTTTTTTCTCATTCATTTGACAGCAAAATTCCAAGCATATTTCCACTTTGAGGCCTTTGCATTATTATTCTTGCTGGGAGTGCTCCTCCCTAGATATCCACACTTCTTACTTCCCCACATCTTTCAGGTCCTCAATCAATTGTCACGTATCAGACAGGATGGATTGGGTTATGCTGCAGTAACAAGCGCCATGAAAACCTCAGTAGCTTAAAACAAGTCATAATATATGTCCATTTTGTAGATAGGCTCTGCTCCATGTTGTCCTTGCTCCAGTTTCCACGACGACAGAACAACCACTATTGGAACATTGCTATGGCAGAAGGAAAGGAAGAGCAGGAAGAATCATATACTAACTGTTAAAGCTTTTACACCAAAACCGCATCCATCACTCTACTCACATTTCATCAGCCAAAATAAGTCACTGGGCTTTTCTAATTCCAATGTAACAAGGAAATGCAATCCTATGACCATGTGCTCAGAAGAAGAATCAGAAATACTGAGGAACAGTACTATGATATTAATAGTTATCACAATCATCACCTACAAAAAATCACAAACCTTCCTGATGCTGTGTTTTCAATGACTAGAATAATAATTACTATATAGAGGCTTTAGATAAAAAATAAACAGGATTACATTGGATACATTTTTACTGAGCCTTTTAGTTTACAACATGATAAAAAAAAAGTATGTTGAATAAATGAATAAATGACAAGAAGGATACAATTAGTGATCCAAGTAAAATGCGCAATAATTTTCAGTTGCCCAGGCTTGGGGTTTGGCTTAAACCAGCGCGTGCATTATTCCTTTATTTAACAAATTTGAGTATAGACCTAACTTATTCAAGGTGCTATACATCAAGGAAAGCACCCTCATCCTCATACACACAGATACATGGGAACGTCTTACCTTCCGTTTTTATGCTGTTTTTCCAACGGAGAATATGCAGTTTGACTTTCATGGAAACAAAAGTAACAATCTTCCTTTGTTCAGCTAAGATATGTCTGAAATTAAGGTTTCTTGTCCAGAAAAACTAGAAAATCTCATATGTGATAAGCGCACCTCCTAATTTCTTTTTTTTCCTGGTTCATTTGCATTTCATTGCATGTGCAGGCCCCCCAGTAAGCAAAACTTATGCCAATAATGAAACTCCCAGGATCTTAATTTGAAATTTTCAGCAGCTCGAGGTCAGTCTCTTTGCATCATATCTTCTTTAATGAAACAACTAATGCATTTCTCATTTGTAATTAAATAATACCTTAAAAGGCTCTGCCCTCCTCAAAAGTTTCATGTGGAATTCATTTTCACATAGGGATAATTACACTCAGCACTGAGGGTGGGCACTGTGGTGGGGGATATGGATATTCATTAGGTCCTTGAAGGAAAATTATAAAGGAACTTAGTCCAGAAGCTAAAAAAAGATCTTAGTCAGTAGAAAATGAAGTTAAGATATAAATATTGATTCCAATGCTAGTTTGCTTCCCCACTTAGAGATATTATTGTTGAGTCAATTATTTCTCTGAATTTTTTTTTTACATTGGATACATTTTTATTGAGCCTCTTAGTTTATAACATGAGGTAAAAGGAAAATGAGTCCTCTTAACCAGTATTTTACACAACTGTAGTAAAATATTTTAAACTTCAGGGATTTATAACAGATTGCAATTCTTAAAAGTTTGGGGAGAGCGCTGGTCAGTTTAGCTCAGTGGTCAGAGCGTTGGCCCATGTAACAAAGGGTTGGAGGTTTGATTCCTGGTCAAGGGCATGTACCTTGTTTGCAGGTTCAATCCCCAGCCCTGGCCTAGGCTCGAGTGGGAGGCAATCAGTCAACGTGTCTCTCTCACCCCTCCCTTCCACTCCCTCTAAAAATCAATGGGAAAAAAATCCTCACTCCTAAGGTGGGGATTAAAAAAAAAGTTTGGGGAGAGAGTAAAAACGTTCTAACATAACTCCTTGAATTTCCCAGTTGACTCTTCCCTTACAATAGTAACCAGCTGTAATTAGTTACATAAGTTTCTTCAAGGCCATTGCTGATGTCTTTGAATCTGAAGCATTGCTATTACAATCAATATCCACTAATTCCACTTCAAAAATGAGTTTTGCATGTGGTGGAACTTTGGTATCAGGATGCCCTGTCTTTCCATAAACCCACTCTGGTTCAATCTCAAGTGGAGTCTTTTCTCCTTTACTCAAAGTCAAGAGTGCCTCTTCCCATCCCCTGATCACCTGCCAGTTCCACCCGTAAAGCTTACAGGCTTGGCATTTTTCTTCTTTCAACTTGTTTGAATATTGCCATCAAAACCAGTTCCATCCCACAATGTTCCTGTAAACTAGCGGTGAACAACACCTCCCTTCTTGGGGAAGTTGGTTTTATCCCTTCCTTTTTAAAAATATACTTTTATTGATTTCAGAGAGGAAGAGGGAGAGAGAGAGAGAAATAGAAAGAGAGAGGGGGAAACAACAATGATGAGAGAGAATCATTGATTGGCTGCCTCCTGCACGCGCCACACTGGGGATCGAGCCAGTAGCCCAGGCATGTGCCCTGACAGGGAATCTAACCATGACCTCCTGGCTCATAGGTCAATGCTCAATCACTGAACCACACTGGCTGGGCTATTCCCTTTTTTAAGAACAGATTTTGTATATTTTGGTGGACCCGCATCCGCAGTCTTGGTTTCTTTGGGTTTATCTTTATCAAGCTTCACATTTTTCACCTGCTTAGATGCTTTACTTACACTTTATCAGTACCCTTGAGACACTTTCAAAAAGATGGTTACAGGCTGTAACCAAATGGTCCTTGTTAGCTGTCTTGGCCACATTTAGTGTTTTCTAATGACTTAATGTTCTGCAGGAAGCGCACCTGAACCGTGGTCCTGCAGAAACTTGATGATGTCCTTCTCCGGCAGCTGTTCGCTGTGCAGCGCCCACGGTCCAGGCCACGGTGGGGGCCGCCGCCCTCTTCCCCGCTGCCTCTGCTGTTTCCCAAGATGCTTTTTAGCAAAGACCATATCCAGTTCTGCAAAATATTTGTGGGAGCAACAAGTACATTTGCATATGATGTACATACACTTTACATATGATTACATACCATCTCCAGGAAAATTCGAAGCTAAAATGAAATTAGTATTATTTTTCCTTATGATGTTTTCCTTAGCTTCTATGCCTCAGTCTTTATGCCTCCCCACTGCCTATAGTTTAAGTTCTTTTTTATGGTAATATATAGTGTTTTATTTATTCTGTTCATTAATAACTAATATTTGAGAACATTTATAATATTAATGGACTTAATCTAAGAGAACTTCAACTTATATTTTTTTCAAAATATTTTAATACCGGGTATTAATAAGAGAGAATGCAATGTCTTCTGCCTGGTACCCAAGTCACCTGTCCTGTCATCGCTGCCATCTCTTTTCCTGTTTTCTACATTATTTCCTGCACTGGTCACACAGAAGGAGCAGGCCATGAGCAGTCACTATTAGTTGACTACCCGCTAGCCACTTTCTCATTTCTTTCTTCCTAACAGAACCATGATTTTCTTCCTTCTGGCATTTGCATACTATATGCTTCTGGCCCTCACAAAGCTTCAGCGTATAGGATTTGATTAGTCTACACCCAACCTGGTAGATCTACCCCCTTGGCAAGGGACTGGTTTAAACATGGGTATGTGATGCAATCTTGGCCAATGAGAAGGAAAGAGAAGCCTGCCAGGTAGGGGATTTCATTGAAAATTTTCTGAGTCTCAAAAGAGGACACACAAAAAACACAGAGACTCACCTCTTTTCTACTTCTAGACAGGGCTACAGAAAAAGGAGATGCCTAGAACAGCATCAAGATCATATAACCATGGGAGCAGAGGGCACACACAAGGTGGCAGAGGGGAAATATGGAAGGAACCTGAACTTTTGAAGAGGTAATTGTACCCCTGGCTTAAACCACCATCATAACAACTATAATTATAACTTACTAGAGACCGGGTACCCGAATTAGTGCGCTGGTGGGGGGGCCCTTGGCCTGGCCTGCAGACATCCCCCAGGAGGTTCCGGATTGCAAGATGGTGCAGGCCAGGCTGAGGGACCCCACCAGTGCACCATAGGGGCCAGAGAGGGACTACGGGAGGGCTCCAGGGCATGTCTGGCCCTTCTCACCCAGTCCTGATCAGCCAGATCCCAGCAGCTAGCTAACCTACCGGTTGGAGCGTCTGCCCCCTGGTGGTCAGTGTATGTCATAGTGACTGGTCAGACGGTTGAACTATAGGACACAGCATATTAGGCATATATATATGGCTGGTACTATTATGAGCATTTTATATATGTTAACTCATTTAGTCCTCACAACTATCTGGTGAAGTGGAAGTTTTTATTATTTTCATTTTACAACTGAGCAAACTGAAGCAGAGATGTGCCAAGGTCACTCTCCTGATTGTTTCTCTTTTCAGATACTTATTATAGAAACTTAAAAGTGTACACTAAAGTAGAGAATAGTGCAATAAATCCCTCTGCACCCATCAATCATCTAGTTTAAACAGTTAGCAACATCTGATCATTCTTGACTCATTCATGATGCCCCGGTCGACTTTTCTCCCCACATTGCTTTGCAGCAAATCCCAGACCTCATATTCTATCATACTGGATTACTTCATGCATGACAAAAACTAATAACTACTTTTATTTGGGTTTTCTGTTACAGCCCAAACTAGTCTCTACGTATTAATAACTTTCTCCTCATAAAAATTTGAAAATGTAGATAAGCTGAAGGCAAAAATATAAAATCCACCTACAAAATGATCACCTAGAAATAACAACTAATAATCAATTAGTGTGCTTCCTTTCAGTATTTTGTATGTTCGCTTTGAATGTGAAATTGTGCTTTTCTCACTTATCATGGCCTGAGCATTCTCCATTCTTATTCCAGCCTCCATGATCTTTGGGTGCTGGGCTCCCTCTATCTTTTCTTCTTTTAGGAACTTGAGGCCTGCTCTCTTTGCACTTGGAACAACACCCCCACCACTGTCATTTAATGATGTGGCAATTGTCTATCCACTTTCCTGACTAGACTAGCACACACTGAGGGTAGGAACTGTTGCTGAGTTAAAAACATTGTTTTTTCCTGAATCTCTGGTGCCTATATTGCTATAAGAAACAATCTGACAGAACTCATCGTTGTAGGGATGGTGTTGAACCTGGGGTGGCCTGCATCATGCACTGTCCCCTTTACAGGGACCCAGTGGAGAAACGTCCTCTCATCCCAGCTGCAGTCACAACCATGCTGCTCCTGAAAAACAGGCGGGTGTTCTTTAGTGGCTGCCACAAACAGTTGTAATATTAGTGTGTCCATTTTTGCTTTGGTCACTAGATAGTTCAGAGCTGAAGCTGTGGTTCTAACTTTGGAAAGGATTTACAGTTTTCAAAGCATAAACTCACACTAGTTTTATTTTTTCTTCACTGCAATTTATTTATATTTGAAATAATCATATGGTATTATGATAAGGCCATTTCTGACATGTTAATTCATGAGTTTTCTTCTCTTCTTTCTTCCACGAAAGCAGCTTGCAGGTTCTGTGCCTTCTTACTTCAGGACTGGTAAAATTGTGGTTGACTTCCATTTCTGGATTTGCTTAGAAACGTCTGAAGTCTTTAAGGAGGATGAGCTAAGTGTCTGCAAGGAGAGGAAGGGCTCCTGAGGGAAACGTGGGAAGAGGAGGGGTTCCCCAAGAATGTCAGAGAGGTCCCCGAGTCTCTTTGGGTCTGTGGGTTTGGAGAGCAGAGGGGAGTAGAACTCACAGTGGCAAGACTCCAGGTGAGAAGAGTGCCCACCTACCCCTCAGGAGCAGACTTGGATTAAAGTTAAGTGTGATATATAGAAAACAAAGAGACTTAATATTTCTTGTTTTACCTGAATTTGCAGACTGGGATTCATATTCATGACAGTACTTAGTGAATTTGTGAAAGCCACCAAATCCTTTTTGTAAAGAGACAGTGTACAAACAAGCAGAGAAGAAAAGCATTATTATATGGGAAGAATGTGAGTTTTGGAGGCAGACCTATCATTATTCTACTTCAGGCCCTTGATTTTCCCCTTGGATTTCTCCTATTGCTTCCCAGCTGTCCTAGCAGGACCCACTCTTGCTCCCCTCGCTGCATCCTTCACCCAGCTGTCAGAATTGTCTTTTGCAATTGCAGACCAGCTCGGGTCCCTCCTCTGCTTAAAGTTCTCTGTTCAATCCCTTTTTACTCTCAGAATAAAGTTTAAGTCTACAAGGGTCTTCGTCATTAGCTTCTGTAAGCCTCATCTGCTAAAAGCACCCCCCCCATTCCTACCCAAACTTGACTCTCCAGCAATAGTGTCCCACTTGTTATTCTGCAAATGCACCATCACTCTCAGAATAAAGTTTAAGTCTACAAGGACCTTCATCATTGGCTTCTGTAAGCCTCATCTGCTAAAAGCACCCCCCCATTCCTACCCAAACTTGACTCTCCAGCAATAGTGTCCCACTTGTTATTCTGCAAATGCACCATCTCCCTCTTCTCGTCTGGTTCTTGCGGCTCATAAAGTCTTCCCATGGACCAGCTCCTACTATCTCAGAACACTCCCAGTGACAGGGTCATCCAGGCAGCCTTCTCCAACTCTGCTCTCTCCATGCGGGCTAGGTGTGGTGTCTCTGCTCTGTGTCCCCAGAGCATCCTAAGGTTACACCTGTGTCCCTCATCACAGTGATTTGAACTGCATGCGTCACAGTAAGAGAGAACAGGGAAACTTGTTTATAATTGGGGGTTCCAGTGTCTGTAGATGTGTCTGATGGATGGTGACATGGAAGCAGGAAGACATTTCAGAAAGAGTCATGGGCGTCTAGAGGAAATGAGGAAGAAGTCTGGCACTGTGGTCCACACTTGGCAACAGGGCTCAAGGGCAAAATGGTTTGAAACCCAACGTGAGGATGTACTAAAAAATGCCTAAGGCAGAGACTGCAAAATCTGCTCCAATATCCGGTCTCTGTTCTCCTTTCAGTAATATAAACCCCTCAGGGTTTCAGGTGGTCATGTGGCCAAAGATTATGTTTTCCCAGACTTCCTTTCAGCTGGGTATGGTCAGGTGACTAAGTTCAGGCCAATAGGAGGGAGTGGAAGTGATGTATGGATACTTCCAAGTTATCAGTAAAGAAAGTAGCTGCTTACGCTGACTTCCTCTTTCCCCTTCCTGAAGGCTGAGACGCAGAGATGAACGAGGAAACCCAGGTGCCCAAATGATCCCGTGCAGCAGAGCTTCCCACCAGACTAGAGAGCTCACCTAGTTCAGTTCTGATACATGAGCATGAAACAAACTTCTGCCATCTTGGTTAAGGTGAGCATATACGTCTATTTTCCAGGTATTCATTTCATCCAGAAAATTTACCGATGGGAATGGGAGCTCAGGGTGGGGAGGGGGATTATAAGCAACCATGCCAGAGGGCATCTTCCACAGCAGGCGCTGTGCAGGGTCCCACTGAGGACGCACCTTGAGCCCTCAGCATCAGCTGTGGCTAGTTTTGTTGCTCATCTGGGCCCGGAGCCTCCGCATTTAGACTTCCCTGAACACGGGCACTGACTGACCAGGAAGAAAAGAACAAGCAGCTCCACTTGCATAAATGCGGCTTGCTCCCCCTCCCCCACCCTTCTTTAAGTTCCCAAAACACTGGGGGGAGCAAAGGGGAGGAGAAAAGAACAGTAAAAGAGAGAAGCATACTCCCTCCACAGTGAACAACAAGCCTCCTGAGCTAGGAGGAGGAGAATGAAGTTGGATATGAGCTGGAAGCGTTAAGTTGCATCAGTTGTATTACGTTGCATTTTTAATATCTAAAAATGAGCATAAAGTTTCACCTCAAATGTCATTTAGTGAAGGGAAAGTGTGATTCAACAGCACTTTTCTAGGGGCAGTCCCTGGAGGAAATCATATTTTTCATGTTTGAGCTCTACTGAGTTTAGACTCAGTAGTGGTCGGCAAACTCATTAGTCAACAGAGCCAAATATCAACAGTACAACGATTGAAATTTCTTTTGAGAGCCAAATTTTTTAAACTTAAACTATATAGGTAGGTACATTGTTATTAACTTAATTAGGGTACTCCTAAGGCTTAGGAAGAGCCACACTCAAGGGGCCAAAGAGCCGCATGTGGTTCTCGAGCTGCAGTTTGCCGACCACAGGTTTAGAGCATTCAGTAAAGTGGTTAGGGACTGAAAAAGAAATAGCTAAAATTATAACTCTAGTCCTCCTGCATCCCTAATGTGGTCATGGTCCTCTTCCTTGTGAAATAGACAGTAAGGAAAGGGGAAGGGAGAGGGCGAGAGGGCAGAGAGAGTGGACACCAGTGATGTAGACCTAGGAGGCCGGTGGCCTCAGAGGACAGGGCAGGTCAGCAGGACCATGCTGGGGCGTTGGGCAGAGCACGGCAGGTTATTAGAGGGCCAGAGCCTCTCCACTGCTCCTGTTTCCTCCCTTGCCGAATGAGGTCAGTGAGAGGAACACAGCCTCTTTCTGCCCCTTTATTCAGGCAATATGTTGTAGGCGGCGGGAGCCAGGTGTCTGGCCGGTGGGGTCAGACTAAACCTGGGTTCAGCAGCCTCGGTACTTGGGTTCTGGCTGGGAAGGAATTCAGAGCAAGACCCAAACTGTAAGAGAACATTTATTTGGCAAATCACAGAAGTAGAACGAGTAATTTCTAGAAGAAATAGGCTTAGGAAACAAGCTATGGAGGTAAAGGAAGGGCCCTTGGAGCTTAGAATCTGGAAGCTAATGGTAACATGCCTGAGGGGTGAGGGTGGAGGTGGGGGGGGGGAAGGGGGAAGGAAAAGGGAAAGGGAGGGACGTGCTCCCAGGAGGAAGGGTGCACTGGGTCCCCATCCTGTCCTCAGGGTTTAAGGGTGGAGGTTTTAGGGGAGGTCCCAGGAGAAGGTCTCAATAGACTATTTAGCAGTTTTCCAGGTGTCTCCTTTCAGGGTTGTGGCCTCACTGATTGATTGGCAGCATCAGGGCAGGGGGTCATTACTCAATGCATCTGGTCCTGGCATCAGCCGTGGCTGGTTTTGTTGCTTATCTGGGCCTGGAGCTGAAATACAACTGAGGCCTAAATTGTATCTCTAGGGAGGAGAGGTCAGGGGGTTCAAACCTCATGACCAGGGACATGCTAGGGGAGGAAAAGTCACCATGGGGGCGAGGTGCCACAACTGATTGTCCATTGCTAGGCACCTGGGGCTTTCCATCCTGATGACCTTCTGTACCTGGGCCATCGTCCTGCTCTATTCAGGTGTCTGACTGCTTACAACACCTCCCCACACAGTTGGAAACCTTAACTGATTGGTAATTTGCGGAAGATTAAATGGCACAGTCAGCTGAACTCTTCCCTACTCTCCTGGGAGGGAGCTGCCCTGAGGGCCAGACATTCTCTTCTACCTCTTCATGCCCCAAATGCTCTAGGAAACTGACCCCACCTGGGAAACCTGCAGGTCATTGGTCCCCGGGACTGGGTGGCAAAGAAAGGACTGACATCATTGATTCCCTCTCCTATGCCCAATCCTACCCAGAGGTCATCAACATGGTTGAGCAGAAAAACAGCGCACTCTAGACAACAGAAACAACCGCCAGAAGACAGGGAAGGGAGAGATGATTAGAACGCAGCTCAAATTATGTGTGAGACGTTCCAACCCCAACTTGGAACTCCCAGAGAGATACAAAAAGAAAAAAAAAAGGGTCTGAGTAAGCCACGTAGCAGGTGAGGGCTGATAATGGCGCAGATTTATGGGCAAACTCTTAAAGTGACTTAGCCCTGGTTCTATCAGCCATGACAACTAAGGGAAGATTTGGGCTGCAATAATCAACTAATACAGTGATGGAGAACCTATGACATGTGTGTCAGAGGGACACATGAACTCATTTTTTTGGTTGATTTTTCTTTGTTAAATGGCATTTAAATATATAAATAAATATCAAAAATATAAATCTTTGTTTTACTATGGTTGCAAATATCAAAAAATTTCTATATGTGACACGGCACCAGAGTTAAGTTAGGGTTTTTCAAAATGCTGACACGCCGAGCTCAAAAGGTTCGCCATCACTGAACTAATACTTGAAGACTTCCTGATAGGTTGTTTACTCCAGGTGTTTTATAGAACTTAGAGGAAAAGCTGTGTAACACCTAATACGTTCTCAGTCTAATACAATTGACGAAATGGTAACTTTTTTGTTTTTTGCCATGGAAGGGAAAAAAATCCCTACATTTTCCTTAGAGGTTTCCACTCAAATACTTTTCAGTTTCACCCTCTTTGTTTTGTTTGTTTGTTTGTTTATGAGAGTGGAAAGGAGGGAGGGAGAGAGAGAGAAACATCATCAATGTGAGAGAGACACATCGATTGGTTGCCTCCTGGAGGCACTCCAATGAGGATGCCTGCGACCAGGAGTCGAACCCATGGTCCTTCAGTATGAGGGTTGACACTCTTCTAACCACTGAGCAAACAAGCCAGGGCCCTCCCAGTTTTACTGATTTTGCATCTTGGTGGGGAAGGTGTGAGCTTAGATGAGTTTGAAGGAAACAACTAATGCAATCCAACTGAACCACTCGAATTCCACTGAAGGATTGACTATTCTCGAGGATGCAGGCTTTCTGAAGAGTTCATTTCAAATCTATTTTTTTAAAGTGGAGGTATAGATATGCTTCACATTCCTGTTTGTTTGTTTTTTCATGTAAGAGAAAACTCTGAGGTCAGCACAATTCTTGTTCTAAATAAGTGTTTTATAATGATATTCATACAAGTTCTCATTACAACGCAGCTAACAAGAGCCAGATTGGTTGTGGTTGAGTTATAGTTGCCGTTTTGTGGGCTACATCTTTGTAAATCAGCCCTTAATTGGGGTCAGTGGGGGGCTTGGGGGTGATGCAACAGGGTCGCCCTATTCACCCTGTGGTTCTTCATTAGTCACTGTGTGTGCCAAAGTGCACCAACACCAAGAGGCCAGATCACGTGTTTGCTTAGGGAAACCAGCAGGCTTCCAAAGCATGCGATACTGTAGATGACTCCAGTAGAGTCAGGCTATGTTAGCATCCGGGAAAGAGAATCGGCTTTGGAGTCAGGAGGCGCAGCTCTGCCACTGACTTGCCATAACTTTAGGCAAATTCATGAACCTGTCTGAGTCTCCAATTTCTGGTGTGTATGTGTGGTGGTTTTTTTTTTTTGTTGTTGTTGTTGTTAATCCTCACCTGAGGATATTTTTCCATTGGTTTTTAGAGAGAGTGGAAGGGAGAGGGAGAGACAGAAAGAAACACTGATATGAGAGAGATACACTGATTGGTTGTCTCCTGCATGCACCCAGACCAGGGCTGGGGAACCTGCAACCAAGGTATGTGCCCTTGACCAGAATTGAACCTGGGCAGTCCTCAGGCCGACACTCTATCCACTGAGCCAAACCCGCTAGGGCTCGGGTTTCTTGTCTGTTAAATGGGGTAAGCATACTTCAACCACAGGGTTATTGCTACCATTGATGAAATTACATACAGACAGGCCTAATGCATATGAGACATTCAAAAAAAGTAGCAAAATAACTTTTATATCAGAGGCAAATAATAGAAAATCCAGAGTGATTTGTTAAATAAGGCAAGAGGAAATGAGCACTACAGAAAAATACGTATTTTTGAAAATATGATGTTAGTTAAATAAGGACACCAGGAAGGAAGGAATTAATCAACTGTACATCCCAACTTGTGCCAAGTGCTGAAGAGATTCACAAAGACCAAACAGACATGGCCTCGCCCTTGGAGGCTCCTGCTCTAGAGGAGTGCTACATACATGTAAACCTGAAACAGGAAGTTAACAACACAGGCCAACCAGCAACCAATCATTGCCTGCCTGCACACTCTACATATTTGTCAACTAGATGAGTAGAGCCTAATTCTAATCAAATAATAATATGTGTAGATTCAAAACTTTCAGAACGCAGTAAAAACCTGGGTGAACCCTCTCCCAAAAAACAAAGTAACTGGTGAAAGTTATAAAAGACAATCATTCAAAGTTTTTGACAATTGTCTTAAGGGCATAGAGCAAATGGAGAGAGATTCATTCAAGAAAACCTACTATGCCTTGCTGGGAACAGTGAGATTCTGTGCCATTTGCGCCAGAACCTGCTCTATTACCCATCTTCACAGCTTCACATAGAAGCTCTACTCTAGACACGTGCAGCCAAGCAGGCAGGGGCTCCTTCTCCTTCCAGTCCCCAGTCCTGAGCTATGGCGTCACCTGGGGAGGAGCAGGCTGTCATTTCGTTTCCCCACCCCCATGTTGCAGAAGCTCTATGCTACACAGGCATGGCCCAGAGGATGGAGTTTTCCTTCCTCACTCAGGTCTAACTTAGGAAGGATGCTCTATCAGGTGCAGAGGCTGAGAACGCTGGCAGGTTCCATGCCAGAAGAGGCAAGCTAAGATAAAGGGTGGCCACCTCCCCCATTCCCCACAGTGCTCACTCATAGAGCGGGGCCGTCACTCTGGTAACAGCGGATCTCTGCCCCCCGCCTCTGGTGCAGCGGCACAGAGATTCTGCCCAGGGCCACGGCAGGCCATGAAGACTGAAGAACTCTGTAGCTCTGCCTGAGGGGTTGGTGCCATTTGGAGTGCGGAGAACTCCATAGCTCAAGTCATTGCTGAAAATAATGGAGAGCTTGGTGCAGAGCAATTCAGAGAAGGCTGGTAACTCCATGATGCAGAGCAGAGAGAAACCAGAGAGAGGGAGACAGCTAACAGGCCTCCAGGGATCACAATTCTGAAGTCGTGAAGGATGCACACATGTGCAAAGCTGTGCCTACTCAGGAACAATCAGGGCCGGGTTAGTGGCCAACTTGAAAGGGTCACTCATGCTTGCACAGAGCTATTAACACAGGGCAGAAGCTGCACTAGCACAAGGGGCTTAAACACAGCATCTGACCAAACAGTGACTCTGACCTAAGGTGACTCATAGGAAGCCAGGTTTAAAAATAAAATCACACTCCTCCCTGGCCATCTGGAAGCCGGTGTGAATGCCCAAGCTGCTCCCTCTTAGAAGCCATCAGAGAGGGGACCTCTACGCTAAGTGCCTCCCAAATATGGGGCAAAAAGTGTCACCTCCCTGCACTGTGAGAGAAACCACGAAGCCACATACACAGCCACTGTGAGAGGGTAACTAGCGTCTTGGTCTCTCTTCCAGTGCCTTGTACCCTGTTGTGAACACTCTGGCCAACTCCTTTAGATTGAGGTTTTATTGGGATTGTGCCCCTGGACACTGTCCTTGGGGTCTCCCGGGGCTCACACTCTGTGTGAGCCAGTCCATTGCCACATGGTTTCAGACAGTGAGGATAAGCCCAGGTGTTACTTCCTAGCAACGGTGTCAGATCTGGCCTGGGGCCTGCACAGGAAGGGGGGGGGATCCTTTCCCCCTCCAAATAGTGCTTTCTTTTGTGACGAGAGAGAGGGACCTTATCTTTGAGGTCCTTACACTGCAACGTTCTCAACCATCTCAGTTTGAAGTTTGCAATCAACCAGAAACAAATGGTGGGAATGGGAACAAGTCAGGAGAGAGGCCAAAGGGAAACGGGACCAAATGTCCAAACCTGCTTGGGAATGTCTCTGAGCGGTCAATGCCAAGACACGAGGAACAGGACACAGAGGAGACGGGTGGGACAGTGCCCTCTGAACTTGCAAGGCTCTGCCCATTCAGGCATGGTGATAAGCGCAGGGAGGAACACCTGGGCTCCCTGTGGGAAGAGGTTATGCCCCAGGAGGGATGGACAGGGCTGAGGGTTGACAGGTAGAAAGAAACAGGGATGGGGTGCACTCTTTAGGCTGAAAAACAATTCTAATATAGAGAGCATTTTCATTCCTCAGCCAATAGAAGACTAGAAGTAAAGAGAAAGAAAGGAAGAAAGAGAGAAAAAGAAAGAGAGAGAGACACGGAGGACTATTAGAGATAGATGCACTGAGCCCTGGCCAGTTTGGCTCAGTGGAGATAGATGCACTGAAACTGGCACAAATGACATCTGATATATAGACTTCTGTGAAGCAGTTAACAGAAAAACTGGAGTTCATTCATTTAAGAAGTATTTTTTAATTTGTTGGGGGGACATTGGTTGATACAATTGCATAGGTTTCAAGTGCACAATTCTATAACACATCATCTGTATATTGCCTTGTGTGTTTACTGCTCAAAGTCAGATCTTCCTCCATCACCAGATATTTGACCCCCTTTACTGCTTCCCTCCAACCCCCTTTTTCCTCAGGGAGCAACCACACTGTTGTCTGTGTCTATGAGTTTCAGTTTTATATCCCACTTATGAATGAAATCAAATGGTTCTTGACTTTTTTTTCATCTGACTTATTTCGCTTAGCAGGATTTTCTCAAGATTCATTCATGTTGTCCCAAATGGCAGTATTTCATCTTTTCTTATGACTGAGTAGTATTACATTGAATAGATGTAGCACATCTCCTTTATCCAATTATCTATCAAAGGACACTTCAGTTGTTTCTGTCTTGACCACTGTAAATAATGCTGCAGTGAACATAGGGGTGCAAATAAATGTTTTTAAGTTTTTCAGGTAGATGCCCAGAAGAGGGGTCATTGGGTCATATGGAACTCTATTCTTAATTTTTTGAGGGAACTCCATACTGTTTTCCATAGTGGCTATCCCAGCTTACATTCCTCCCAGCAGTGAATGAGGGTTCCTTTTTCTCCACAACCTCTGCAACACTTGTTATTATTTGTCTTGCTGATAATAACCATTTTAACTGGTGTAAGGTGGTATCTCATTGTGGATTTGATTTGCATTTCCCCAATAGCTAGTGAAGTTGAGCATTTTTATATATATCTGTTGGCCATTTCAACAAATATTTTTGAACACCTACTGCGTGCCAGCCTCTACTCTTGGTACCTAGGATAGATCAGTGAACATCCTATATAATAAAAGGCTAATATGCAAATTGACCAAATGGTGGAATGACCGGTCGCTATGACATGCACTGACCCTCAGGGGGCAGACACAATGCAGGCGCTGCCCCCTGGGGGTCAGTGCACTTGCATAGGGGGAGCTCTGCTCAGCCAGAAGCTGGGCTCACAGCGAGTGCAGCAGTGTGGCGGGAGCCTCTCCCGTCTCCGTGGCAGCACTAAGGACCCCTTGGGGGATGTCTGCCTGCTGGCTTAGGCCCCCCCCCCCCTAAGCCAGCAGGCAGACACCCCCCGAGGGTCCCAGATTGCGAGAGGGCGCAGGCTGGGCTGAGGGACCACCCTCCCCCGCAGACTACGAATGTGCACTGGGCCTCTAGTATCAGATAAAGATCTCTGTCTTCATAAAGCTTACATTCTAGCAAGTTTCCAGTTGTTACGGAACATCCACGGGTGCATTTAGAACATTGGCATATGCCTTACAGACTTTGATAGTTACTTTGGACTTTATTATATCACAGTTCATTCAGCACAGTAATAATGATGATGATAATAAATAGCTCTGCTGTGCATACCATCTGCCAGGCACTGTTCACCTGCTTTCTGTTCATTGGATTCTTTAACCCTCACTGAAAACCCAGTGTTATTTTTTCCCCTTGAACAGGTCACTGTGGCCAACTAGCATGGTGTGCTCTGACTGATCACGCCTGCTGTCTGTGACTGACCACCTTCCCTCCCCCTCCCTCACCTGCTCACCTCCCTTGGGCTAAGACAGATGTCCTGGGTCCCATCAGAGACACGTGGATTAGGCAGGATAACTGGAATGGGGTGAGGGTTGGCTCACCAAAGAAAGCGATCCTGGGCAGACAAGCATCTCCCTACCAAGTTACCTAATAGGCCATTTTAGAAAGGCAATGGTTTCAACATTCAAAGTCCAAAATGAAGGAAAGATGCAGGACAAAGCAGAGTAGGACTCTTAGTAACCCCATTTTATAAATGACAAAACCAAGGCACAGAGAGGGATGTGACTTGCTCAGGTTCACACACCCAGTAAACAGTGGAGATTGGATTTTGATCTGACTCCAGAGCCCATGCCTTCATCTCTGCATTATTCCGATAAAGTCATAAAGGAATGTTAGTCAACATAGTTTCTGGTTTCTAAGAAATCCATTTTCTTTCCCATTTGAACATCTCTGTAATTGGGATGTGTCATATAGATACAAGAATATCTAGTATCTGTTTAATTGGCAGCATTTTTTTCTTCCTTACTGGCACAAAAAATAATACCACATCTTGCAAAAAAAGTCCTATAGTTGATGCTGTATTCTTTCAACAGATATTGATGATGTTCCTACTCTGTGCCCATCAGCTGTGCTAGGCTCACTGTGCTGCGTGGTCCATAGTGACACAATCATTAATAATTACAAGGCCATGTGAAGTGTGCAATGTAGGAGTTGTGCACAGAAGGGAGAGACACTCTAAGAGACAGGCACTAGCCAGAAGGAGGGGTCAGGGAAGCCTTCCTAGAGAGGTAGAATATAGGTGATAGGGGAAGGAGAGGAGTTTGATGGGGACAAAAGTGGCTCCATCTCGATGGAGGATAGACTATGAGGCAGGGAGTGGTTCAAGATGAGCTTGAGGTGTTTAGCACCGTGTGGTGTAATGATGCCTGATTCAGCAGGACGGTGAATGTAATGCTATCTACACTGCAGGCGGTAAGGAAGGATTCACTTGAGGGACTGTGAGAAGTTCATGTTCAGATTGCATTTTGGCAAGTTCCCTTGGGGAGTAACTGGAAGCTGGCCAGGGATGGTGACAGTCACAGAGAGGAGCAAGGCCGAGGCCTCGAACTTTAGGAGGCATTGTCAGGATGCAGAAGAGGAGGCAGGCTCTAAAACACATTGAGAGATAAAGTGGGAAGGGTCTGCTGATTGGATTTGGGGATGAGGGAGAGAGAGACGAGCCAGAGATCATTTCCAGGTTCCGGGCTTGGACAACTGGCCGGGTGGGCCGAGAATAAAGGAAAGGCATGGCTTAGGGAAGAGAAGAATGTGTGTGACTGTGTACACGTTCAGTGAGAGGGTTCTGCCAGATACGGCGGTGGCATTTGTGACTAAGTGGAGTGTTGAGGCTTGAAGACAGAATTAGCAGTCCCCAGTCAGGAACCTTGGGAGGCAGTTAAAACTGTGAGCTCCTTGAGGGCAGGGACTCTGTTTTCCACCTCTGTTTAGTGGCTAGCATGGGAACTGGTGCATAATCAATGCTCAATAAACGTTTGCCTGCAGGCAAGTGTAATCATTATAATAATCTATGTGTGTCTGTGGGACTGTGTATGTAGTGTGTATCTGTCTACTACCGTATATGTGAGTAGTTGCTATGCTTTTTATATCCTGGGCACTGTTCTCAGATATTTACAGTATTAAACTCTCATTTACTTCTTACAATAATATAGATGGTATACTATTGCTGCCCCCTTTTAAAGATTAGGAAATCAAGGCACGGAGAAACTAATTCACTTGCATTTCCAGAGCTAGAAAGTGGTAGAACTATAACTTAAAGCTAAGTAGTCTGGCACCAGGGAATTTTCTCTCGATGCTTTCGGTAGAGTTTTTCTGGTTTCTTTAAATAAGAGTTTTTTCTTCTTTAAGCAATTGGTGAAGAACAAAGGTTCAGCACAGGAAAGGTTAAGTTCTAGTTGTCTGGAAATTTTATCTTTTTACTTGGCAAAAGCACTTTCATATAACAAGATCCAGCCTAAACATCACATCATTGTGAAACTTGCCCCATGCCTTTTATTTTCCAAAGTGAAGCTTGCCTTCCGCTGCGCTCCCCTAGTATCCTTAGGATGCTGCTTTTGGAAACATTTACCACCTTATGTTGACTCTTCCTTGGTTTTCAACGTGAGTCCGTCCAGACTGCGGACTCTCTGTATTATGCCTTTCTACATCCTCAGCTAGCTAGCATGCATGGCATAAAGTTAAGTATATAATGGATGTTTGCTAATTGAGTGAATGAATGAATGAATGAATGAAGGGAGAAAAGATTTATTTTACTAACATTTGACAAATAAGACATTGCTGTAGACAACACACTTCCGGCTCAATCCGAGCTGCAAGGACAACCACATAAGGCCCATCATCCCACTGTGTACAGACCTTGCATGAAGATGTGTTGGCCACAGGTCATTTGATCGTAGCCCCTCCTTGTAGCAGCACTTAGCATCCCAGTGCCTCGGGAGAAAGATTTATTTTACTAACATTTGACAAATAAGACATTGCTGTAGACAACACACTTCCGGCTCAATCCGAGCTGCAAGGACAACCACATAAGGCCCATCATCCCACTGTGTACAGACCTTGCATGAAGATGTGTTGGCCACAGGTCATTTGATCGTAGCCCCTCCTTGTAGCAGCACTTAGCATCCCAGTGCCTCCACATCACACCAGCTTCCAGGGAGAAATCCCGAAGGGCGCTCTCCCATGATGCTTTTAGAGGAACATTCCATGCACGCCACCCCCCCACCCCAATGGAGCACACCATGGAGGCCAGGCTCGGGCTTCCTGTGCCCACGCCAACATTGGAAGTCCCCCGGGAGTTCCTTTAACATTTAATATCTCAGTTTCTTCTTTTTGATGTCCTGGGATCTGGGTATGCTCAGGACATCCTCTTCAACCCCTGTTTTCTGAAAACCTGTTTATATTAGTCCTTGCCATGTATTTATTTGGGAATAAAATCAACATTTGGACTCATCAGAGCATATGGTTAGTGTTTTCTGTAAGGGGTGGGGTATCCATTTCTCCATCATGTGGCAAAAGTGCAGCAGCTGTACTATCTCATTACAGGACTTCACTTTATTCAATAAAAAAAAAATAGTATTGCTCTGCTTAACAAAACTATCCTCATCCCCCACCCACCCTCCAAGACCTGATCTGTGATTTCAATGCCTCCTGCCGTAATGGCTCTGGATGGTTTGCATGTGATATGAGTTAGGTCCAGAATCTGCTTTCAATTCAGTTGCCTCAGATTGTATTTTCCCTGCGAGCCATTAGTCACCCAATGTTGACAAGTGTTTGTAAGGATGCCATCTCCCCCTTTGTTTATATGCAAGTGCAGCAACCAGAATGATTTATTTATGTTTTAATTAAAATTTGTGGATAGACCAGTGATTTTTAGCAATGACTTTTCTAATTTGTGGGCTCCAAAAAGAAAAAAAAAATCAATAACCCGATGCCATTTATGTTTTTATAGTTACCCCAGGCATTTGTGATGCAGGCCTGCCGCTCACCTGCAGTCTTACCCGGAGGAGCGTGATCCTCGCCGCATAAATCTTCCCCAGGGGCCGAGAGGGTCTATATTTCAGAGCCACTTCCCTTCTGTGTCAGCTGTAAGTGAGATGTTACATGCTTTCCATTCTCATGGTTTTCATGGCAAGGCACAGGCTAAAATTAATATTGAAAGTAAATTGATGGACTGTAAGGTTTATACTACCTGACCCAATCCGTAACGACTGCCTTAGAATTTTAATAATTTAAGCTCATTGATTTTGGTTCCTGCATGTCGCTCTCCACCCTGCAAATGTACCCCATAGGTTCTTTGGAAAGAACAGACCCCAAATGCCAGGCTTTTATGGGAACGTAATATATTCGACATTGCAGGTGCATAAATCTCCATGAAATTGCACCACGTTAACGTATTTACTGGTGCACACAATTTACTAACTCCTTTGTAAAAGTCTAAATAAAGATAGATAAGACAGGTAGATATGGAAAAATAATGAGTAAATGTTCCGATGTATATTAACAAGATGTGTTCATTACCTTCACAAGGCTATCAGACTAACTGGAAAAGAATTAATTAATTTTCAGGGTGTCTGGGATGGTTTTAATTGCTGTTTTTCAAAGTCTGGGAAAAAATGAACTGTTTTTGCATTTTCTGCCAAACTCAAATTATCCTCTCCCAAATAGTCCGGGTCGGGGAGGGTGTGGGGGGAGTGATGACAAAGAGGGTGGGAAGGGAAATACTTGGTCTCACACACCATGTTGGCCTTCTGAGATAAAGGCACAGATTACAAGGAGAAGCTCATTGTAGTGCAGAAAGCCCTCTTAAGAAGGCTCCCATTTGAGTTTCTTCTGCTTCCCTTCTTTCAGAATACATATTGTCCAAGTCCCTGCAAACACTCATACTCACATGTTTGATTTTCTTCTTTCTCCCATTTCTCCCCCTTTTCTTAGTTTTTGCAATTCGGCTCTGGGAACATTCAAGTCAGGTTTTATCACAGCATGTTGGAAACAGCCGGCCCATCTACCAAGAAGACCCTGTCCTTGCTTACCTGTGGAGGACAAAGCTTGTGTTCTTTCCTAGGCACTGATTTAATAGATATAGATATAGATATAGATGATATAGATATAGATATAGATATCTTGATTTTATTTTTGGTCTGCCTGTTCTATCATTTAGAATGTGTATTAAAAATATCCCACTATGGAATCCATTTAACAAAAGACATGCAAGACTTGTCCTCTGAAAACTACAAAATATAATTGAAAGAAATTAAAGAGGACAAATGAATGGAGAGAAATCCCATGTTCACGGATTGGAAAATTTAATATTGTTAAAATGGCAATACTCCCCCAAATTGCCTGTAGATTTCCAACACAATTTCTATCAACATCTCAGATGGCTTCCCCGACCCCGAAATCAATGCACTAATCCTGAAATTCACATAGAGATTTAAGGACCTCAAATAGCTAAAACAATCTTGAAAAAGAAAAAGAAAGTTGGAGGACTAGTCACATTTTCCAATTTCAAAACTTATTACAGAACTATATTAATTAAAACAGTGTGGTATTGGCAGAAACATAGGTGTATAAATTAGTGGAATAGAATTTGAAGTCCAGAAATAAGCTCTTACATTTTTATGGTCCCTTAATTTTCAACAAGGGTGCCAAGATAATTAAATGGGAAAAGAATAGTCTTTTCAACAAATGGTATTTTGACAACTGGCTATCCAGCAAAAGAATGAAGTTGGACCCCTGTCCCACATCATATACAAAAATTAACTCAAAAAATGCATTATACATCTAAATGTAGGAGCTGAAATGAAAACACTCTTAGAAGAAAACAGAAGTAAGTCTTTGTGACCTTGAATTAGGTAATGGTTTTGTAGATATAAAAAAAGTATACATGCTAAAAGAAAAAATAGCTAAGCCCAAGTTATATAGATTTTTAAATAGATTAATCAAAATAAAAAAGTTATGTGTATAGGACACCATCACAAAAGTGAAATTGAAAAGGACATATAGGGAACTTGTATCCAGAATGTATAAAGAACTCTTTAAATTTAATAATAAAAAGACATATAACCCACATTTATATGGAAAAAATATTTAAATAGACATTTCTTCAAAGAAGATTTACAAATGGCCAACAAACACAAGGAAAGATGCTCAACATCATTAGTCATTAGGGAAATGTAAATAAAAAACAATATATCACTTCACAACAATTGGAATGGTTATAAAATACACACACACACACACACACACACACACACACACACACAAAGAAA
>NW_005369990.1:2305735-2314870 GCF_000412655.1 Myotis brandtii
AATTGCTGGGTAATTCTATGTTAAGAATTGCATTTGGAATAACGGGGAACTAATATGTATATATGCATAACCCATGGACACAGTGTGATGAAGGCCTGGGAAGGGTGAGTGTGGGTGGAGGGGATCAATGGAGAGAAAAGGGGGACATCTGTAATACTTTCAACAAAAAAAGGTAAATAAAAATAAATAAACGTGTCAAATGGTTTCTGAAAAAAAGAAAGAAAGAAAGAAATGGTGTTTGGCAATTTCTCTCCTATATATACCCTGCATTAAAAGCAGGGACTCTAACATATCCCTATATGCCAAAATTCATTGCAGCATTATTCACAGCAGCCAAAAAGTGGAAACAACTCAAGTGTCTATCAGCCAATGAATGGGTAAACAAAATGGTGTCATACAACAAAATGTAATTCAGCCATAAAAAGACATGAAGTTCTGATACATGTTACAACGTGGATAAACCTTAAAAACATATGCCAAAAGACATAAGCCGGACACAGAAGGACAAGTATTATGATTCCACTACTCTGAACTATATAGAATAGGAATAGTGATAGGGACTAGAAGCAGACTAGAGATTACCAGGGCCTGGAGGATAGAGGGGGTGGGGCGGGAATGTGGGGTTATTGCTTAGTGGCTACAAAATTTCTGTATGGAATGATAAAAGTTTTGAAAATTGATACACTGTACATGTAATGAATGCCCTGAATCACACATCTCAAAATTGGTTAAAATGGTAAATTTTATGTTTTAAATCTTTTACCACAATTAAAAAAATTAAATGCAACAAAAAAATATTGAATTTTACACCTTTAAGTGAGTAAATTGTATAGTATGTGAATTATATCTCAATAAAGCTGTTAAAAAATGGGCAACAGATTTGAATAGACATTTTTCCAATGCGGTTAAATAAGTGGCAAATGAGCCCATGGAAAAAAAAATGCTCCATGTTACTAGTCTTTAGGGAAATGCAAATCAATACCACAAAGAGATACTACTTCACACCTGCTAGAATAGCTATAATTAAAAAAATAAAAACAAACATATAAACAAAGCCCCAGACAATAGCAAGTGTTGACAAGAGTGTGGAGAAATTGGAAGCCTTATATATTGCTGGTGGAAGTGCAAAATAAAGTAACTACTTTGGAGAACAGTTTAGCAAGTCTTCAAAAGTTAAAGTTACCATTTGACCCAGCAATTACATTCCTGGGTATATATATGTATACTAGAGGCCTGGTGCATGAAATTCGTGCACTGGAGGAGGGGGATCCGGGGCTCCTCAATGGATTGCCCCAAAAAGGTAGGCCGCACGTGCCTATATGAATGGTTCTCCAAACTGCAGTTTCTCAACATCTCCCTATGCTCCTGAGGGAGCCTCAAAAAACCAAACTCTTAATGCTCTGCCTTTCTCTGCCTCGTGCCGGGCCCTGCCCCTACGGCACGTGCCAGGCCTTGGGAACCCTGGCAGAAGCTGCGCGGAGCGGCCTCCAGGGCCCAGCCCCTGCAGCGCAAGTGCAGGGCGCGGGAATCCAGCCTCCACTGTGTGTGCAGCTGTCTTGTGACAGCAAGAAGGCATCATGTGTGAGGGCGTGACAACTACTCAGCCTTTTATTAGTAAGGATATATCCAAGATAATTGAAAGCCTATATCCACACAAAAGCTTGTGTGGAAATTGTCCTAGGAGCATTGTTCATAAAGCCAAAAATTGAAAACAACTCAAATGTTTATCCACTAATGAATGAACACATAAAACGTGGCATATCCTTACAACGGAATATTACTTGACCATTAACAGGAATGAAGTACTGATATATGCTATGCCCTGAATGATCATGGAAGACATGCTGAATAAAAGAAGGCAGACACAAAAGTCAATGTGTTGTATTATTCTTTGAAGAAATAGCCAGAACTGGCAAACCCATAGGGACAGAGGTAAATTTTAATGGTTGCCAGGAGCTTGGCAGAGAGGGGGAAGGGCAGCTAATGTGAATGTGTGTTTGGTTTTTTAAGGAGATGAGAATGGTCTAAAATTAGATAGTTGTATTTTATGATATGTGAATTATATCTCAAAAAATCTTTTATTTTGAAATTTTTTCACTCTGATTCTACATTTATTTATTTCTCCCCCTTTTTGGTCAAATTTTGCTTTGTATGTATTAAAAATATGTTATTAGGAACAAAAAATTTGAGTTTTTATGTCTTCCGGGCAGATGATCCATTTATTATTAGGAATTATCACTCATCTCCAGTAATACTTTTTGCCTTAAAATCTATTTTGTCTGATGGTGATATATCTATATTCTGTGTGTTTTTATTAGGTTTGCATTGCATTTCTTTTTTCATACTTTTATTTTCAACACTTTTATATGCTTAAATTTACATTGTATCTCTCATAAGAAGCATACAGTATTTTCTTTGTTTTACCTAGTCTTTGTCTTTTAATTGGAATTTTGTTTGATTTATCCAGTCTTTGTATTTTAATTAGAATATTTAGTCCATTTAAATTTAATGCAATTGCTAACAGGCAACAGATTTGAATAGACATTTTTCCAATGAGGTTAAATAAGTGGCAAATGAGCCCATGAAAAAAAAAATGCTCCATGTTACTAGTCTTTAGGGAAACGCAAATCAATACCACAAAGAGATACTACTTCACACCCGCTAGAATAGCTATAATTACAAAAATAAAAACAAACATATAAACAAAGCCCCAGACAATAGCAAGTGTTGACAAGAGTGTGGAGAAATTGGAAGCCTTATGTATTGCTGGTGGAAGTGCAAAATAAAGTAACTACTTTTGGAGAACAGTTTAGCAAGTCTTCAAAAGTTAAAGTTACCATTTGACCCAGCAATTACATTCCTGGGTATATATATGTATACTAGAGGCCTGGTGCATGAAATTCGTGCACTGGAGGAGGGGGATCCGGGGCTCCTCAATGGATTGCCCCAAAAAGGTAGGCCGCACGTGCCTATATGAATGGTTCTCCAAACTGCAGTTTCTCAACATCTCCCCACGCTCCTGAGGGAGCCTCAAAAAACCAAACTCTTAATGCTCTGCCTTTCTCTGCCTCGTGCCAGGCCCTGCCCCTGCGGTGCGTGCCAGGCCTTGGGAACCCTGGCAGAAGCTGCGCGGAGCGGCCTCCAGGGCCCAGCCCCTGCAGCGCAAGTGCAGGGCGCGGGAATCCAGCCTCCACTGTGTGTGCAGCTGTCTTGTGACAGCAAGAAGGCATCATGTGTGAGGGCGTGACAACTACTCAGCCTTTTATTAGTAAGGATACATTCAAGATAATTGAAAGCCTATATCCACACAAAAACTTGTGTGGAAATTGTCCTAGGAGCATTGTTCATAAAGCCAAAAATTGAAAACAACTCAAATGTTTATCCACTAATGAATGAACACATAAAACGTGGCATATCCTTACAACGGAATATTACTTGACCATTAACAGGAATGAAGTACTGATATATGCTATGCCCTGAATGATCATGGAAGACATGCTGAATAAAAGAAGGCAGACACAAAAGTCAATGTGTTGTATTATTCTTTGAAGAAATAGCCAGAACTGGCAAACCCATAGGGACAGAGGTAAATTTTAATGGTTGCCAGGAGCTTGGCAGAGAGGGGGAAGGGCAGCTAATGTGAATGTGTGTTTGGTTTTTTAAGGAGATGAGAATGGTCTAAAATTAGATAGTTGTATTTTATGATATGTGAATTATATCTCAAAAAATCTTTTATTTTGAAATTTTTTCACTCTGATTCTACATTTATTTATTTCTCCCCCTTTTTGGTCAAATTTTGCTTTGTATGTATTAAAAATATGTTATTAGGAACAAAAAATTTGAGTTTTTATGTCTTCCGGGCAGATGACCCATTTATTATTAGGAATTATCACTCATCTCCAGTAATACTTTTTGCCTTAAAATCTATTTTGTCTGATGGTGATATATCTATATTCTGTGTGTTTTTATTAGGTTTGCATTGGCATTTCTTTTTCATACTTTTATTTTCAACACTTTTATATGCTTAAATTTACATTGTATCTCTCATAAGAAGCATACAGTATTTTCTTTGTTTTACCTAGTCTTTGTCTTTTAATTGGAATTTTGTTTGATTTATCCAGTCTTTGTATTTTAATTAGAATATTTAGTCCATTTAAATTTAATGCAATTGCTAATTTATTTGGGTTGAAATCTACTATTGTGCTATTTGTTTCACTTTTTCCAGATTGCTTTTTCTTTCCACTCTTTTTTCTTTTGGGTTAAAATTTTATTGTTTTATTTTTCCCTCTAAGATCTTGTTTCTTACACATTCTTTTATCATTCCTTTAATGTTTACCCTAAATATTATAATATGCATGCTTGATTTTAAAAATCTGATATACGTATAATTAAATGATTTAATATAGTACATATTTCTACATAAACTATAACATAATCTAAAACAAAAAATGCAAGAAGCTTAGAACATCTTAACCTTATTTAATACCCTTACAAACTTTTGTGCTTTGTCATCACATATTGTAATTCTGATGTGTTTTATACCCCATAAGACAGTATTGTTATTAGTTATACAGTCAACATTAATTTAATTTTCTCTAAAATTTATCTTTTCTGTTGCTCTTTCCTTTCTGCATCTCTGTGCTTCTGTGTGGGATCATTTTTCTTCTGTCTGAAGAACATTATTAGCATTTTCTTTAGTGTGCATCTGCTGCCTAGGAATGTCTTTATTTTGCCTCTGTTTTTGAAATATATTTTGATTCTAGGTTGCCAGTTAGAGTTTCTATTCTACTAATTTTATTTAAAAAAGCTGCATGTGACTTGTTACACTGATTTCATAAGCCACTCCGGTGAAGTGGCCTGATGCCTGCCACAAACCCTTGCAAACCTGTAGATTGAAAACCATTGCTACAGAATTGCCACCTGATCATCCCAGTATTCCCAGCCACCCCGAGAAGTAAAGTGGTTCCCATAGTGAAGACTCTCCCACAGCCTGCCAAAACACTAACCACTCCTTCAGAGGAGGTCTTTGGAATCGCTGGTTATTCATTCCTCAGCTTCCCTGACTCCACAGGCTGGGTCTGAGACACCTTTGAAGAGTTACAAGAAAGTTTCTATCCAATAAAGGAGCCAGAAATCAGACTCCTCGTGCTGCCACTCCAAGCACAGGATTGAAAAAAATACGTACTTAGGAAATAACAACTTGTAAAACTGACCAACCTTAGCTCTCAGAACATGCGTACAACTAGTTGGAATCAGACTGAGGCACCTGTAAATTTCTAGAATTCACTCATATTTGAAGCATTTATTGAATGTCTACTCAGTGCCAGGCTTTTGAAATAACAAGGTATTAATCTCAATCATTGATGAAACCCCTTTCAAAGCTCATGGCGTGACCCAAACAGGGCTTCCTCTCCCCTAGCACTATTCAGTGACCATCACCAACTTTGCCTCCGTGCCTCTCCTGTTGTTTCATTGTCCACCAATAATACAAGCCACGTTCTGCATGACCCCATATGTTTTAGTTACTTTAATACTTTCTGTCAGCTCATAGTCAAGGTTTGGAGTACTGGGAGCTACTCTTCTATTCATTCAACCAATATTAATTGCATGTCTATCAACTTTCAGGTACTGTTCTAGGTTTTGAGATATAGGTCCTACCATCATTGAACCTTATGCAGTAAGCATGGCAAATAAACAAGCAGACAAATCTCTAATCTTATGTCACATAGCGGGAAGGCTATAAATAAGGGTAACAGGAAAGAGAAATTGAATATGATGGTGATATTTAGAGAGTGTGCTCAGCAAAGTTTTCTCTGAGGTGAGATCTGAGCAAAGATCTCAAGGAAATGAGAAAATGAGTCATGAAAAGACTTGATGACAAGCACTTCCAGAGAGAGGAACAGCCAGTACGAACATCTCACCATTGGAGCGTGCCTGGCTCATTCAGGGAACAGAGGCCAGTGTGGCTGAAGCACAGTGAGCAGGAGAGGACTGTTAGGAAATTAGGCCAGACAGGTGGTCGGGATCCTGAGCATCGTACCAGTGTCAGTTCCATGTCTTTAAGGTGATTTGAATAAATAGATTATTCATTTAATGATTATGAATAAATGTTTATATTTCTATTTGTATAACTAACATGAAGTTTTATTTCTTCAGGGTTTCTTAATCATTAGCTTAAAAGGTCTTAACATAAGCAAATTTAACCCAAACGATAGCCCCAGGAAAAGCATGGATCTTAACTTTTAGACCCATCTGTGATCTGAGAATATGTTACTCTGTCCTGCCTGGATGCTATGAGGAATAAATGACATAATATATAAAGCAAAAACATTCAGTACAGTGCCTTGCACTCAGATTTGAGTTTAGAGCACAAGATAGGGAAGAGGTGGGAAGTGAGGCTGCCGAGGGAGACCAGGGTTAGCTCACGCAGAGTGCTGGCTCTCATGCTAAATAGATTCAATTTTATCCTGATGAGGAGGCCCCTTGGAAGGGTTTTGAGAAGGGTGGTAGGAATGGGATTGGTCAGGAGAGGGTGGATCTGAAAGGGCAGAGGCAGCAGTGAAGCAGGTTGTGGGAGCATCCCAGCAAGAAGGCCCCTGCAGTACTTGAGGTCAGAAATGGCGAGAGCCTGACCCCACTCACTGCTGGAAGAGTAGGAGTGGAGTTGGAGGGACATGGATTGAACGGATGCTCACAGTTCCCAACGCCGTGCACGCATTGGTACCAGCGAGGGAGCTTCCGCCGCTATCTGGACTACCCTTCTTCTGCACCCGCCATCTCCTCGTCCTCATCTTGACAATCTTCAGCTCAAGGAAGCCCACTTTTGCCCTCAAGCTGGCTTTAAATACCCTTCCCCATGCTCCCTCATAGCTCCCCAACTGTCCTGGAAAGATGCCTTTCTTGGGTCTCTTCCCATTTCCCTTCCCAGAAGGACAGCAAGGATCTGGCCCCCTTCTCTTTGTACCCTCGGCCCCCTCAGGGATGCCCAGTGAACATGTGTTGTTCACATTCACCCTGGCATTGTGATTTCTAAACAGAAGTTGCTTAAGCCCCAGGAATGCTTCTGTTTTCACTAAGAGCCATTCATCCCTTGTAATTACAAGGTCCCAGGTTTTCAGCCCAATCTACATTCCTTTAATTTCAGAACAGCATGTGCCCCGTAACAAGGAGATGTCCCACTGCCCAGACTTCTTGTTCCAGGATTAAGGTTTCTAAGGGGAACCTGGCTTTGGTGCCCAGTAACCAGGTTACAGTTTTTTGGCTTCCATCCTTGGAAACTTGTAATTTACTGATCTTGGTATTTACGTCCCACCACAAGATGCACAGATAACAGAGGCAGGCCTGAGAGTAAGAATGGCCAGGAGAACGACCCTAATAATTAAACCAGCCCCTTGGGTAGCACAGTGGGCCCATTTCCTCTGGGAGTCTAGTGTGTATAAATATATTTTAACAAATTACACCCGTCAGGTCAGGATGCCCCAAATGGGAGCGCCTTTCAGATCGCTCCGAGAAGACAATTACTTATAGCAAAACCAGTGAGTGGGGAGGAGACAGTATATCAAACCTGCAACAAAGAAAAACGTGAAGGCCAGCAAGGAGCGGCCCTGTCAGCAGAGCTGGCACGCTGTTCCTTTCATTGGAGATTCGCGGCTTCCGCTCGGATCCTGGCACTCTGAGAGCAGGAAGGCCTGGGGGTGGCAGAGAGAGGATTCCCAGGTGGGAAAGATAGGAGACCCAGCTCGCACAGGCTTTGGAATCAGAAATATTAGGATTATGACTATACTCCTAATAAAACTGTCAAAAATAAAGGAAACTTCATTTAAAATGGAGTCAGGAGGCTCGGAAGGGGCAGCTCTCACGCACTGCCACGCACACCCCACACGGGAGGAAGGTAGAATTTATTTTTGCCCAGCAAAACACCTCATCTTCACCCGAACCTCTTTAGCGGGTTGCCTTCAGGTTTGGGCTCTGGATACAGCCCAACCAATGAGAAACTGCCACACGCAGCCAATGAGAAGCCGTTACCACCCAGAGCTCTTCAAAAAGGATCCTCCCAACTTCCTTTTATTTTTCTTATGAAAAGCAGCCCCTTTCCTCTGTCCTTCATGAAGACTTACCCATGGTTCACCATGGTTTGCTTGTCTTGAATTGCGAGCCCTCTGCTTGCCCTAATAAACCCTTTTTGCTGGTAAAAATAACTGGCTCTTTTGTTTGAAAAAAGTCAATATTAACAACAGCAATGATAGCAAATACCTATGTAGGGCTTCCTGTTTGTCAGGCATTAGTGTAAACATTTTTGATATATTAACTCATTTTATTCTCAAAGCAATCCCATGAGATAGGTATGGTTATTATCCTTATTTTACAGAGGAGGAAACTGAGGCATAAAGGAATTAAGTAAGATGCCCAGGGTGACACAGGTAGTAAGTAGTGGAGGCAGGAATCATGTCCAGGCAGTCTGGTTCCTAAGTCAATTTTCTTAATGACTCTGCTTATCAGCTGTTCACCTTGGACAATTCATTTAAGGTCATTGAATTAAAGTTATATCTGCTGTATATTAGGGATAATGATACTTATACTGCAGGGTTATTTTAAGGAGTCAAATAGTAGGCACTCAATAAATAGAAAAAAATAGAAAATAGTGCAGTGAAAATAACCTGAACTATACACTGCAGGGTTATTTTAAGGGGTCGAATAGTAGGCATTCAATAAATAGAAAATAGTGCAGTGAAAATAACCTGAACTATAATATCTCATAACAGCGTTTGACTGTAAGCAACAGAAACTGATTGAATCATGTAGGCAAAAATGGAATTCATGAAGGTCTGTGAGATGTCTTAAGTTGAGCTCCCAGAAAACTGTCTCTCTGACTGAGACTTTTCTGCAGGACATTCACTGCAAAGTGCTCTTGACAACACAATCCACGAAGGAGTGAGGGAAGTGGGATTGGGCAGAAGAAGTTGAGCTTGACCCCATAGGGATGGCCTGTCAGAAATGTCCCAAGGAGGCCACACCAGGGAGGGTGCATAACCTTGGCCGAGATAGCACTTATGAGCAAAGCGCAGTTTTTGGGATGGGACTTCTCTGTGGCCATCAGCAGGCAGTCCTTCCAATAGCTGAGGGAATGAGTGCCTC
>NW_005369990.1:2314958-2327011 GCF_000412655.1 Myotis brandtii
TTTTATTGATTTTTTACAGAGAGGAAGGGAGAGAGATAGAGAGTTAGAAACATCGATGAGAGAGAAACATCGATCAGCTGCCTCCTGCACATCCCCCACTGGGGATGTGCCCGCAACCCAGGTACATGCCCTTGACCGGAATCGAACCCGGGACCCCTCAGTCCGCAGGCCGACGCTCTATCCACCGAGCCAAACCGGTTTCGGCAAGTGCATCAAATCTTTCACTACAAGAGCCAATGTACAGGATTGAAGTAAAGCTAAACATCCAGTGGTAAGACAGGAAGTGGCTCAGCTGCACTGGGGAAGCAAGAAACAAATGGAGAATCTTTCTGGAGTCATAATGTCACTTTGTTGGGCCCTTTCATTTAATGTTTAAATTCCAAATAGAGATTACCTAGATGGGTCAACTCAGTCACATACTCACCTGTTGGCCAGAATGGGTGGAATCCTTGATCAAAAGTTCTACTAAAACTGGATTCAGAATAAAATTGTAGTATAATTAACAGAAGAGGAAATCGATCCTAGGTGGGCAAAACAACAGATCTCTATTATACCTCAAACTCAGAAGACTTGGGGAGAATTCCTGGATAGACTTAGGATTTGATAGTTTGCAGAAAGCCCCGTTATTTCCATCCTTGTATTCTGTCCTTTTGAAATGTAACTTTGAAGCTCCTTCCATCAAGAGATGAAGACTGTTTTCCTACCTTTTGAGTCTGTGCTGGCTTTATCACCTGCTTTGACCAATGGGATCAGCAAAAGTGATGAATCTAGACCTAAGAGGTGTTGAGTACTTCCACTCTCATGCAATCCTGCGTAGCTGGCATGTGCAGAGGCTTGGACTTGTCTGCTGGAGGATGACAGAGTATGTGAAGCAGCGATGAGCCCTCTTAACTAAGGCCATCAGAGGCCAGCCAACCCCTAGCGGACACTGCATCTAACTGCACATGCATGAGTGAGCCCCATCAAGACCACATGAGCCCAACACAAAACACTGATCCACAGAACAATGAACTAAATATGTGGTTGTTGCCACTAAGTTTGGGGGTTGGTTACTTCGCAAATGCTAATTGATACATGCTGCTAATATACGGTGTGATATTAAATAAGTAACATACTCTCTCTGACGTTCCCTACTGAGGACTGAAGGATTGAACACATGAGAATCCTTTGATCAGATAGCTCATGCATCTGAGAAGGGCCAGAAAGGGGGCTACACTGCCAGAAAGCAGAGCTTGAAGGCTACCACCCCCCTAGTGCAGAGGGGCCACTGAGCTGAGAGAGCTCCAGGGTCGCCAACAGGATGTGAAATATCATCAGGTGAGGATGGGAAAGCAATAGTGGTGTTGATGCAGGTATTTTTGATGATCAATGAGTCAGAGGCTAAAAACCACACAACACAGCCCTTAGGAAGTGAGGGCACACAACGGTTTTCCTCCACCCCATGGCTGTGGTAACCTCCTGCACCACTGCATCTGGCAGTTACGCAGCAGGGGGATTATGTGTGCTTTCTTCCAGCCCAGGCTTTGTCATTCGAATGGTTACCTCCTTTCCTGTACATCTGCTTTTCCTTAACCAAAGGCAAGGGTGCAGAGTCGGGGAGGCAGTTAATCTCAGATTCCTTGCCACATCCAAGTCCAAGCCAGCAGTTCACATCTCAAAAGAGGCCCGTGGCCCAGAACGAGCTGGTACGAATGTGTGCGTGTGGTTTTGTAGTTAATTAGCTAGTTGGCTTTTTCCATTTTCCAATTCTTAGAAATGATCTTTCAGTTCTTGCCACATTTATTGAAAGCATGTTCTGTACCATACATTACGTAGGTTGCTGTCATGCTTATTATCTTACGATGATCCCCATTTTCCAAATGAGGACAAGGAGAGTCAGAGAAGGTCTATAACTTTCCCCAGGCCATGCAGCTTGTAGGTGGGCAGAGTCAGAGCCAGCATCAAGGCTTTTGAAGTCTAACATATTCTTTGTCCTATTATGGGCAGCCAACCAAGCCGGGGGCCTGTGGCCGAGCTATGCGACCACTCCTACAGAATGATGTGGTTTTGGAGTCGGCCAAGTAGAAACAACAGATACCTAAAATGAAAGACAGCTCACCTTCAACCAAAATTTGAGATATTGACAATGTTATAGAACAGTAGAAGCCCATAATTAGTGTTTAATAATGTAGGTAGCTTATTTCATGTGGAAAACGACACTTTGTCTTTTATCATGCCCCCACAAGTTAAATATCCTGTTTTATTTGTATGATACAATCTTGAAGGGACAGAGATTTCCTGAAGCCTGCTTCCGAATTCAGGGCTAATGTTCAGCTGGCATGTGCCAGAACAGCTGCATTGTTTGTCAGACACTGAAATAATTCCATAGTTGGCAGAACACTTTTGCCCTGAGCCATCAGAGCACCCCTCCCCCGAAAACACACACACTGTTCCTGACTCAGCTATCCTGTACCCTCACCTGGATCCCTTACCCTACCTCCCCATGATCTAGCAACTAAAGGAGCAACCTTGGCCCAGAGGGCAGAGGTCATCTGTGGGGTACTAAACTCTGGACCTCAACCCCAAGTACTAATCTTTCCCTAGCATTACTCTTCTCTGTGCAATGGCACTTCAGATAATCTCTGATAGGGCTAGACTTGAGGATGGGCTGAAGGTGGCAAAATTGGTGGAATGAGAATTCTGTGTTCTGGAACTTTTCTCATCCAAAAACATGTCCTGTCCATTTAGGGCTTGTGCTCTGCTTTCCATGGGGGGAAAAGATCCATCCCTGAATAAAAAGGTTCTGTGGTCATGTGAGTTCGTGAATGCTGTATGCTATACCCTCCTTTTGGAACCTCACATACTTACACAGTAAAGTCTCTGAAAAGACCTACAATAAAGAAATCTGCTTTGTTTAATCCAGCATTTCCTAATCATGGAATGCTATTCGCCACCACCTTCCTTTATGCCTATTAAATTTCTACTCTCCAAATGGGAGAGCAGGGATGTATAAAAGCCTTAAGGAGGAAGGATGAGGGGGCAGGAAGGAGGGGGAAGATGGAAAATGCTGCTGACTGTGTACTTGTTGAACCAGAAGGCACAGGGGGTGAGGTAGAGAGGTGGGGATAGAAAGAAACGTGTGCAAGGGAGCATGTTGCTGGCTCTTCCAAGCCGTGGCCACCACCGACTCTGATCCTGGGCAAGCGCCGAGAAGAGGGCCAGCCAGCTGCTGGAACTCTCCCCAGGATATCTGGAAGACCTCTGCGCAGATTTTAATCTGCTCATTGAGATCTGGGTTTTGGTTCCAGCTCGGTAATTTTCCAGCTGTGTAACTTTGAGCATGTTATTTGAATTCTCTGGGCCTCTCTTTCTTCAGTTCTAAAGATTTAATTAGACAAACACAGTAAATAATCTCAAACTTGAATGTGCACCCGAGCCACCTGGAGGACTTGGTAAAACACAGCGTGCTGGGCCCCGCCGGAGGGGCTGATGCAGGAGGTCTGGGATAGGCTGATGAAGCCACACTTCTGACCAGTGTCCAGGTCAGACTGCCGCTGCTGGTGGGGGCCACACTTGGAGTGGCATGGGTGTAAGTTAAAGTGCTTTGTAACTTGTAAGCTATACGTCTTAATTAATTTAAATGAATTCATCCATTCTGTGTTAAAATAATGATGTGTTCATGGGATAAGGTTTATCTCTTACCACTTCTGTGCTTTTGGGAGGAAATGCTTTTGTTTCCATGCAAGAAGACTGATTCCCATGGTAGAAGTTTCAGGAAAGCATCTGGGGACCCAGCAACCTCTGTGACACAGCATGGGCAGGCATCTGTTCTGGCTGCAGATATCAGTCCCCCAGACATTCCCCTGAGAGGGCAGAGGTCATCTGTCATCTCCAGAGAACAAACGCCAACTGACACATTCTGTGGAACTCTTGTCCCTCAAGATGTCCCGTGGAAAAACTTTTCTGTGATTATATTCCTCTTTGAGCTTCACAATACTCATTAATGCATAAAGGCTCTGAGAAGTCCTACAGAAAAGTAACCACTCAACTCTCTTAAGTTGGTGTAGTAGTTAGGAGCACAGGGTTTAGACCTGTGCAGTCTCATATGGTTGCCACTAAGCACAAGTGGGTATTTAAATTTAAATAATTAAATTTACATACAATTAAAAATTCAGTTTCTCAGTCATAGTAGTCATATTCCAAGTATTCAGTGACCATATGCCAGTGTTTCCCATTTGGCCAGTGTAGGTTCAGCATATTTCTTGCAGCACAGAAAGTTCTATTGGACCCAGATGCAGGGCTTCAAATCCCAGCTCTATCACTAGCTCTGTGAACTCACACAAGTTCTGTAAACTCCTGGTGCTTTAGTTTCCTCATCTATAAAACAAACCTAATAAATGGTTCATACTTTACAGTGTTGTTGTGAGGATTAAACAAGTTAATATATGTAAAGCACCTCAAGTAGTGTCTGGCACATAGCAAGCCCTCAATAAAGGGTGCTCATTATTATAGTCTGTTGAACTTATGTTCTTAAACTGAATTTTACTTGAACCCTTTATCTGTATAATACTATTCACTTCATGGAACTGAGCTCCTCTTAGCCTGTCTCCTGTGCTGTATTATGCTAAAAGAGTCTGTCCTTTCTTAATCTTTACTTGAATGACTGCCTTCTCTTATCCTAACTGAGATAGGAGACAGTGGTGGAGAAGAAAACATAACATCCTGCCACATACCCTGCTCCTTTAGGCTATGAGAAGCCTGGCACATTGGAAGACTTCCCTGTGGCCAGAGCATGAGGAACCAAGGACAAAGGGGAGGGGATGAGCTTAGAAGGATCTTCCAAACCACTCTAGGAAACTGAGGCTCATCCCGAGGAGCTGGGGCATCCCTGAAGGGTGTCAGCTGCATGCTGTGTGAGTAGATCTACATTTGAGAAGGAACACGCTTGGGCTACGCTGTGGAGAATAGATTGAGAGGTTCTGGGAAATCTGTAAAATCGGGACCCAGGAACTCTCCGCAGGAGGTTGGGTGAGAAATAACGGTGGGTGGCAGTGGAATCAGGGAGAAAGTGACAGATTCAAGATCCACAAAAGAGATAAAACAGATAAGACTTGGGGCTGATTGGTTGTTGATGGCAAAGAAGTGAAAGAATAAATATGACTCAGATTTCCATCTTGGGCAACTGGTAGATGGTGGTGACATTCACAGAGGCTGGGAATATAGAAGGAGGAGTGTGTGACCCAGAAGAGATGATAAGCTCAGTTTTAGGACTGAGGGTGTGTAAGACATTCAAATGGATGTGCCCTGGGGGCAACTGGATACATGGAGGGTGGGGAAAGTCAAAAGGGTTACAGAGGTTCTCAATTGGGGGAGATATTGTGCCCCCTTGGAACATGACAATGACTTTTTGTTGTTAATCCTCACCCAAGGATATTTTCCCATTGATTTTTAGAGAGAGTGGAAGGGGGAGGGATAAGACAGAGAGAAAGAAACATCAATGTGTGAAAGAGAGACACTGATTGGTTGCCTCTTGCATGCTCCCCTACCAGGACCAGGATCAAATTTGCAACCAAAGTACATTTTCTTGACAGGATTTGAACCCAGGACCTTTCAGTCTGCAGGCTAATGCTCTATTCACTGAGCAAAACTGGCTAGGGTGGAGACATTTTTGTTGTGAGTAGGATTTAGTGACTCCAGTGAGTAGAGATCAGGAATGCTACTAAATCCCCTACATACAGGACAGTAAAGATCATTTGGCCCAAAGTGTCAGTGGTGCTGAGGTCAAGAAACCCTGGATTAGGAGAAGCTGGAGCAGTAGGAGGCGGCCGTGTTTGAGGCAGCATAGTTGTCGCCAAGAACGTGAGCTGGAGTCTGAGTCATTGTTTGAATCCTGGCTGATGCTACTCACCAGCCACATAACCACTGGAATATTACTTCCATTTCTAGGGCCTCAGTTTGCTCATCTATAAATGGGGCTGGTACTATCTCACAGGCCTAATAACACATTGCCTGGCTCGCAGTGAGCACTTCATTCAGAGTAACTGCATTGCTTGAGGGCAGGACCAGAATCCATATGTTCAATGAAGAATTGTTTAGTGCCTGCTATGTGCCAGACATTGTGCCCAGCATGGGATACCATGGCAAATGAAGTGCAGTCTTTGCCTTTTTGGTTCCCATGCCAAACACCCCCACTCATATATGCACACTATCCCAGTATCTATCAGGAAGAACAATAGCCCCTCACAGATCCTTCTCATGGATCCAGTTGGCAAACAGGATCTTCTAAGAGCAGCACCTCAGCTCACCCTGGCGGCTGAATGTTCTTCTTCAGAAAAGAGAGGACAATATTGGTATTTTGGCCACACATTTAGCCTAGGGAAGGAGGGAAGACTTTCCTCGTATGCTCTCACCTCTGTCCCATTGTCAGAGTTCCCATGAGCATGACAATTGGCACTCATCTTCTATCCTGCAGTCTCTGCCGGTTTGAGAGAGTTGCTCAATTTTGAGCCTTAATTTGTGAAACTCAAAGCAGAAAGGAGCTTCAGACTTACCCTCTTGTGGGGATAACCGAGGGCCTCCTTGAGACAGGGCTTGCCTTCCTACATGTGGCCACACAGCCCTGGGAGGGACAGTTCTTGGCAACTTCTAGTGGGAACAGGAGAAGAGGGGATAGAAACTGACATTTATTGAGAACCTACTAGCTGGGTGAGATTGGGAAAATTACTTAACTTCTTGGAGCCTTAGTGGTCTTATCAGAAAAAAATGGTAATACCTGGCTTACAGGGTTGTTCTAAGATTAAATGACATAAGACACAGTATCTGGAATGAATTATGTGCTCATTTATTAATTTAACAACTATTTACTGAGTTTCATCTCTGTATCTGGCTCTGTTCTGGGCAATGGGAATTAACGGCGAATAAAACAGACTAAAACTTCTCCCCTGACGGAGTTATCTTTTATTGCCTCAGAATTATGGCTATTTAATATTATTTGATAGGGCTATGCTACGCTTTATCTACTATCTGTCTATACACATATATGTGTGTATATGTATGAATATACTTACATTTATATCCAGTTACTTAGTATTCCCTTTTACTGAGATAAAGAAATCAAGATTTAGAGGAATGAGATAAATTGTTCATGTTCACAGAATCAGAAAGTAAGGGAGCTAGAAATGAAGTCCAGGTCTGTCTGCTTCTAAAAATCTTTCTCTGTCAAGTATGCTAAAGCCAGATATACAATTAGACCCACCCAAACCTCCTACAGCGGCAATAATTCAGAGATGGCCTGTGACTTTTGCTTTTCATCTCAGCAGCTCTTGTTGCACAGCCCTCTTTAAAAGGGATAATAGAGATACCACTTCCAAGTGCGGCGATGAGCGCTGCGGAGCACCGTGTGAGCCGTAATTGATGGAGATGCCAACTGCCAACTAACCAGAAAAACTCCAGCATCGTAAATCTGTCCCCTGGCTTCTCACGAGAACTGATGGATGAGGAATTCAGCTCAAATATTTAACAATCAATAATTCAAATGCCTATCCAACCATTTGCACGTTGGCATGTTTATAAATATAAGGGCTACACTTGCATTTTACATGAAACTTCTTTAGAGTTGAATGGAGGGAGTAGGAACACCCCACATCTTATGGGAAAGAATCTGGGGGAGGAGATGGAAATATCCTCCCAGTCTTGGCTTAACTTGAATCTACAAAACTTCCAGCTACGATCACGTACCACTGTTCACACCCTCAGGTTGCTGGTGAGCAAATCAACCACAAATAAGGTGTTGGAAGCCCCAGTCGTGCAGCTGGGGGAAGATGCCAGAGCCTTATCTCCTTGCCATCCTCAGCTGCAGGCATGAAACAGCAGACAGGACAATGAATTATTCATTGGAGCTTCCAAGATCCCTCTGTCACCAGAATGGGTCATCTCTCGGGCTGTAATTCAACCTCCTTCCTCCTTCCCCACTTCCTCACAGACAGCTAGGAATGAGGCTCGATTCTGGGAAGACATTCAGGCTCGGTGGCCAGGGCTGTGAGCCGTGCGTGTCTGGACCCTGGATGGGAGGAATGCTGTTTGAATTTAACTGTTTTGAATAAATAGTCTAAGTCAGCATTGACAGCAGTGATTTATCTGCACTTCACAATGATTGAATTTAGATGCTCCATGCACTTGCTGATTTATTAAACCGCTCTCCCCACTGAGGGAGAATCAAAGCACCTCCTTTGGCCCTAATGGATAGACACTTTGGAGGCACTTAGGGAAGCCATTGTTGATAAGACTTACTACCTAAAAGAGAACTCTGTCTCATATGGTCTCTGCAAGGAAATAACCTCCTTCATTGGTGTTTCCTTCACAGTCAATAGCTCAGCCTTTCCAAAGAAGGGTGGGGCTTTGGCAAACACCTCTCATGCTGTAGGGGATGAAGAGTCAGGCCTGAGCCCTGAGCTGCCGGCCTCTTTGCTTCCCTTTGCCCACACCTCCCAGCTGCACAGCCCCAGTTTTTCCAGGTTGAAGAGAGACCCCCAGCTCTGGCTACTAGTTGCCTACACTCCCTGTTCACAGGTTCTACCTACGCTTGGCTGTCCCTAGAAACAATCTCAGCCAGCACCTGAGCCATTATCCCCTTCTCAAAACAATGCAGATTCTGAAACCCACCAGGGGGAATGGAGAGGAGAGAGGAGCCTGGATATGAACCCAGGCTGGGATGCGCACCATCCTCATGGCCGGGGAGGGCTGTGGCATTCCACACCAGTAGCTGACGTTTCCAAGTAGCCGATGGCCTGTTAATAAAGTGAATCCTAGACAGCAGCCTATCTGGGTGGAATTTTGGGCTCTACTCTTGGGAAACAAAACTAGCTAGTATGGAAAGAAAAAGGAAAAAAAGGACAGAGCAATGAAAGCCAAGTTCTCTGTGCAGAGGCACCGGCTATAGGTCTGTCTTAGATTTAGGTTTCAAGGATGGTTGAGAAATGGATGAGGTGTAGGTCAGTCATGTGTGAAAGAAGACAAAGGAAAAAACCAGCTTGCCTAAACTGGTGATTAATGGCTATCAGAAGGTATGATGTGTAGAATGTCTGGAAACTTGTGTAAAAGATACAATAATAGTAACTAACATGTGAACAGTCTGTGATAATTTCAAAGCATATTCACAATCCTTTTCATTGAGTGGGGCATACTAATGCGGAGAGGAATCTGGAGAAGGGTTCTGTTAGGGGAGGAGAGAAAAACATACAATTCAGAAACAAAGTTAAGTTATTAATAGCTTTAGGAGAAAGTGGACTAGTCGGTAAGACCTGATGGAGAACATCTGGGGTCCTGCAGACCTGTGGCTTCTCTCACTGGCGGGAGAAGTCGGTATGGACCATAAATCTCCGGCTGCACATCTGAGCTTGGGGTCTGTTTTTACCCACCTGTGTTCTGCCTAGCAGGAGCCTTGGGCAGAAATTCCTCTCACCTCTGTCCCTTGGCTTGGGTTGAGAGCAGTTGTAATGACTGCTCTTATTCTTGCTCAGGAAACTTGGGCCTATTTGGAACAGAATGACTGAAGTAGAACAAGGAGCCAAGCGTTTCATTCGAGGCTCAAACTCATTCCAGGAAGTAAATATTATTGGTTCCATCTTTAAAACAAGCAAACAGGGCCCAAGAGGGGTTGCGGACCCTTCTCAACAACACGCATTTGTAATGTTTCTCGCAGAGTGGAGACTTTAGTCCATGTGTTTCAATCTCCTCACCCGAATTCTACAAAGAGAATCAGAAGCTGTGGGGAAGAGAAGGTCAAGAAAGTGAGATCTGGGCCCCTACCTCTAAATTATCCAGAATATTCTCTTCTCTCTCACACATGATGGTTCCAGATACAATCTTAGAGAAAAGACCTTTGAAGGCCACTACAATGGACAAGCTAATTTTCTTCTTATTGATGAATGGGTATGAAGGCGAAATGAAAAATGAGAATGTTATCTGAAGACCTGGTTCTTATACATTAGCTGTGTTTTTTTCATATAAATAATGCATTTCACTAACCAATTCTAACATAAACTGGAACATCGGGCTCAAATTGACTATTGAATCTTGTACATGGTAAGCTTTGAGAAATAGTGATTAAATTTAATTGAAAGTCTCAAATACATTGGCAACTATAGTTCATGGATGAAGCAGACTCATAAGATACAGAGAAAGGATGAATGGTTGCCAGAGAGAAGAGGGAGGTTTGAAGGACTGGATGAAAAATGTAAAGGGATTGAGAAGTACAGATTGGTATTACAGAATAGTCATGGGGATATAAAGTACAACATAGGGAATATTGTCAATAATATTGTAATAACTATGTATGTACCAGGTGGGTACTGGAAATATTGGGAAATGCTTTGTAAATTATATGATTATCTATTATGCTGTACACCTGAAATGAATATTGAATGTAAAATACATATGTATTATAGGAAAAAAAGGTCTCAAATACATTGGCAACTGGAGTTGCCAGGTGAGCCATTGGGGTCAGCATGGGCCAGCACTCCTCTGGAATGCAGTATGTGGTGAGAAGAGGCCAGAGTGAGATGGCTACTTCTTGAAGGACACAAACCTTTCAGCAATTTGGCCATTATTATTGAGAAACCACTCAGGGAGAAGGTAGTTTTAAACACAATTAAGATTCTATTTTAAAGAGAAACCAGAAACTGCCCATTTAACGCCAATGTTTGATCTACTGTGAAACAGAGAAGGGAGAAACTATTACAAATTTGCTAATACCATCAAAACTTCTAAAGTGATAAAATGCAGCTACATGAAGAAAAGGCAGTCATCCCAAGCATGAGGTGTGTTAATAGCTGTGAATAATATGAGAACAGAGAATTATTCTGAGTATTGGTGAAATAGATCTGACTGTTTTTTGGACACTGCATGGTGACCAAGGACACTCCTGGTCCTTGACCAGTTGGAGTGATGTCCAAAGCGGGGACATACACCTGGGGGAACTAGCACAATGTTTAGAACTTCTTTTAATTTCTTAAATATATTTTTATTGATTTCAGAGAGGAAGGGAGAGGGAGAGAGAGATAGAAATATCAATGATGAGAGAGAATCATTGATTGGCTGCCTCCTGCATGCCCCCTACTGGGGATTGAGCACACAACCCAGGCATATGCCCTTGACCAGATTCAAACCCAGGACCCTTCAGTCCACAGGCCGATGCTCTATCCACTGAGCCAAACCAGATAGGGCTGTTTGCTTTTATTTTCATTTCATCTACTAAAAATGACTATTTTTGGCATACTTTTTATTATGTCCACAGTATATTAGTACAGAGGTACACAAATATAATTTAATGTAAACACATAGCTATTTTACTACCCCAACTCTTGCTATCTGAATGCAAGAGCTGAATCAATTCAGATGAATTTTTAAGATGGATGTTTTGCTATCTAAACCCTGACTACTTGCTATGGGAAACTAGACTAGGTAGGTTTTGATAACCTGCTATTGCTCACTGTTCATATACCGTATACTGTTCCATGTCAGGAACTGATTTATTTGCATAGTGAAGGATAGTTGTGTGTAATCATGGTGGTGCCAGGGTATTTTTTATTTTTTAACTGAGATGCACTATGGGAAGACTTTAGGAGACCTCCGCTGCAGGTGACCACGTTGATAGGTCTGATTTTGGGTTATAGGCAGACAGAACTTTCCGTCTCTAACAGCGGAAGTAAAATGCTCCTTTTTGTGTTTCCCTATAGAGTGAAGTGGTAGTTTTCTTGAGGATTAGGTTCTGATATCAGTGTATAAGGTGAAAATTTCATATAGCCAAAATTTCCCTTGAAAATCCCTTAGGAAAATCCTATTTCAGAGATTAAAGTGGCATCTCTTAGTAAGTCCAATGCAGTCAGTTTTTTCTTCAATTTGGAGAGGAGTCACTATTTCTTAACTGAACCCTAATGAAGATCCTGGGTTGCTCTTTGCAGCCAGCGGGGACCAGAAATTCTTGCCTTTAAGTGTTAGGAACTAACTCAGTGCAGTGACATACTCTATGAGAAGCTACGGAGAAGAGATCCTTGGGAAAGAGCCAGTTCCAGTCC
>NW_005369990.1:2327035-2341198 GCF_000412655.1 Myotis brandtii
GTTAGAAATGTTGAGAGAAATGAGACTGGAATTCCTCTACCACTGACATGGAAGTCAACTGAGTGTGGTGGTGGGCTTACCTGTGTGAATCTACTAAAAACCATTGACTTGTACACTTTAACTGGGTGAATTGCATGGTATACTGATCATCTCTCCATAAAGCTGCTTATTAAAATAAAAGCATAGGCACTCATTTCTAAAGAGTGAGTTTCCAAGAGTTGAAATCAGTACAACCCTTAGGCTCAGGCTATTCTCCTGGGCCCCACACTTTAGAGCTCCCTTTTCTTGGCCTCCTACAGCTCCACCCTCCCCACAGGCTGAATGTCCATGGGGCTAAGGGGTGATGTACACTATGATCCCTCACTGCCTTTTATAGGCCATGCTATTGGTACCAGGCATCCTAGAATTTCTGCCCAGATGCCCCCAATGTGCTTTTGTGGCTCAGGCAGTCTCTTCACTTCCCTGTTTCCCAGTGGCAATGGCCGACTTTGTCACAGGTGTATATAGTCCTAAGTTGGAGAGGCTATACTAGGAGATACTCTTTGCATTTGGGTGGGAGTGCAGACACGGCTTGGACATTCAGTTTGGGATGTCCAGGCATGTGCACAGACTCCTCAATTTGCAGAACTGAGTTGGGGGGAGGAAAAGAAGGGGTTAACCGGAAGCCAGGAGCCCCTATCTGTACTCTTGTTCTAAGAACCCCCACATGTGGAACATACATGCCATGATAGATTGAGGTTTAAAATTAGACTAAGCATCAACCTACCCTGATACTTTTCCAATATTTTTCTCAGAAGTCCCAAAACAGTGATGACTAGCATGTATTAAATCTGTTAGGCTCTTTTAATGCATTTAACATGATGCATTATATCAGTTATTTCTTACAGTGAGGCGGGTTCTGTTATCACCTCAACTTCCCTAATGAGATCACTGAAGCTTGCAGAGGTAAGGCAGTAGTTGAGTCAGAATTTGGTAACAGTACAACCTGACAAAATTGAGCCATACTGCCTCTCTAGGAATGCCTGTCTCATAGATAAGATTCTTAGCAAGAAACAAGCCTCTTTTTTTAACTTCTAACAGGTCTGAGAGTGATAAAAATATATATCCTTCCAACTGACTAAGTTCCTTTCATTCGAACAAGTCTGGATGGCACAGAACATGCATAAGTATTGTAATATGAATTCCATTTGTAGAGGACATTTTCATTTTCTCTGTAGCCTGAAGCAAGGGGTTGTCAGTTATTTCTTCAAAGATTAATCTTTCTACATTAGAGATATGGAGATTAAGGGTTCAGGGCATGATGGCTTATGGACACATGCATATGATTTTCTATATGTTACTAAAAATTTGGTTCACAAATCATTCCTTCCCATCCGAAATCTCAGTGCCATTGCTATGAAACTTATTGGTGTGTCCAGGGGTGGTTTTGTTAAGGTTGCAAACAAGACCTCCAAATTTACTGGCCCAAGCTAGTTTTATAACAGCTGACTCAACTCTAGCATGGCTTCAATTAAACACAATTTATAATAAATCAATATCTGTGCTATTGTTAGGTGGCACCCCCATTCTATAGATAGGGAATCCAAGTCTCACAGAAGTTGTGCATGTTGTCCAAAGTGGAAGGTAGGACCAGAAATCAAATCAGTCCCTTGATGCCACTTTGCTTGTTGGAGTCTGGCATTTTTATAGATGGAAGGCACTGTCATCTCCACAATCTTATGTGCCTTTTATATTAATCTAGAGTAGGGGCCATTTCTCCACCTCCTTCTCCTAGAACAGCACTCTGATCTTTGGAGGGAGTTCCTTCCTGGACTTAACTTTCCTCTCCAGGCAGTATGGCATCCAACTTATCTCCAGAGGAGGCTCTGGTTGGCTTAAATTGTTCAGCTTGGGCCACAAGAATTTGTCAGGATGAGCATGTCACTCAGCTTGGCTGGTGACATGTGAGGAGACAGCTGCTGGGACTTCCAGGAAAGAAGTTTCCTCTTTCATCTATAGGAACTACTGGAAGAAACCAATCTTCTTCTCTTGAAGCATGGCGTGTGTGGAGGAGAGGCCTGAGAACACTGGGGAGGGGGCGAGGAGCGGGCGAACCTGACTCACAGAGGAGGGCACAGTGGAGAGAATGACCCAGAAATGGAGACGGAGCCATGATATTGTGACCTCTAGATCATTTTTGCTTCATTTAGATGGAAGGGATACAGAAGGGACTCTCTTCACTTTGCATCTGACAACCTGAGGTTCAGAGAGGCCGAATGACTTGGCCGGTTTCCATAGCCAGGAAGAACATGTCTAGGACTGAGACACATGTCCCTTATCTTCAGGTCTAGGGCTTCATGAGTGTTTTAAAAGATGCTTTCTCCAAACTTGGGTCAGAAAAATAATTTTTCCTGTTTACCCGGGAAAAATAATCACACACCCGCTCCAGAGAAGATTTATGGAGAAAACGCCAAAAGACACCGAAAAGGACAATAAAGCCAGTGTAATAGAAGGAGTTGTACCAAATCCAATGGAGCCAACAGAATTGGAACTAGCTAATCTTGGGCATTCAGAACAAGTTTTATTAAAAATATTGACTGATTTATTAGAAACCAGGGAGGCTATTTAAAATTTTTATAATTACTAAGGACCTCAAAATAGTCCCATTAAAATGCCAAGATCTGTGGAGCAAATAAAAAAATGTAATAAAAAAATTAAAGCATAAAATATTAACTTTAGAAGAGACCTTAGACATCATCTCACCCCACCTCCCCCAAATGGAGAAGTTCCTACCACTGCATTTCCTACAGTTGGTCATCCTGCCTCTGTTCAAATACCTCCACTGGTGGAGATCTCACTGTCTCATAAGGCAACCAATTTTTTAATAATTCATAAATTTTATTACTTTTAACTTAAAACATGTCTGAAGTGAAAGTATAGTTGACATACAAGATTATATTAGTTTCAGGCATACAACATAGTGATTTGACATTTATTTGACATGTCTACCCAGAGTTTACTTTTGAGTGAGTGAAGCAAAGACAGAGGGATGATGAGACCAGCCTGGCATTTACAGTGACGTTCTGTTTGTTACGGGTTGTGTCTACATCCTGGCCATTTTCCTGCTTAGACTTGCTTGGTTCCTGACAATTATCCAAACCTGCGAGCTGCCCAATACCTTCCAAAGAATTCCCCAATTTGTAAAAGTTAGTCAGAATCTGTTTCTGTTCCTTGCAGTTTTCCCAGATCAGAAATTTGTAGCAGGGAGTATGCCACAGGCTCTTCAAGTCAGAGGGGCATTAGGGTAGAAGTCAGCGGGGAGTTGATGACAATGATCCTCATTTCAGGATTCAGAGATAGGAATCTGGAAGTCCATTGTTCACAACAGCAAAACACCTTGATGATCACCTGGGGTCATTTGTATGAAGTGTTCATGGAAAACAAGGTTTCATGATCCCATAACTACTGTCCCAAGACAGTATAAAAGTCAGGAGGAGTTCAAGAACTGTAGGATAGTGTGGCTGCTTCCACTGGCCCTGGTTAGCTTATAACAAAGAATAACAAATTTAAATGTCTGAATTTTCTTGCCCTGGCCAGTGTGGCTCAGTTGGTTGAGCATTGTCTCATGCACAGAGAGGTTGCTGTTTCGATTCCAGTTGGTCAGGGCACATGCCCAGATTGCAGGCTCCATCATTTGATGGGGGGAGGGGGATATGCAGGAGGCAGCCTATTGATGTTTCTCTCTCACATCGATGTTTCTCTCTCTCCCCCTTTCCCTTCTTCTCTCTAAAAATCAATAATAATAATTTTAAAAGCTAGAATTGTCCATTTAAGGCATACATTAACACCCAGGAACTTATTATGGCAATGCTAAATGAATTTCCAACCTCTAAAAGCCACACAGCTGAGGGAATGGAAAACAATTCAAAGTCAGACTCTGAGGTTTGTACCATTACATCAGTTGAATTGTCAGCCTTGTCATGCCTCTTAAGAGAAAGTTAAGCCACTGCTAGGATAAGACTTGAAATGGGAGCATATGGGACGACTCATAGAACTCACTGTCCCTCTCATGCCAGCCAAAGCAGCCCTCCTTTGTTAACTGTCGAGTCTCTTTGTTTTTTGCCCAAAGATACTATAACTTCCTCACCCCAAAGTGTTACACAGAAAAAGGAGCCTATTTTTATGATCTGCATTGCAGCAACCCTCCCTTGTCTTTAGGATCAGACCTAGAATACCCATGGGGAAAGTGGGTAGTAATAAGTCAAACCTGGGAACAGAAGGCATACATAACAAGTAATTTGCAAAACTTTTGCTAATTAGCACCTTCAAAGATCTGGGGAATATGAGTGGGAATGAATTCTGTAGGCTGTTGACTCAGGACAGAAGAACATAATTTTAGACCAAGTTGAAGTCATTGATATGGATGCAGTTAGCAGAGACTCCAGATTCTGTTGCAAATTTGAACAGCTGGGAGTAGACATGGTTGTTTGTTCAGTTGGTTGACAGAAATCTGGACTGAATGGTGGCCAACACTAAACAGAGTTGAGATGTCATAAATTCCTTGATATCAAGTAAAGGAAAGAATCCACAGACTCTGAGAGATAGGAATGCTGGAGTGAATTTATCATGTGCAACTTACCCTCTCACTCCCTAACTATGTCTCCCAGGAGAGCAGGGAGGACATACCTCTTGCCAAAGTCTTGAGAAATACCTTGATTTGAGGAGCACCAGTGGCTTCACCACAGCCATTGTGATCTGGAGGCTGTGGATACTGATGGGAGCTGCAATTGACATAGGTCCCTGATTCAGTGGGGATGAGAGGAACCCAGGGCAGCAGGGGCCACACAGTCTGTGTGTGTGTGTGTGTGTGTGTGTGTGTGTGTGTGTGTGTGTGTGTGTGTGTGTGTTTATGGCAAATGTGGAAGCTGAAGGGGGAATCCTCCTTGTGTCTTCCCTGGAGACATGTGGCTTTAATTCAGCCAATGAGATTTTCCAGTCCAGAGCTCTGAATCTTTTATTAGATCTTTCTTTTGCAAATATTTTCTCCCAGTCTGTGGCTTGCCTTCTCATTCTCTTGACATTTATTTTTTCAAAGAGCAGAAGTTTTTAATTTTAATGAAGTACACGTATTAATTTTTTTTTCATGGATCATGCCTTTGGTGTTGTATCTAAAAAGTCATCACCGATGCTAAGGTCATCTAGTTTTCCTCTCATGCTATCTTCTAGGAGTTTTATGCTTTTGCATTTTACATTTAGGTTTATGATTCACTTTGAGATTTTTTTCTTGAGGCTTCAAGGTCTGTGTAGAGATTCATTTTTTAGCATATGGCTGTCCAGTTGTTCCAACTCCATGTGTTGAAAAGATTATCTTGCTCCATCGTATTGCCTTTGCTCTTTTGTCAAAGGTCAGTTGACTATATTTATATGAGTCTATTTCGGGGCTTTCTATTCTGTTCCATTGATCTATTTGTCTACTCTATCTTGATGACTGTAGCGTTATAGCAACTCTTGGAGTCAGGTAGTATCAGTTCTCCAAATTTTTCTTCTCCTTCAATATTCAGAAACTTGAACAAATGAAATAAAAAGACAGATGGTGAGATTGTATTAGGATTCAGACCCAAATACTCAACCCAACTTAATATGACTTTTGATATTTCACAAAGCTCAATATGATCAAACCCTTACTTTCCCCTCTAATTTTATCTTGCTCTATTCTACTGCTCACTCACTAGGCTTTAAGTTCCTTAAACTTGTGCAGATTTCCCCTCCTCACAGCTTTTACACACGCTGCTTCCAGCTCTGGCCCCGCTAACTTCACTCGTGTTTTAAGTTCCTGATCAGATCTTTTCTCTTACATTCTCCTGTTTATTTTCCTCTATAGCTCCTATGAGAATGTTAACTTGTACATATATTTTGTAATGTTCATTTGTTCACGACCCTTCAGGTTTTAGAAATGGTTCATTTTAGAAATGGTTCATTTCTGCGTTGTTCCTTGCTGTGTCTGTGGCTATACTGACTTCTCACAGGGAGCCCGAGACATGGCACTCAAAAATTATTTGCTAAATGGGTGCTGTTTGTATGTTGTTTTGATTGCTTTTTCTTCCTTGTATAATGGCAGCATCTTTTCACATATATATATATAAAATAGAGGAATATGCAAATTAGCAGGGATGCTGTAATGTCACGACTGAACAGCAGGGACCTGAGGCTGCATGGCGCCTGGCCGGGGCGAGGGACCTCAGGCCGTGTCCCCTGCCCTGTGGGGCTTGACGGGGACCTTAGGCCGTGCCCCCCGCCCTTACACCGGGGGACCTGAGGCTGTGCCCCCCATCCAGAGGGGCTTGATGGGGGTGGGGCCAGCCAGGTCTGGGTCTCCAGTGTTTTCAAAGCGCGTGCAGGTGGTGGGCGGGGACTTGACTCTGGGTCCCACGGTGCGCCCCAGACTCTGACAGGAGAGAGATTTTCATATACATTTTACTAATTTTCTTTCATCTCTGACACTTCTATTATAGAGAAAGGGCAAATAGCAATATTAAAATATTTCCTCTAATTAATTCCCTTTGATTGTGCATGAATTTCGTGTACCAGGCCACTAGTAAATCTATAAAGTCTTTTTTGATAGTACCACAGTATTCTACAATAGGGATGATGATGTTAATAGTAATAACTATCTTTATTTGAGCATTACTATCTGCCAGGCCCTACTGTAAGGGCTGCTCATTTAACCTGCCCAAAGTCCTAGGGGGTAGACATTTGCATTATTCCTATTTTATAAATGTGGAAACTGAGGCATGGAAAAGGTAAATAATTTTTCTCAGCATCTCGTAGCCAGTATCTTGTACAGCCAGGTTTTGAACCCAGGCTTTTTGATGCCAGATCCTGTGTTCTTAATCTCAATGTTACATTGCACAGAAAATCCTATCTCATTCTACTAATGCTCGTATTGATGTACATTTCAGTTGTTTTCCACATTGGGCCACTGCAAATACTGGAATTCATTCCTATTATCTTTGTACAATTATACAATTACATTTGAAAATGTTCTGCCAGCCCTAACCGGTTTGGCTCACAGCAAACCGATTAGAGCGTTGGCCTGCGGACTCAAGGGTCCCAGGTTCAATTCCGGTCAAGGGCATGTACCTTGGTTGCGGGGACCTACCCAGTAGGGAGTGTGCAGGAGGCAGCTGATCAGTGCTTCTCTCTCATCGCTGTTTCTAACTCTCTATCCCTCTCCCTTCCTCTCTGTAAAAAATCAATAAAATATATTTTAAAAAAGAAAATGTTCTGCCAAATTCCCCACCAGATTAAACATTTTTCCATCAGCAGCATGAGGAGCTACTTGCTCAAACCTTTTGTGCATTTTAGAAATTTAATAGGAGAAATAAAGATATTTGTATTTGACTTAGCAATAAAAATACAGGATGTCCCGTTACATTTGAATTATTTAAAAATGGTCTCGATGCCCTGACCCTGCTGTCAGTAGCGTCCCTTGTGCTGGGAGCCCTCAGTTAGCTCCACAGCCTGAAAGTGAACTTCCTCCCGGGGGCTTGGCCGTCCTCACCAGTCTTCCTGAGCAGGTGACCTCAGCTCTAAAAAATGTCCAGTGAGCATGACTTCTGTTAATGCCTTCCTGCTGCGTCTCAGGCAGCAGACAGTGTCCTTCGGCTCACCCCAAAGAAACTGTGTTTGGGTGTCCCGTGGCCACCAGCGTTGACTCTCTATTATCCCTTTATTCTCCTTTCAGAGGCTCCCCCTCTCTGAGACCAGTAGGCTTTGAACATACATGGGTTAGAACTTAGAACTCGCTTAGGTTTAAGTCGGGGCTGCTGCTGTATACAGTTTACCTCTCAGGGGCCAATCTTCCTTCCCTTGTTCTCAATTTCTTTGGGAGCATTTTTCTGTCATTCCCATATGGCAAGTACATACAGAGCGGGGCAAAAGTAGGTTTACAGTTGTTCATATGGAAAATAATACAATAATTAATAATAATACAAGAGTAAACTCTGTTTTGCATACTCACAACTGTAAACCTACTTTTGCTCCATCCTGTAGTAATCCATATGCCTGGCTGCTGACCTTGCCCCAGCGTGGATAATGCTGCTCCAGCTTCAGCCCTCTGCAAATCCAAGCCCCACATCGCACCTGAGTGGCCTCACTCTCGGTTCCCTGCTGGCTCTAGATTTGGCCCCTGTGGATCCCCAGGGTCCTGAGTTTCTGTAGTTTAGTTACAAGACTTTAGAGTCTAAAAACCTGGAGGGACGTAGGAGGAGGCAGAAGAGGGTAAAGGGGATACACGGTGATAAAAGGAGACTTGACTTGGGGTGGTGAACACACAATACAACGTACAATAGATGATGCAGTATAGAATTGTACACCTGTAACCTATATAACTTTATTAACCAATGTCACTCCAATAAATTCAATACAAATACACTAATAAACTAAAAATAGAAAGCTTGGCTTGGAATCCCATCTCAGTTGGCTTTCATTTTATCATTTAATTTAACCTGCCCAAGAATCCTAGGATGGCTATGTTATCATATTTTGTTGACATATAAGAAAAACCTTGTGGGCAGAGAAAGGTTAAATAATTTTCTCAAAATTACCCGCCTAGTGTGTGGAGAACCTGGGATTCCCACTCCGGCTTCTGGGATTTCCAAACCTGCCCTCACCCTCCACCCCACTCCCGGTTCTCCCTGTCCCATGGTCCCCAGGCAAGCACACTGCTTGACAGGGTAAGCACTTCAGTGTGAGGAGTTCCAGCTTCCTCCTCTCTAAAAACAGAGTTAGGAAGAGGTACCGCTCAAGATTGCCAGAGAGATGAAATAGAATTATGTAAATTAGGCACCTAGCCCAGAGCCTGACAACAACTGTGCAAAGATCTTTCCTTCCCTCCTTGCTGTGTCCATCTGGGTAGACTCTCCCATTGTCTTAGCAAGGGGGCAGCTCGGAGGAAATATTAGTTGTGTCCACAGAGCTGGCCTGGGAGGAGCGCAGGTGAGGGAGGCTGACACGGGCATGGTCCAGAGAGGCAGCCAGAAAACACCTTCCCACAGGTCGGGGAGCCCTTTCCAGCGGGATGGCCTGGGACCTCCCCCGTGCCGGGGGCCAGTCCACACCAACCTGTGGTGTCCCAGAAAAAGGTGACAAATGGGCTCACCAACAACCTGGGAGCAATTCTCTTCTGGATAAAGCTACTTTTTGGTATTCCTTATCTCCCCACCCCACTGAGCATGCCCACGGCCCTGCTCTGAGTTATGAGGACATAAATCTCCATCACAATTTATTGCCATCATTTATCAGCTCCTGTTGTTCAATGGCCAAGCCGTTAATTTTAAAATGAAGTGGGGCTGTTTTCATTAATACCCTGGCGCTAACTACCTATCAAAACACTCAAAGACAATTAATACCATGTTGCTGAAGTACTGAATCAATAAATATCTCCAGTCTTGGCTTGTCTCTGGTGGAAGAAAGACAGTATACTCATGCCCTGTTTTAAGAATCTTCTCCCATTCTCTTCCTCTCCATAGCATCAGAAACATTTACATTTCAGAGTGAGGTGAAATAGTCACACCAGCCCATAATATGGATTTAAAAGGCTGTTGTTTCAGGTAATGCCTTTGAGACATGGTGGAAAAGACAATACTCCTGAAAAGAAGACAGAGGGCCCTGGCCGGTTTGGCTCAGTGGATAGAGCGTCGGCCTGTGGACTGAAGGGTCCCGGGTTCAATTTTCGTCAAGGGCATGTACCTTGGTTGTGGGCACATCCCCAGTAGGGGTTGTGCAGGAGGCAGCTGATCGATGTTTCTCTCACTGATGTTTCTAACTCTCTATCCCTCTCCTTTCCTCTCTGTAAAAAAATAAATAAAATATATATTTTTTTTTAAAAAGAAAGAAGACGGAGCAATTTGTAGGATGACATGTCATCAATGCCAATCTCTGTAAAATAAATAAAATATATATTTTTTTTTAAAAAGAAAGAAGACGGAGCAATTTGTAGGATGACATGTCATCAATGCCAAAGCCTTCTGGCCTCAAAGGCTCTCTGGGAAGCACATGCCGCACCTCTGCCGGGACTGGAGTCCAGGTCGACCAGCTGCCTGAGCAGTGGGTAGGAGTTGGAGCCCACATACTCACAGGCTCAAACCTTTATAGGAAGAATATTCTAGATTTTCACAACTCTGGAGCCACATCGGGGACTCATGGCATATGGTCATTTTTTATTTTACTAAGGCGTGACTTTGTAACTCGAGGGGAGGCTGCTATAGGAGTGATTTTCTCATGTTAGGAGACACCTAGTAACCCTCTCTGCCCCCAACACCTCATCCAGCCATCATTTTCCTCAACCATTTATTTGCTGGCCTACTGTGTGCTGAATGCTGTCCCAGGCTCCAGGGAGGTTTCTATCTCCTTTATTGTCTTCGACGCGCCAGCCCCATGTACACAGCTCCTCAGAGGCAACGAAAAAATTGGTTTGCGGAAAACAGCCCTGAAAAGAAATCCAGGTGGTGCATTAACATTTTTTTTTAAATTGCTTTTTTCCTGTCTTGCTTAAATAATATGTTCACTATGGCAAAAATTGGAAACTAGAGGAAAGGAAAAAGAAAATAATTAGCCCCCTAAATCCCACCACCCAGAGATCACCACAGTTAACCTTTGCCTCCCCCACACGCAGGGGCTCCCTTTTCTCTTTTATATACAGCCACCGCCTTTTAAAAAGCATGATTTCTCTTTGTATAATTGTCTGCCCCTCCTCTTCTCAGGTAAGGCTAGACTGTCTCGTCATTCCGTCTTAAGAAGCACACTTCTATAACTAATGGCTGCAGACGCTCTCAGGGTCCCACTCATAGGTATGTTGCATTTTAAGAATGTACCAGAGTTTGTTGCACTGGTCCTCCACATTCGAGTACGGAGGTTATTTCTGCCCTTTTCAAAATTAAGAACAACACTGTAGTTCTGTTTGTCTCGTCATTCTTATGACAAGATCCTGGTGCACACCCCTAAGTATTTCCTTGGCATTGGTTTCCTTAGGATACATTTATTGGGATACATTTATTGAAGTGGAATTTTTAGGTCAATTCACATGCACCATTTGAAAGTTTTTGACACATGTGGCCCAATTGCCCTCAAACTGACTCCTGTTTACCCTCCCAGACAGTGTTCCTGGATCAAGGAAGACTCACCAGCTCCTTACTATCAACTGTAGATCAATTACGGAGAAACGGATGGAACCTGCACCGGGGCCCCATCCCCACTCGCGGGCTGTCCCAGGTTCATGAGGCTGCCACTGGGTTCTCAGTGTCCGCCATCCTTCTGAGCCTCGGGACTTCTCTTTCTTCCTTGCAAGCTCTGCCATAGTTACCTTTTCAAAATAGCACACGGCCCAGTATCTCTAGTTGTAAAAGACCTGTGAATTTCAAGGTAGCCTCACCAGCCTTACATGCCTTCATTCTACTCTTTTTTAAGTTCTGAAAGAGACTTCAAGTACAGATAAATGCACAAAATAAAAATCAATGATTTATCGCAAGCACACATTCTCCATTATTCTGTCGATATGGTGAATTACTTTGAGTTTTGAATGCTAAGTTAACCTTGCATGATTGGAATAAAATTATTGGAATAAAACAGACCAGTTATGCTGTCTGTCTTTTTACTATAAAGTTGGACCCAGTGTCCACATTTTGTTTAGTCTTTTTCCCATCTATATTCATCAATGAGATTGGTCTGTACGTTTTCTTTCCCATAATAACCTTGTCAAGTTTTGCTATTAAGGGGCCCCTCTTTTTCTATTCTCTGCAAGAGTTATGAACTATTAACGTAATTTTTTTCCTTAAGGGTTTGGTAGAAGTCACCATTGGAGATAATAGAACCTAGGGTTTTCTTTATTTCTTTCATTTTGATAAGACAGTTCAGATTTTCCATTTTGTATAATGTCAGGATTTTAACAGAATTTGTCCAGTATCTATTTGGCCAATATTTTATTTTTTTTAAAAATATTTTTATTGATTTCAGAGAGGAAGGAAGAGAGAGATAGAAGCATCAGTGATGAGAGAGAATCATTGATTGGCTGCCTCCTGCACGCCCCGTACTGGGGATCGAGCCTGCAACCCAGGCATGTGCCCTAACCAGGACCAACCCAGGACCCTTCAGTTTGCAGGCGGACGCTCTAGCCACTGAGCCAAACCCCTAGGGCTGGCCGATATTTCCTAGTTAGTTGGAATAAAATTATTTTATAAACTTCTCTTATTATATTATTTTAATGACTACCTTATTTATAGTTATGTCTCCTTTTTCTTTTTTAAATATATTTTATTGACTTTTCACAGAGAGAAAGAGAGAGGGATAGAGAGTTAGAAACATCGATGAGAGAGAAACATCAATGAGCTGCCTCTTGCACACCTCCTACTGGGGATGTGCCCGCAACTAAGGTACATGCCCTTGGCTGGAATCGAACCTGGGACCTTTCAGTCTGCAGGCCGACGCTCTATCCACTGAGCCAAACCGGTCAGGGCAATGTCTCCTTTTTCATTCCTGACATTGTTTATCTGTGTATTTAAGCTTCTCATTCTCCATGGAGTATTCAATTTTATTACTTGTTTCAAAGTACCAATTTAGGGCTTTCTTGACCTCTATTGTGTGTTTGCTTTATCTTTTATTATTTTTTTCTGTTTATCTTTGCCTTCTTTCTACTTTCTTTGGGCATAATTTAGTGGTTTTTTAAAAATTCTTGAGTTTAGTACATCAATTCCATCCCCTTTTATTTGCTAACATATATGTTAAGCTTTAAAAGGTTATGTGAGTTTGACTTAGCTAAATCCCTTAAGGGTGCATATGCCAGTCTTTAAAAAGTTTTTTAAAATGTATTTTAAATTTACATACAGTAAAATTTACCATTCTTCATTGATGAATAGTTTGTTCAAATCTTTTGCCTGTTTTTAGTTGGTTGTTTTATTATTGTTGATTTTTGAGAGTTCTTTATACATTCTAGAAACAAGTTCATTGCCAGATATATGCTTTGAAAATATTTTCCCTGGACTGTGACTTTTCTTTTTCTTCTCTGAACAGTGTTTTCTGAAAAGCAAAATATTTTAATTGAATAAAAATGGATCATGCTTTTACTGCTGTATCTAAGAAGTGTTTGCAAAATTCAAGGTCACAAATACTTTGTGGTACACTGTATTCTAGAATTTTTATTAATTTAGGTTGTACCTTTAGTTCTATGCTTCATGTTGAGTTAAATTTTGTACAAAGTGTGAAGTACTTTGAGGTGCACCCCCCTGCTCTCACTCCTTCTCCTTTTTCTTGACGTGGATAACCAATATCTAGAATCATGCATTGAAAAGACTATACATTTACCATTGAGTTGCCTTTGCACCTTTGTCAAAAATCAGTTCACTGCATTTATATGAATCTTTGTCTGGATTCTATCCTGTATCATTGATCTATGTATCTATTCTTTTGCCAATACTGCACTGCGATTACTATCGTTTTACAGTAAATCTTGAAAATCAGACAGTGTGAAACCTCCTATTCAATCCTCTATTTCAAAATCATTTTGCCTATTCTATTCACTTTGCCTTTTCATAAAAATTTTGAAACCAGATGGTTGAGATCTACAAAAAATTATGCTGCACTTTTATTGAGATCACATTGACAGTGCAGTTCAATTTTTAGAGAAATGACAATATTGAGTCTTTCAATTCAAGAGCATTGTGTATCTCTCCACTTATTTAAGTCTCATTTAATTTCTTTCATCAGTGTTTTGTAATTTTTAGCATATAGATTCTGAACATATTTCATTAGATTTATACTTAAATATTTTGGGGGAGGGCTGCTATTATAAATGGTGCTTTAAATATTAAAGTCCATCTTGAGAAGAGGCCTCACAATGAAACCCACCTTGCTAGCACCTTGGGACTTCCAACCTCCAGGACTGAGAAACAAATTTCTGTGGTTTAAGCCATACGTACAGTCTATGATGTTTATTATAGCAGCCCAAGCAGATTCATACACTTACTAATGTCATTTATTACTTGTAGAAACTTGTTTTTTGTAGATTCCTTGAATTTTCTTCATGACAAATCATGTGGCCTGTAAATAAAAATAGTTTTATTTCTTCTTCTTTCTTTCTTTCTTCCTTCTTTTCTTCCTTCCTTCCTTTCTTCCTTCCTTCCTTCCTTCCTT
>NW_005369990.1:2341306-2349307 GCF_000412655.1 Myotis brandtii
TTTCTTTCTTTCTTTCTTTCTTTCTTTCTTTCTTCTTTCTTTCTTTCTTTCTTTCTTTCTTTCTTTCTTTCTTTTTCTTTCTTTCTTTCTTTCTTTCTTTCTTTCTTCTTTCTTCTTTCTTTCTACCAGTGACATTGACATGCTGAGCCATATCAGAGCCCAAGACAGAAGGAAAAACCAGTAATAATAAAACTGTGTTTATTTAAAATTTTGATATTTTATTCACCACAAATATTTTTTGCATTCATTTTTATTTAAATATATTTGTAGTAAAATAGTATTTATCTTGATCACTGAGTTTGGGGTATCCTCTTAACTGTTGCATCCTAGCAAGTGCCCAACTGGCTGTGCCCAAACCCTGGCCTTTGATCCTCTACCTCAGTTGGGATCCAGAGTTCAGGGGTCCTGCTTTTCAGAAAAGCAGGGTAAGGAGGTGGGGCAGTACCCGTGTTAGGAATCCTGTATCTTCAGGCACCTCATCTCTAGTTATGGCCTTTCTCCTCATCTTAGTTGATAGGGACTCTGAGCTGCAGGGGCTACTAGTACTAGGAAAGGACGATCGGATGGTACTGTCCTCCCTCCCACCTAAACTAGGCAGAATAACATTTCTGTTGTGATGCAGGCAGTATTTTCATTGGTTTAAATAAAATGACATTGGTAAATGCCTAGCACGCAGTTCTCAATTTGGGTAGTACTTGTTGTTGTTATCTTTACTATTTTTTCAGGGAAATTCACTCAGATATGTTCATAGTTTGTTCTCGCTGCTACAGGAAAGTCAAAACAATGAGAGGTTTTATTCCTTCTCCCGTCCCAAGAGGGGAGTCAGCTCTGTGGTCTGGGTCAGGGCTCCCTTGACTCGTGGCTACTCACAGCTGTGGAGGGTCTGCAGTTCCACAGTCATCATTTGGGTGTGTAAAAAGGTAACTCACTTTCATTTCTGATTTTTAGCTTCCAAGCTGTCTTTCTGTAGGCAACTCAATCAAGATACTTTTGGTTAAATTCAGACAATTGGTGATTTCTGTCAAACTTAAGAATTATTAGGTCCACCTTTCCCGTTCCTTCTCTCCCCTCTCTGGAGTCAGTTCCAGTTTGAGGGGCACAGAGGTGACCAGAGCTGGGAAGCAGTGGGAAAGGGGTGCATGTGCCAATGTCTCCCGTGCTATGTTCTTACGTTGCCAAAGACACTGCTGTCCCTTTGGTCTGGTTCAACGATACCTGGGGGTTGCTTTCTCTAGGACACCCTCAGCTCCTGGGCAGCCCCTGGTATGAGCAATTCACGTGGGGGATACCACTTCCTTCCTCACTCCCTCGGGCTTGCTCATAAGCATCTCTGTCGTGTACCCCTTTGCCCCATCAAGTGGCCTTTGGTGGAGGCCACACAGGCCCACTGTCCAATGTCCATGTCTCCATCAGGACAGCATGAGGTTGCCACTCTCGTATTGCTCTTCCTCTTTGCCCAGAACATATATATATATATTAGAAGCCCGGTGCACAAAATTCATGTACTGGGGAGGGGGGGTGTCCCTCAGCCCAGCCTGCACCCTCTCCAACCTGGGACCCCTCAGGGGATGTCTGACTGCTGGTTTAGGCCCGATCCCTGTGGGGACATCCCTCTCACAATTTGGGACTGCTGGCTCCCAACCGCTCGCCTGCCTGCCTGATTGAGCCCTAACTGCTTCTGCCTGCCAGCCTAATCACCCCCTAACCACTCCCCTGCCAGCCTGATTGATGCCTAACTGCTCCCCTGCTGGCCTGATTGCTCCCAACTGCCCTTCCCTGCCAGCCTGGTCCCCCGCAACTGCCCTCCCATGCAGGCCTATTCCCACCTAATTGCCCTCCCCTGCTGGCCTGGATGCCCCTAACTGCCCTCCCCTGCAGGCCTGGGTCCCCCCCAACTGCCCTCCTCTGCTGGCCTCTTCACCCCTAACTGTCCTTCCCTGCAGGCCTGGGTCCCCCCCCGCCAACTGCCCTCCTCTGCTGGCCTGGTCACCCCTAACTGCCCTCCCCTGCTGGCCTGATCGCCCACAACTACCCTTCCCTGCTGGCCATCTTGTGACCACATGGGGGTGGCCATCTTTGACCACATGGGGGTGGCCATTTTGTGCGAGGGTGTGATGGCCAATTTGCATATTACTTCTTTATTATATAGGATATATAATTGATTTCAGAGAGGAAGGGAGAGGGACAGAAAGAAATAGAAACATCAATGATGAGAGAGAATCATTGATTGGCTGCCTCCTGCACTCGCCCCACTGGGGATCGAGCCCACAACCTGGGCATGTGCCCTGACTGGGAATCGAACTATGACCTCCTGGTTCATAGGTCGATGCTCAACCACTGAGCCACAGCGGCCTGGCCCTCAGAACTTTCTTATATTGATGTCCCTTCCTCCGCTCCCCAGCCTCTCCTCCCCCACCTTTCAGGACAAAAGGGGGACATAAGATAAAATTCTCAACACCATTTCTCTCCCTTCTAAAACTCCTTCTGCCTCTCCCTTCCCAGAACCCATTTATCATTTCTTTCCTGGACAAGAAAGGAGAACATTCTGATATTTTCAGAGTCTGCACAAATGAGTGAAGTCAGACAATGAGAGCAATCTCCTTGAGCTTTATGTGTAAAAGATCAGGTCTTGGCTTTGGGCATGGGCTCTGTTCAGAGTAATCAATGCACTTCCAGCTTAGCTTATGGATGTTTGTTCTGGGGAAGCAATGAGTGGCCCCAAAGGAGCAGATGAAAACACACGTCATTAATACTAGGTATTTTTGTGGCATCTCTGTTAGGATGCACAGATTATTTTATTAAGTTTAATTCCAATGAGATGATAGTTGCAACGGAAGCCCTTGGCACAGTGCTTGGGACTTGGTCTTCAGGAGTGCATGCCAATTTATAGAGACACTAATTTGATGTTTGCTCTCATGATAATAATAGATCCAGATATAAGGAAGATATTTTCAGATCTCCCATCCCAAGAAGCTAGCAGAGCTTATACCATCCGAGTTCCCTGGCCTCAGAGAGTCATTATCATTTTTTGGGTTTCCAGGACAAGAAACATAGTTGCTAGGTGCCCAGAGAAAATCCTCCACTCAACTGATTTATTGGGAATCTAGCCTCAATAAGATGGGTTAAGGCAGGAAATTGAAGAGATGAAAGAGGCCAACGTGACCTTTTGGGAGACCCTGAGAACGCAGAAGTCGGGGACATTCTATTATACCTGGGCCTCTTGCACAGCATCATTCAGATGCTGCCTGTGGTGCAGAGGGGCTGGACTCTATGCTTCACAACTCGGAAGCCTTGGCTGAAGAGCCCCAGGCCCAGGTGGGCCTGGAGGCAACCGAGCTGCCCACTCTGACAATGGCACAATCTGGGCTTAGCCAATGACTATTTCAGTAGAAGTGAGCCAGACATACCAAAGGGAAGAACACCCTTTCTTATGTTTTTTGGACTGAGCAAAGCTAGGTCATGAGACTGTGGAGAGATGGAGTGAGGATCCTAACGACTTGAGAGTCAGCTTGCTCTCCCAGGCAGACTCTAGGCATGCCACTTCTTCGCTGCATTTCCCTCAGCCCTTAAAACCCAGTTGTCAACTTTCATAGGGCCTCCCTTTGCTTACCAAGGACTTTCCTCACCTGTGAGAAGCCCTACCTTGCAAATGAGGCATGCTGAGGTTCAGAGGTAAAGTGGTTAAGATGAATCAGCATGTAACAGTGTCAGAGGTAACTAATCTAGGCTAACTTTTAGATACAAACTGGACCCTAAGTCCAGATCCTGTGTATTTAAAATATATATCTGTATATATAAAAGCCTAAGCGACTGGACTGACTGGTCACTATGATGCTCACTGACCACCAGGGGGGCAGACACTTAATGCAGGAGCTGCCCCCTGGTGGTCAGTGCGCTCCCACAGCCAACCTCCCCTGGCTGGCCAACCTCCCGCGGTTCCTTCCCTCTGGCCAGCAGCCCCTGATGGTCTGATTGGGGCCGGCCCCTGGGCTGAGACAGGGAATTGGGGGGGGGGGGGGCAGCAGATGTGGCCCCTTTCCCAGGAGGGCTGAGGGCTAGCTCCCTCCTTGGGGCCAGCGGCCAACCTCCCATGCTCTGTCTCTCCCCCCTGTCAGCAGGCCCCAATCAGCGCCCCCACCATGGTGGCAGTGTGGTGGTGAGGGAAGGAGGAGGGGGGAGACGAGGAACTGCGTGGTGGTGGGCCACTGACAATGGTGGCGTTGGTGTCTGTTCCTTCCGCACCCAGCCCAGTGACCATCGCCTCCTCTCCGGCCCAGCCCTGATCACTGGCAAGGCCTAGGGACCCCACCCGTGCATGAATTTCATGCACTGGGCCTCTGATATATATTTCAGAGAGGAAGGGAGAGGGAGGTAGATAGAAACATCAGTGATGAGAGAGAATCATTGATCTGCTACTTCTTGCATGCCCCACACTGGGGATCAAGCCTGCAACCAGGGCATGTGCCCTGACGGGTAATCAAACCGTAACCTCCTGGTTCATAGGTGGATGTTCAACCACTGAGCAACACTGGCTGGGCAGATCCTGTGTATTTTCAATTGCAGAAGACCACAAGGCTCAGGTCACTCAAGGGGACAGTGCTATAGAGTGTGAATCTCTGACTTCCCCTCGCGGTGCCATCGGTAAACACCTGGCTCTCTCTGCCATGGTCGAGGATTTGCCCTGATGTAATGTCTAAGGAGCTCTCAAAGGATTAGAATTCTGCTTCCCCTGTGGAATAGACAGGCTATGTGTCCTCAGGAGTCATGCTCCCCACTCAGCCCATGGCAGACCCAACACCCCTATAAGTGGTGCTCAGGAAACCAGTGGTTCCCTTGATGGTTCTTGGTCTGACCACCCAATCTCAAAGGACAAGAATTTTTCAAAAATGTAGCCACTCAAGTGGTGCTAAAGTTATTCAGGTTCCTCTTTGATTATTTTGAAAGAAGAGTTGTGAGGTACCCACAAATTCTAATTATGAGCACATTTAGGGTATAAATATTCTATAGTGTTAGTTGCCTGCACTTCTCTTTGTCTAAATAGATTTCACTCAGCATTCAGGGCTTGGAGGTGAACCCTTGTGGTTCACACCTACTAGCTGGGTAATTTCCATTTTTCTGTGTCTTAAAATTTCTTCACTTACTAAATGGGACTAATGGCATCTACTTTGCTGGGCTCCTGGGAGGATTCAATGACTAAATGGGCGGCCCTATGATGCAGCCATGCACCTACTCCTGTGCTGACTTTCTGATTTCTCAGCTGGGCAAGTAATTGACGCAGGAATAAATAGGGTGGATAGATGAGTCATTTATGCCTTTGTAAGAACGAGGGAAAGGCCCTGTGTAACTATATTTGCCAATCTAGGAATGAGAACAAAGTGTATCAGGTTGAAGAACACTTTAGAAATCTAGGTAAATGGTTTAAAATATATAATCGGTATATATATGCATTTTTTTTTGAATCAGGGTTTGGCAAGAAACTTTGGAAATTCAGTATAATTTATTTTAAAGCAATGGTCTGGAGGCCTGGAGGCTTATCAGGTCCCAAGTGTGTTGCTGTTCCTGGTTCCTGGCGGGCTCAGCTCAATTCCAGGGAAAGCTCAGTTGGGTGGAGATGGACGAAAGGAAGGCACAGGTGGATTTCTGTCCACAGAGCAGCTGTGTTTGTCAGGACTGGAACTACCAGCAAACAAACACCCTCCGGAATTCAGGGTCAGGAGAGCAAGCTGGTAAGTAAATCGGAAAAGAAGAATCCCCATCACTCCTGTCCAGAACCCAGGCAGCCATTTCTCAGTGGAGGTTTGGGCTCTGTCTTTGCCTCCCTCCCCTGACAAACCTTGTGGAATTCATTCTTGTACAGGATCATTGCAGTGTAGGGTCCTCCTAGAACGTGCAGGTTGACGACTTGAGACTAGCACGGGTAGATTCTCTGCACTTCAGAGCTAGGGCAGGTGAAGATGATTTAATGCCTAATTTCAAAGATGAAGGATCGCTCTGTTCACCTCGTGCCAGGCAGCAGACAAAAGAAATGGGCCTCACCTGTAGCAGGAGGGGTTTGTGTGAGACGGGAGGAAAATTTATCAGGCAGGGAATATGAAGACCTGGGAGTGAGTTATGGTGTCTCCTTACCTGGAGAGCTTCAAAGTAAGATTATACTTCCCTCGACATGACAGGAGCAGTCGGGGTGGGTGGGGTGGGGTTCTTAGCTGGGGGCAGGGAAATGGACTTCCGACCTCTGAAGGTTGACTCCAGCCTTCTGAGTCTAAGATACATGAAGATGGAGAGATTTATGGTTTTGACACACATCGTGGGAATACGTCTGCGCCTCTGCTGGAGTTTGAGGAGAAAGATCCCGGAGACCCGTGCTGGCTTGACCACTATCAGTCAGGATTCCAGCAGGAAACAGGTGGCACATTCAACTCAAGGTCATTTGAGAGGGTTTCATACAGAGGCTATTTACAAAGGTGTAGGCAAGATGTACTAGTAGAGAAATTGTAAAGGACAGAAGTACCCCGAAGGTCTTACAACCCCATGCTTAAGGCAGTGGGGGGAAGGAGAAAGTAAGGGGTAGAGAGCCGTCCCGAGAGGAGCAGTGACCTTCTGTGGAGGAATGCCACCAGCCAGAGGGGGCCTGGGGAGAGGGTCAGGGAAATAGATACCCCGATGTCACTGCCCTTCCTCGACCAATCTATCTACCGATCCCAACTGAAAGGTGGAGGTCAAGGAAGCCCCCTGATGTGACCCACACAGGTCAGCCTTCTGAGCAGCAGCACTTTGGAGAAGGGCGGGGAGTAGATCTGGAGGACAAATAAAAGCTGCCTAACACAACCACTGCTCGTCCCATCATTGTGCGAAGTACCTTTTATGTGCCAAGTGCTGTTATAGGCACCACAAAGAGGGCAGTGAACTAGGCTTACATTGGAACTAATTGTGATTTAGAAATGTCCCCCACCTCTTAAGCCCCTGAATGTTTGAACTTTAAGTCACACACAGGTAGTAATTAATATAAGTAAGGAAAGTACTGAAACTCAATAATCTCATCTGTAAAATGGGAATAACAATTGTATCTCCTTCATGGGGCTGGATTACATGTATGAGGGCATGCAAAGCCCTCAGAACAATGTGTGGTGTGAAGGGCTCACTCAGTACATGTTCGATGTTGCCACTATTGTCACTGATGATATTAATATCTTCTAGCCAGTCTCTTGAACACTCCCTCATCCTTGAAGGCCTAGATTGTGCATCTCCTCCTGTGGCTCCCTTGCCCTTGGGCATAGTTGTCTCCCAGATTACCTGGCACAGGATGCCTTCCTGGTTCTTACAAGACCACGGTGCAATTATTTTGTTTGTGTATGTTTCCTCTGCTAGGCTCTGTACTCTTCTGAGATGATCTCAGATTCATCTCCTTCTCCAGCCCCAAGTTCTAGCACAGGGAAGCCACTCAATAATGTTGGTCAGGTTTGTTTTGAATGACTTGACATGAGTTTTTGTAGTGTTACGGAAAAGAGCGTGGCCCAGGCTGGAGTTTAGAATTTATGATGGGGAAACTGGAAGTAGCAAATGAGCAAGATGCAGTAAACTCATGGCCCTTAAGAATCCAGCCCCACTGCTCCACGGAGCCTGGTCAGAGAGCTCCTCCTCCCTGCCTGGGGCTGCCTCCTGCCCTGGGAGGGGGGGCGGTGTAGAGGGTGAGGGGGGGACATGCAGTCACCAGGGAAGAGGATGCCTCTTAAACAAGGAGGCAAGACCACACCCACTTTTAGGTGAATTTTCAACCACATTTATTAATCTTGTTCCCCTTGAAGGTGGAAGCTGGATTTTTTTCTTTTCTTTTTTCTTATTTATTTATTTATTTATTTACTTTTTTTGTCAGCAGTAGGTAGCAAAGGAGGACAGAGTTTTTTTTTGTCATTCAGGTAGAGCCTCGCTTGCCTCCAATCTTCCTATCGGAGAAAAAAAACAAAAACAAAACAGCTAGAGATGGAGCTGGTGGCAACCACCAGA
>NW_005369990.1:2349332-2366458 GCF_000412655.1 Myotis brandtii
CCCACACACACACCTGCTCCACCATCCCACTTCGGCCAATGCCCGCCATGTTCCACACATGCCCCCTGGTGGTCAGCGCATGTCATAGTGACTGGTTGGTTGTTCAGTTGTTCCCGATGTTCCACCGTTTGGTCTATTTGCATATTAGCCTTTTATTATATAGGATATTTTAGGGCATGAAATGGTATTTTGAATATCTTTTCTTTTAGAGGTGTAATCTGAAATAGTTATGGATAAAATGTATGATACCTGAAATTTGCTTCAAAATAATGTGGGAGAAGTTAAGAAATGGGTAAGTGTGGTTAAGAAATGGATGGGAATGGGAAAGGAGTTCATTGTAATTGATACATAATCAGTTCTATATTATACATACATGGTATGTGAGAGCAGAAATACATGTATTTTTTGTTTGTTTTCCCCGGGCTCACTGTAATGAACTTGAAATCCAAACTGAATGTGCCAGATGAAGAGTGACTATAGAATGGGTGTGTTCAGAGGTGAGAGAAGCTAGTCCATTCCTCAGAGGTCAAGGGAAGTCCTGCTTCACCCTAAAGACTGATAAGGCCTCTACAATTTAGCCATGTCTTTTTACCCAGCAGTCAGAACTTGAAGGGTTAAAAACGATGACTGGTACCACTCCCTTGGCCTACTTTCCCTGCCTGATGAGAATGGGTTTCCCTGGTTGTCCACACCGTTGAGGGAAGTAGGAACCACGGCCTCTCCCTGGGTTCTATTCAATTGAGTTTAGTGCATGGTGCTTGGAATTGTGCTGCCAGCACGTTCTCATCTGTGTTCACTGAGCTGTGTGGCCTCTCTCTCCGCTGAGACTCGGGGAGGTGGAATACCTTTTGTGATCGCAGATGGCCAATAAACGGTGGAAGTGGGACTCACACCCAAGTCCTCTGGTTTCGAGCCCTGGCTGCTTTCCACTGAACAAGATTGTCCTCCCAGGCATCAGGGTCCCTCTCCTTAGAGACGCACTGAAGGCACCAGTCCAGGGTTGCAAATAATAGTCGTTGTTACGTGATTGCAAATAATAATTCCTGACCTTGGAAGTTCACCCCATGAACGCACTCCGAAGGCGGACTCACACATTGTTACGGGAGGAACTGAGGAGCTCCCGTTTGTTATGTGGTTGCAAATAATAGTAATTGATACTGTGTGGCATTCTACATGCATGAATTTATTTAACCCTCTTGCTCTCATAAGGAAGATCTCAACTTAATTCCCATTTTACAGATAGGAAGTGAGAAACCAAGATTTAAACCCAAGTGTGGTCTGTCCTCAAAACTTCAACCTTTTTTTTTCTTTTCTACTTTTCCCTACTTAGTTGCATGAAAGTTTTTTTCAGAATTCACCCACATAGAAGCCTGGAAATGACAAGTAAGAAGGCCTACACCATCAGTGCCCTGAAAGAATGCCTATCTCCACAGCTTGGAACTGCTTGTTTTTTTAGTTACGGCATTTACATAGCATGTAAGATGTGCCAGGCCACTGCTAACCACTTCACAAATATCAATTCATAAATATCCACCAGAGCGAGGTAGTTAGGCGCTGTTTTTATTATTCCTATCCTACCAATGGGGAAACTGAGGCACTTGCTAACACCACAGAGCTAATAAAAGTCCGTTTCAACCCAGGCAGCCTTGCTCCTGAGTGTGCTTTTGACGACATTGCCTTCACCCCATGCCCTGTCCCTCTCTACAGCCTGTCTGGGCACACACCGACGAAGGAGTGGTCTTGCCCGACTTTCATTCTTAACTCCAAATACTAAAGACCAAAGTGCCTACTATTGGCCAGAGCAGTGCCTGAAAGGTAGTAATAGGTTCTGTCGAACTTACACTTTAAGGCATGTTGTGTGAAATTACTCTCTGTACATGAGTCAGAAATGGGTGTGAGGACAGACTGTATATATACCTCCTTGAGCGCTATACTAATAAGAGAGAAAATATTTACTTTTAATGGCATAAATCACCTACAGCTCTTGGCACATAGAAGATCTCAATATACAGTAGCTATTAATATCCTTATGAGTCCTTCTGAGCTGCCCATTTCTCTCCTGCCCCATCATGGCCCCCTGGCGCAGGCGCACGGCCTCTGCTGCAGCAGCATTCCCGCTGGCCTCCATCTCCACAGGGCACACCTTTGCCTCCTTTCCTCCACTGAGTCTGTGATAGGTCCTCTAGCCTTCTGCCGGGAGGATTATCCTGCCTGGTCCTGTTGAGCCACGGCATAGCCACAGACACGCTCTGAGCAGAGGGGTGTGTCCATCCCCGATGGGATTGTGAACGCCAGGGCCTGCCTTGCCATGCTCCTGTGTTTCCACCCAGCACTGGTCCAGATGGCAGCTGCTTTTCACCCTGCGTCCTAGAATCAGGAGATTCTGTGTGAAAGCCTCAGACATGCAACATAAGATGTAGACTGTTATTGCTGTAGGCTGCTGAGCTTTTTAGACTTGTTTGTGTCACAGCATTGATCTAGCCTAATCTGACTGATACACGTTTCATGATGCTCTTAGGGGTAAGACAAAAGTCCCTAATATACTGCAAAGTCCTGCAATGCCTTGACCTAAATGTCAAGCTTCATCTTGTATCATATTTCCTCTCCTTTCTCCTCTTCATTCAAATAGGCCTTCTTCCCGGCCCTCACAGCTGGCAAGCTCCATTCTGCTACAGGCTCTTTGTGCAGGCTGTTCCCTCTGCTCAGAGCATTCTCCTCCCCACCCCCAAGCACCCCATTCTGACCATTTGCCTGGTTAATTTCTATCTGGCCTCCTGGTCTCCCTGGGCTTTTACGGCAATGCGCATCCTTTACACTCATCACAGCTCCATGCGGGTCTTCGCTGCTGTGGTTATTTGAATAGTATTGCTCACTAGACCCGCGGTCGCCACCCGGTGGTCCGTGGATCACTGGTGGTCCATGAGGTCCAAAAGGTCGGCAACCGCTGCACTAGACTGTATACTTCACAAGAAGAGCTTCCCAGTCTTTATTTACCTACTATCCCTAGCCTTGGCATAGTTTTGGACACATTATAGATACTCAAAAATATTTATTAAATAAATAATTCAGTCAATATATTATAGTGATTGTAGGATGGAATTTAGAGCCCGACTTCTTAGATGAGAAGCCCAACTGTCATTTATTCATTATTTGAATAAATTATTCAATTTCTCTCTGCCTTAGTTTCCTCATCTGTAAAATGGGAATAAAAATAGTGCCCCTCTCATCAGGTGGTTGTGAAGATTAAATGGATTAAGATATTTGTGCCATTGACTCATCATCTCTGGCATCCAAGCCCATCCTTTTATACCCTGTCCTGTGGGGCTAGTAGTTTTCTCACTGTGTTGTCCAGACTTCCTTGCCAGGGGCTACAGTTAGATCTGGCCAGTAAGAGGCACTGGCAGGAGCGCTGGGGGAGGGAGAAGGGAGAGAAGGGAACCCTTTCTGGTTTCAGCTGCTGTCTGCCACATGCCAGCAGCAGAGGGTGGACGTAACAGCTTCCGGCTCCTTTCAGCCCTCCCAGCGCCCACGCGCCTGTCCCCTCAGGACTAATCCTGGAGGCTGCGTCCCACTCCTCAGTCCTAGCACCCGCTGCCCCACATCCTCCACAGGGTTCAGTACCGGCCGTGTGGTGCCCCCACCCTCATGGGGACCCCTCTCAGCAAAGATCCAAGTACCAGCTGTGTGGGGCTCCTCTTGGGAGTTCCTAGGTCCAGGTAACCCCACCTTTCTCTTTTGTTCCCCCAGCTGTATCCTACAGTTACTCATTCCTGACTCCTTACATGGCATCTTAGCACTCAGAACAATATCAGGCACATACTAAGCACTATGCGAGTATAAAGTCCTGTATTTGTCCAAGTAGGTGAAAGAACCAACATTATTGCCCATCAGAGCTCTGGGAAGGGTATCATGTGCCTGACATCCATCAAGGATGACACAAACTCCACGGTGTAGAAAGACCAGTCTTCCGGGGGAACCTCGATCCACACCCATAACTGGCACTCAGATACCACCACCCAGGCATGACTGAAAGCAAATGATGACACAGTTTCCATAGCATTAGCAATTTTTTATTTTTCCTTTTTTGTTGCATAGGAAATGCAGTACTTGCTTCCAGTAATTGTATTGTAATGTGAGAAGGTGGTAGCACTAATGGTTGAATACAAGAGTTAATCTAATCCACACCAGCTCAAAAACCTGTGGAGATTTAGTTGAATAAGAATGGACGCCCACAGTGATTCTCAACCAATTACAAATTTTCACAGAACACAGTAAAACTAAAAGGCTAACTATGAAAGTCAATACAAGTAATCTAGAGGCACAGGGGGCCCGGCTCATAAAAACAAATGTCAAGCTAAGTTATTAACACGGGAGTGTTCAGTTTCACAACGGATCTCTTATCATTGGAAGTGTTCCACCCCCCACTCCCCCCAATTTGAAATGTAAAACCGAGATATCTTGAATGGACAGATTTCCAAGGGTGGTGGAAAAGTCCCCAGTGAACTCTGTTCCGGGTTAGAGGTCATGGCTGTAGGGGAAGGGGGAGTGTGTGTCTGCCTTTGAAAGTCTTCCTTGCGGACCTCCTAGAACCTGATGAAGCTCTGGCCCTAGGGCTAGTTAGCATCTCAGCGATGCCATCTGAGAAGAGGGCAGAAGCAAGAAGCTGGCAGCTCTCAAATCTCCATCCCCAAGGAGCCAGTGGCCTTGCGGACCATGGGTTGAGATGTTTTTTATTTAAAGTGCTAATTTATAGACTCCTACTGAAATAATAGTAAAAATAACAAATAGAATCAAAGGGAAAACAAAAACTTTTGTTATTTTGAGAAGTGGAGCATCAAAACAGCAGGAAAAACAGCCTGATTTTTTGGACATTATTGTCCTCAGGGATTAAAAATAGAAAAGTTCACACAGTAGGACTTGGTGATGACACATTTTTGAAATTAGTTTTTTTTTAATTAAACAGCATAGGAGTCCACATGTGAAACCCGTGCTGCCTGGCACACACTGCCACCCCTTCTGCTTGGGTCTAGGTGTCACCCTCATCTTCCTGGGCGTTTCTGGTATCTGCTCCCCACTCTCCTGTCCCCCTCATAGCCCTTTGGGGCATAAAACACAGGTGGGTACTCATTTAGGAAAAAAATGAGATAAAATTTATTTAATTTGGAAAATACTTTCAAATTGAGACGAAAAAAGTCTATTTTAAAAATCCCGTGTTAATAGCAAATGTCTTTTTCTTATGAATCGGGCCCAAAGTTTGTACAGTTTTATTTTTGAAGAAAATATTGCAACTGTGCATAAAACTAAATAGCCAAGTGATTTCTTAAAGAATTTTTTTTCGTTTTTTTTTTTCCTTTTCGTATGAGGAAGTCTGGTGTGATGACGGATCAAGCATGGGTACCTGGCTGAGCACTGTCCACTAAGAAAACGCTCGGGTGAGCGGAGCTTCGGCGGCGGGCAAGGAGAACGCCCCTCTCCTGGAAATGTCCGCAAGAGGGTGTTTGCAGCAGTTCTTGAAATTCAGAAACCGTCGTTTTTAGACAAAAGTCTTGCCAGGGCCTGATTTCTGAAATCAAACACCCATGCCTGTCCCCTAGGAAAGAAAAAGAAAACAAAAAACGAAAACAAAAACACAAGTAATACTGAATTTAAGTAAATGTATACCTCCAAAATACTGAAAACAGTCGAAATCAAGAAAAGACAGAATTTGCGTTCTCAGTGAAATACCTTTAAACCTAGCTGACAAGAACCAAGTCAGAAAAAAAAAAGACTAACATAACTTTGAGTAATATTCATACAGTTCACTAAGCATTATGGAATAGCATGCATTAATATTGTACGGGTATTTTACATCACCTATACCAGAAGGTCCTGACTGACTGACAGCGAAGGCTACCGGTGTAGAAAAATCTTACTTCAGAAGAGCAATATAATACAGATTTCACAGGCACTACATTTTAATATATCAGGTATTATGCTGGTTTTCTTATAATTCTTTCTGTCCTAAAGCTGGCATTATAACAATGACCAAAAAGGCAAGGATTGAAGTAAACGGAAAGTAGATACCAAAGTTGATATAGTTCTTTTTTTTTTTTCAGACAGATTAGTGCATAGTTGTCATGCAGATAAACACTGCTATGCATTTTACACTGTTGGAAAGCAGAGTGAATTGAGCCCAAGTTGTCACATTGGTGTAAATCATTTTGTCAGCCTGTAATAGCACCATGTAATGGATTTGCATGAAACATTAAATTGATTTCAGAATTGGTGACACAGAATTCACTACAGTTAAGTGCTATGGAATAGCTTCAATGTTACCTGCTATATATCAAAGCAATTTTCATCCCACTGCTTTTTTTTTTTCATTGGGAAAAATGAAAGGAAAACAGACATGACACTAATTAGACGAATGCACAGCCTTGGACGTGGAGAAGGCAGAGTGGGTTGGCTGTCAAATGGTAAATACATGCATTGACTTCAGGACGAACTTGGCCTCGGGAGCCGATGGGAATGAAAGCTCTGCCCGTGGGCAGGGCCGCTTTCTGAGACTGAGACCGGCCAAGGACGGGTCTGGGAGGGGGGTGAGGTGCCACTGAAGCTCTCCTTACGTGACCATGTCAGTGTGTTTGCAATTTGTTCTATGGGAGGCCTGCTACCAGAAAAAAAAGAGAGAGAAATGAAGGAAAGAGACAGAGATATAGAAAGAGAGAGAGAAACCACCACCACCACCACCACTACCACCAGTATGGACGACAAAGTATTTCCAGAGACATGATGCAAAGTACATTAAATGACATTCTCAGAAGCCCTCCCCCCAGAGAATCCCAAGGGAGAAATGCTTTTCTTAATCCAGATTTCCTCAGTACTTTCTGACACTGACTACAGGGTGCAAGGCCTGTGGGGATGAGCTTGAAAGGGCAGGAGCAACTTCCCCAGGGGATTTGCAGATGCCCGGGGGCGGGTCCCTGCTCACTGGACTGTCCGAGTGGAGGGCACAGGTGTTGGGGCAGATGCCCAGCAGCCCGAGCCTGACTGAGGGGCGGGTGGGGGTGGGGAGAAGCTGGTACTAAATAGCTGTTCATGCCAGTGTGTGAAGAAATGGAAAAGTGAGTTCAGATCTCAAAGGAAAGAAAAAGCCTCGGGGATGGCAGAGTGGCGCGAGGGATCAGAAAAGGCGCATTTTTGTGGCAGGGGGAGGGGCCAGAAAAACAAGTAGGTAGAAAACTATTCGGATTTAGTGTTTGTGCCTCTGACTTCAGTTCCCAAAGGGGGAAAAAAAGGAGAGTGACTTGAGGAAGTTATCTTTGCCAATATTGTTAATGCCATGTGACGGAAGAGAAAACATTGAAATATGTCTCTGAATGGAGGGCGGGGCCTTCCAATGCCGACAGCCCTCCATCTGTCTGTCTGTCTGTCTGTCAGTCTACACACCCGGTCCCATGAGCCCCACGCCTTCCTCAAAGGTCTTTCTGGGCTTCTACTCTAACAAGGTAAACACGCGGACGGTGGGTGTTGCTTCTTTCCTGCTTGATCACCACTGAACTACAGTTTCCTGCTGCTTTCTGGACAATGAAAGGAACAAAAATGTAACTTAGTGTATTTAATACTTAACCCCTGTTCATTTTCACCCTAGACTGCCTCCCTAATGTTTTAAAGCCTTTAAAACATTTTCTTCCTGCAAATCTGTTCAGAGTTCCCTAATTTTAGCTTCATCAAACTTAATACAACAAAATACCTTCAAAAAATACAGCATACCTGTAACGTCCATTTACAATGGTTTTTCAGTAGACCTATACTTCTCAAGCATAGGAATATGCTATACCATTGAGAGAAAAAAAATAACTGTATTTAAATACTTACAACAAAAAGGAAACAGGAAAGTTTTAAACTTAAATCCAGTTCCCAAAGGGGGCGGGGTGGGGGAGAAAGAAAGCAATTCTATGAACGCTGCCTTTATAATGAACAATTGGAAGTTTCACTAGGCTAATTTGACAGAAATTTTTCCTCATTTAAACAACATTACAAAAGTCCTGCATTATAAAATAGGGTAGAATAAATCAGTGTAATCAATAAAACTATACAACAATACAAATTACATTATCTTCTGAGTGGGCAGTTTATTCTCTCTCTTTGCAGTCATGACTACAACATGCTCACTAAAAACAACTAAAACTGCCCAAACTATTGCTTAGTTTGTTTTGTTTTTAAAAAAAGGGTGCAATTTTATTGTATATACAACCAATTTACTGGTAATACCTTGGCTTATTGCAAGGTTCTGACAAAATGTTTGTCTAGGCTTTTTCCCTTCACTGTGAAGCACTGAAAGCTGCTATTTTTTCTTTTTTTTTCCTTTTTTCTTTTTTTTAGTGCACATATGTCATAATAAAGTAATGCCCAGCTAAGTGCTATAGGGGGAAGGCAAAGTATGCTGGCTGGCTATAGGAAGTGACACCATATACTGACAACCACACCATACAACAGCGCCAAACGACTATTCAACCACTTATCAGACACGTATGAAAATCCAAAATGTTTTATTTTATTTTTTTTTCCTTAAATAGAGATAACCAGTAAACAATTGTCAGAACTTGGAAGTTTAAAAACGTGCATATAAAAATGGGCATTATATACTTTTTATTGAATGTGGATTGACTGCAGTCTGCTAAGAAAAATGGGGTGTGGGAGCTGAAGAAAAAGGAAGTTGTCTTTTTTTTTTAAGGCTTGCTTGTGAAAGGAACAGTTGTAAAAACAAAATTGCTTGAAGCAGGGTCAGCTTAGTGCTTCACAGTTTGACTGCTTCTCTAAGAGGAGCCCTTCCTGCGCACGTGCATTCAAAAATCACAACAAAAGTACAAAGACAAACACCCAAAACACACTGCGTCAAGTGCAGCACCGACTTTGGTCAAATAAAAAAAATAAAAGAAAAATTAATCATCGCTAAGCTTTTCTACACGATATAAGCAGGTATTGCATATTTTCATATATCTGGGGTTGGGGGAAATAAAGGAAGACTCCAAATAAATTGTAAAATGCAGCAACATCCAAAATACTGATATTCTAAGCATCTACAGATCTCAGAATAGCACTGCCACTGACCACAGAGGACAATAAAGACTACTCCTATCTGCGGAACGACTAACTCTCTATTTAGTTCTAGATGTTGAAACTGACAATGGCTGACATAAAAGTCACATTTACAAAAAGTGTCTCCAAATGCTTGACTAGGGAAAACCCCCTTTCAATAGAGGAGCATGTGCAACAATTCCACAAATAATCGCTATCCAGGGCAAGGCACATTGATATGGAATTTTTGTTTTCGTGCAAATTAAGGAAAAAAAACAAAACAAAACAACATTGTTCTGGGGGGGAAAGATGAGGAGCAAAGTGTCTTCCCAAGAATTTCAGTTACTTGATTGTATAGGACAGTAGTAGAACCCTTCTGAAGGGCTGGAAAACATAGTTTAAAGGCAAGTGCCTAGAGTAGGGATTACAATATTGTGTCTTAATGCACTCTACTTTATCCTACATTAACTATATAAAAATTAGTTACTAACACTAGAACATGCAGAGACTTTCTCTGATCAGCAGGGCTTGCCAACCAGAACGTATATATATGTATAGTATAGGAAATCTTCTGGAAGTTGCATGGGAAGCAAAGGGGTGCTTCACTGTCTGGTAGAAAAATCACTTGCACTTTTTTTTTGTTATTATTTTTTTTGTCTTTTTTTGTGTGTTTTTTTACATAAGATACAGGACATTTGGGGGTGCAAACTTTTTTTTCCCTAACAAGTACCCTTGATCTGAGTGGGCACCAGCATTTGTGTCAGTATTGGTTTCATTATTATTATGATTTTTCCCATAGCCCAGTTCAGGGGCGCAAAGGTCTTTAAAATTTGTGGACAATCTCTGGTACAATGAAGTGTCTGATAACTGATAAATCCTATGTTGCCGGATACATGTAAAAATTTTCAGAATTGGCATAATCCATTATAGTGACTTCTAGCTTATGAAATTAACAGATACCATGATTTCATTTTACTTATGTGCTTTGATAACAGAAAATAATTAATTAGCATTTAATGTAGTTAACATATTGTGGTAAAAGCACCATTAGATTTGTTTTTTTGTTTTTTTTTTTAAATTTTCCTTCAGTTTTTAAAGGGATACAAGTTTAACAATAAAAAACATAAAAAGCAAAAATAGCTCCCCTTTTTCTTGCAAGGCTGTTTTTTACCCCAATAATTTAGAGTCCTGGGGTGGAAGGACTTGAAAAACAAAAATAGAATTTTCAACAATCTCTATCTTACAAAGATATTTAGCTATCCAATGAAATTGCACTTTACTCAATTCAAAATTCGATTGTTTTGATTGATTCCTGTCAGTTTCTGTCAAAACAGACCATCTTCCCCATTTCCATATGAATTTGTGTGTCATTGTTGAAATTGTTGAAAAAATGTTGTTGTTTTTTAACGTAAGTGCAGCATTTCAAAACTTTTACAAAACTGAATAGTAGTAGTAGTTTGCCGTTTTCGGAATTGTTCTGCAACGTGAGTGGGTTCACTGTCCTTGAGGGCCATGTTATAGATTGAACTGCTGACTGCCGAACCAAACCAAGCTAACAGAAAAAGGAAAAAAGGAACATAACTGCATTTTCTTTTTCCAATATGTTACAGAAAAACATTGCCCTTTGACTGTCCCGTAAGTTATATATTGCAGATCTCAGCTACTACAAAAGATTTAGTTTTCCATGTGCCTCCTGATTGCTCGCGGAGGCTCACACCTGTGTGGGTAAATTCATGGAATACTGTGAAACGGCCAGGCTCCGTAAGGAAAGTGTGTTACAATGGAAGTCAGTGAGCAAGGGTAGACCTCCTCTAGCCACATTACCTGATGCTCACGCCACCATGAAAACACTTCATATGTTACAAAGCCCAGCCATTTCCAGCACCATATGAGAAAATTACAACAGTCCCAAAAGTAGTTAAAAAAAAATCCCAAAAGGTTATGGCCTTTGCTGTTTGACCATAATGCTCGCTGTTTCCATGTACAAGTTGATTTGATTCTCCCCTTCCCCTGACAGTGAAGTTGTAACCGCGCTGGGTTGAGGATGCGTCCATGTTACAGAGTTGAGAAGGGGTCAGGTGGTCTGTCTGGTGGATGGTGGGACACTTCGACTTTTATCCCAGGTACCAGGACTGGAAGAGAAAAGGAAAAGAGCAATTAGAGGTTCAATGTAGAAAATAATATATTTACAAGTTGTCCTTCCAACTGTGAAATCAGGATCTGTAAGAGATAAAGGGGGGATTCATGGAAAAAGTAAAGGAGCCACAAACAGTAGTAAATCTTGAGACACTGAAACTGATCTTACTCCTCTAAAATTGAAATTCAGTGTCTCCATTGGGGTTTGCTAACATTCAGAGTGTGTCCTACAAAATAAAGTATTTATGTCCACTTGAAATACACATATGGTTTTATAGTCTGGTGAGGACAGCTACACAAGGGCAGGAAACTGGATCACCTTGTTTTTCATTGGATCCTCAGTGCCTGCAATAGAAGGTTTTCAATAAAGAAAAGTTGATCAAATGAAGAATCGGTGAGGGGAGTGGTTTCATGTGGTGATGAATGTCTCCTTTGATGATTTTCACAGCATTTATTCAATGAGATGTAGGCACCGAAGATGTTATTGCTGCATTCTCTTAAGAGGCACAGATGATCAACGGTGATATAAGAATAATGAACTCCTTTATGCACTCTATTATCTTTGCAGCAGCATCTACAACAGCCAACATATGGAAGCAACCCAAATGCCTATCAACAGACTCATAGGTTAAAAAAAAAAGCTATGTTACATATATTTAATGGAATACTACTCAGCCATAAAAAAGAATGAAATCTTAGCACTTGAGAGGCATGGATGGACCTAGAGGGTATTATACTCAGTGAAATAAGTCAGTCAGAGAAAGACAAATACCATATGATTTCACTTCATGTGGAATCTAAAGAACAAAATAAATAAACAAAATTGAAACAGACTCACAGACACAGAGTGCAGACTGGTGATTGTCAGAGGGGAGAAGGACTGGGTGAAAAAGGTGAAGGGAGTAAGAAATACAAATTGGCAGTTAGAAAACAATCATGGGGATGTAAAATAAAGCAAAGGGAATCTAGTCGACAATACTGTGATAATTATGTATGGTGCAGGTGGGTCCTGGAAATATTGATGGGGAATACTTTGTAAAGTAGATGATTACCTAACCACTCTGATGTATACCTGGGACTAATATATATATATATATCCTATATAATAAAGAGGTAATATGCAAATTGACCATCACTCCAACACACAAGATGGCCGCCCCCATGTGGACACAAGATGGCCAGCAGGGGAGGGCAGTTGGGGAGGGCAGTTGGGAGAGACCAGGCCTGCAGGGGAGGGCAGTTGGGGGCGACCAGGCCTGCAGGGGAGGACAGTTATGGGTGACCAGGCTGGCAAGGGAGGGCAGTTAGGGGTGACCAGGCCTGCAGGGAGGGCAATTGGGGGGGGACCCAGGCCAGCAGAGGAGGGCAGTTGGGGGTGACCAGGCCTGCAGGGGAGGGCAGTTAGGGGGAATTGGGCCGGCAGTGGAGCTGTTAGGCATCAATCAGGCTGGCAGGCAGAAGCGGTTAGGTGCAATCAGGCAGGCAGGCAGGCGAGTGGTTGGGAGCCAGCAGTCCTGGATTGTGAGAGGAATGTCCGACTAACCGTTTAGGCCCGATCCTGGGCCTAAACGGGCAGTCGGACATCCCTCAAGGGTCCCAGATTGGAGAGGGTGCAGACTGAGCTGAGGGACAACCCCCACTCCCGGTGCATGAAATTCATGCACCGGGCCTCTAGTATCAAATAAAGCTGGTTGTATATTTATCCAGATAGATGATAGATAGATAGATAGATAGATAGATAGATAGATAGATAGATAGATGGATAGATGGATAAATTGCTTTGATGATGCTCATTTCAATTATGCTTCCAAAAGGCAGACACTTGCAGGAGCTGCCCCCTGGTGGTCAGTGCACTCCCATAGTCAACCTCCCGTGGCCGGCCAACCTCCCGCATTCCCTACTCCCCCCCCCCAAAGCGAGATGGCCCCAATCGGCCCCGGTCACCGGCCAGGCCGAGGGACCCCACCCATGCACGAATTCATGCACTGGGCCTCTAGTACAAAATAATACTGAAAGTAAACTGTAAATGAAAAAATTTTAAAAATAGTGATATAAGAATAAGTGGAGGCAAAGTGGAAAAAATGCTATACTGAGAGTCCTGGGTGGTTTTGGACAAGTCACAGCATCTCTCTTATACTCAGTTTCCTTCTATGTGCATGAGGTAGATTTGATGATGTGAAATACTCCTTCCTGCTCAGCATGTCTAAAACAATGGCTTCAAAAATGACATATAATAATCAAAACTTCACCCTATTAGTTACTGGGATGTGCCAAGGGAATGCATAACTCGCATTCATATTTTGTTCATTCAACATTTATTTAGAGCCTTCCCTATGCCTGCTGGGCCCAGTTACCATTTTCTCTCATAAATCTTAGGTGGTTAGTTTGGGGCAATAGTCTGGTTATACCTCCCTTTATATGTTGGCATAGCTTTCTCTGTAAGCTCAACAAAGTGACCAATTACAGTTTAATATCAGAGTCAGTTTCTCAAGTGAAATAAAAAAGTACATGGCTTTTGCCAACTTTTCTCTAGAGATACCCTGGTCAAATTCACCACATTTATCATTATTCACAGAAACGTCATCAACTTCTAGCGAAAGTGAATGCTTCTAAAACCTTTGAGTTGACAGGATCAAGAAAGGGTTACATTGGGGTTGATCCGGTCAGATGGAGGCTCATTCGTATCCAAGAGATTCAATTAGGTAAAGTGAGGACTCGTTTGATCCCCAGGATAAATGGCAAAATGATAGCTACGTGGAGGTTGGTATAAGATTTCCTGGTCACACAAGTCACTTTTGATTTCCAGAGCACTTGAAAAAACCTAAACCCGAACCGAAAAGCCACTCATCCTGTATACTTTGAGATGTTATTCTCTGACCACATGCTTTGAGGAAGACAATAAGGCCTCTTGTGTCCTGAAAGGAAATCATCCTGGCAAATGCACACGGCCTAAATCTAGCTGGACAAAAGAAAGGCGAGGGAGAGAGGGAGCAGAGCCACGCAGACTCCAAACTGTCTTTTTAGCAGGCTCTCCTAGGAGCTGCCTCCCAGCCACTTTAGAGCCGAGCCCTCTCTTCAACAGAACAGTGTCCAACTTTGGGTGCCACAAATAATGCTCACAATTTCTGTTCGCACACTTTCTCAGTCAGTTGTGAAATTCCAGACTTTGACACAGTGTTGGCAGTTCTGGAAGCCAACGCCTGGGACCCGGTGAGTCAGCAGGGGGAGCAGTTTTCCACACCACAGTTTCTGGATGCAACCTCAGCGCACTACAAAAATCTGCAGTGCCTCTGCACTTCTCTTAAAAAGCAAAGCAGGGGGAAAAAAGTTTTCTTCACACATCTTACTATTCAGTGTGCCTTGCCGACAAGGTTACCCCAGAGCAGCTCTGTAATCCTTCACTGAAATAGGCTTTATTGATTGCTCTGGTCTATTGTTCTCTTTTCAAGTCCCCCAAGTTCAAGTTCATCCTGGTGTTACATCATGTCTGGTTGCTAAGAGCAACCAGACAGACCCAGACGTGACTATCATTAGCAAGAAACCCTCTGCTCTCCTCCCACCAACCTTCCAGTGGCTCTGACGTAGCAGGCCCACTGCAAACACATTGAAGTATTTATTCTGCCTAATTTATGACCTACACAGCAAGCAGGACCCCCACTCCAAAAACCAACACCGTTGTATATTTAATTAATCTGTCTTTCTCTGGCACTTGGGAAAGTTAGACAAAGGGCTAATTATTGTGTTTCGCTCTCCACACTTTTCTTTTGGGGGGTGAATATTTGCATGGGAAAGAAAACTACAAGGCCCCGCAGTGCCCCCCCCTCCCCTTTTTCTTTTTGCCCTATTGACATTTCATGAAATACTTTAGCTGCTTAAGGGAATTAGAAAAAAAAAAAGCGATGTGAATGTTACTCCTTTTGAGTTGGTATTCAGTAACACAAATCAACTCATGACATGTTTAAATTTAAATGCTAACCACACACTCTCAGAGTTACTTTAAAGGTTAGTTTTTAATCAATAGAAGTTGCTGACTCTGGGGTTTTGAGCTGCGCACTGCAGCTCTTGGGCTTTTGTCTAACGTTAAAGCTTTCAAACTTTTTTTTTTCCTTGAGATGATTTTAGCAATGATTTGCAGACACAGAAGGCTATTGTGCTCAGACCAGCAACATGTCAATAGAGGAGCGAGTTGCCCTGTGGTGGGGTGTCAATATGACTCCTGAAGGCTTGGGTTGGGGGTCTTTAATAACCCGTGAAAAAAACTTAATTAACCCTTTCAGGCCCAAACCAAAACCTATTCTTAAACTTTTTCACTCCTGTAATTTGACCATTAGTACTTATTTCAACATCACACTAATCTTCATGACAATTAACCCGCTACTTGACCAAGGCTTTCCAGAATGGGAAGGGGGCTGGGTTAGGGGAACCATACAGATAATTTTTTTTTTTTTGAAATAGGTCTCTGATTCCGATTAAATCCTTTGTTTGCAGAGATGGCAGATAAACAGTTATGATAATCATCATCATCATAAATATTCATGCATACTCCCGAATTTTCTCATGATCAGTTTGTAGCTGAAAATACCCCCAATTCTGTTATAATGAGTGTAATAGTTGCACATTTATAAGCCACCCAATTTCTATAAACCTCCATGATTGGAAAAAGCCATTTTCCCTTGTGACATTTTCTTGTAAAATTCATTATGCAAGCACTGCAAGGTTCAAAACATTCCTTGAAGAACAATTCTGAGCACTTTCTTCTTGGGTCATACAAGAAAAATATGAAAGACATTGGAGATTGTTAAATTGTTGGGGTTGAGTAGCAAACCACTAGGAAAATGTTGCCACATTAAACAAAATTCATTTATGGAGAGTAAAAAAATCGTCCTCAGCTGTTTACTGACATCAGCTTCGGTTTCCTATGGGTTCTGCCTTCATACTTTTTATAGCCCCTCATCTAACCTACTGTATCCAGACGAACTACAAAGGAATCTCTGTCCCTTATCTGCAGTGGGTCCTAATATTGCAATACAATATAGGATGATGTTATCTGGATACATTTACATTAAGGAAGTAAACATGGGGCTTTGATCTATGTTTTCCTGGGGAACACTCTGCTACAGTTGTTTTGGAAGTCCATAAATCCACACTCCCACAAAGGCTCCGGGTAAGTAAAATAGCTCTGTGACATTCACAGTTCCTCCAGTTTGGGATGTGCTGGGGGGATAGTAGGGGGGAACTGTCCTCTCCCCCTGTTCAAGGTGAAACATCAAAAGAAATCTGCAGTCCAGGACCAGAGCTCAGCTTTCCTTTTCTCCAGTCAAATGAAGAAGTAATCTCATCAGGTTGGAAAGTGCTGACTAAGGATTTAATAAAGTGCCTGCAGATGTGGTGTCTCTAAGGTATTCAACTCATGTAATGCAAAACAGCTCCACACTGAATGTGCTTATAAAATTTCATTTAACCATTGCAGCGCGACTTTTTTTTTCTTCACCATTCTCTAAGGAGTTTTGTCACACTTCCCGCCCCTTAATTTACAGCTCCATGAAAGTTCGGATCCCATTCTGCCAGAATTCTGGACTATTCACAGTAGTCAGGTTTTATGAACCATAAACAAAATCTATCCGGCTGCATCCGAAACAGGAAGCCTGAAATGGTAGTAGGTGCCTTCGACAGTGGCCGGCGCTTGCCTTTCTTGTGCCGCATGGAGAGCAATTAGGAAACTGAGGCTATTTCCACTCTTTGGTCATGAGGTTGCTGGGGGAAGACTCGACTCCTTAGTAACAACAAACATTCAAATAACAACTTTTTTAAAGGTCTGTTATGAACCCTTTTCACTCAGAGGGCCGGATGTATATTTTAGCAACAGAAGGAAATACAAGTCTGTTTGAGATAGCTATATTTTACTTTAACCAAAAAAAGAGAGAGGGTGC
>NW_005369990.1:2366502-2371948 GCF_000412655.1 Myotis brandtii
CAGAATCTGTTTTGCAAATTAAAAAGTTAAACAAAGGACCTCAAGGGCAAAGTTGAACACTGCGGAAGGAGGTTGTTAATGTGGAATCCAGAACTGGGTGTGACACTCCGCTTTCTTCTCCAGGCCAGGTGGGTTATTTAAGGACATTCACACCCCAGAGGCCTCTGCCCCCACTCCCTCCACTCTCAGGCCCCCCCAGCAGGGCTAGCTCTCCCTCAGCCACCAAGCAGTGTGCATCCGACCAGTGCTGCGTGAGTTGTGGTCACCATGTTGACTTCTCTCTTGAGGAGATTCCATCTCCGCTGGGTCACGCTAATCCAGTTAGTCATTTTTGGCTTCCTGCTCTTGTTTGGATGAGCTAAAGTCCACTGTTTAGTCCAAATGAGTTGTCTTTGGCAAATCAGCCTAAAGCCTGGTAGCCTCCCGGCCCCCTTCCAATACAATGGGAATGCTCAGGGCCTCAGAGTACACTTCCAGCTTCTCACATTAGCATACACCAGTTTGGAGCATTATTCTTCATTCATTCAACAAGTCCTACTATGTGCTCGGTGCTGTGCATGTGGCGAACTCCGGGGAAATGAGGAGTACAGTAAGAGCAGGGTGCCTGCTCTTAAGGCGTTGTTCAGAAAAAAGGTGCTGGCTTTTAGACTATGTCCTTCAATGTCCTGGTACCCTGCTTGCCTCACACTGGGATCTTTATAAACCTACTAGAGGCCCAGTGCATGAATTTGTGCACCAGTGGGGTCCCTTGGCCTGGCCTGCGGGATTGGGCGAAACTGACTCTCCGACATACCCTGAGGGGTCCCGGATTGTGAGAAGGTGCAGGCCAGGCCAAGGGACCCCACCGGTGCATGATTGGGCTGGGGAGAAACGTAGGAGGTTGGCCAGCCAGAGAGGGACCACCGGAGGGCTCCAGGGTGTGTCCGGCCCATCTCGCTCAGTCCTGATCGGCCGGACCCCAGCAATAAGCTAACCTACCGGTCGGAGTGTCTGCCCCTGAATTTGTGCATGGGTGGGGGTCTCTGCCCCACCCCCCCAGCTGGCTAGGTGGTCAGTGCGCTCCCACAGCCAACCTCCTGCAGCCAGCCAACCTCCTGCACTCCCTCCCCCTGGCCGGCCCTGATTGGGGCTGGCAACTCCTGCATTGAGTATCTGCCCCTGGTAGTCAGTGCACGTAATAGCGACTAGTCATTTGGTTGGTCAATCGCTTAGGCTTTTATATATATAGATGTCAACTGATGAGGCTGAGCATCAATGTCTGAGGGACCCAGGACCGAGTCCCACTTTTCCCATGGACATGTGCGACTTCAAGGAGCTGTGTGTCCTGGGGCTCAGAGGATCGCTGTGAGGACCAGCCTGCACTACAGGAGAGGAAAGAGGTTTTTTTTTACACTAGTTTCTTCTTAAAAAGGTGACATGCTGTACACAGGTGTCAGTTATTGGTACTGCCAGCCACAGGCTTTGATCTCTGGGGTCATTTTTCTTGTCTGATTTTGTTAATTAAAGAAAGCCCTGTTTTCAATAACACTAAACCAAGACTTGTTTATTGTACAGGAAACTATTAAACCATTAATGGGCTGTGATTGGCCGGGCTTACCTTTGTGGCCTTATCTTTTCACCGCTTGTACTCAGCACTTGGGCTGTTAAACTTCTTCCAGATCCCCCAAAGCCAAATGCCTTCTCCCTGCTGGGCCTTGGCACAGCTGCGCCCCTCTCCTTGGCTTTGTTAACACTTGCTAGTCCTGTGCCTCTCAGATTAGCAGTCCCTTCTTCCAAGGGGTCTTTCTCTAGGCCCGTGGTTGGCAAACCGCGGCTCGCGAGCCACATGCAGCTCTTTGGCCCCTTGAGCGTGGCTCTTCCACAAAATACCACATGCGGGCGTGCACGTACAGTGCGATTGAAACTTCGTGGCCCATGCACAGAAGTCAGTATTTTGTGGAAGAGCCAGTATTTTGTGGAAGAGCCACACTCAAGGGGCCAAACAGCCGCATGTGGCTCGCGAGCCGCGGTTTGCCGAGCCGCAGTTTGTTGACCACCGCTCTAGGCCTGTCGTCCCAAGGTGTACCTCTGTCACAGTCACTGAACTGCAATTACCTGTTTTTCTTCCCAAGAAAACTACCTTCTTGCATGGGGCGTCCCCAGTGTCTTGCCCTGTGGCTGCCACAGAGGAGGCACTTAATACTGTTGAGTAAAGGAAGGAAGAAACAACCTGTCTCCAGGGTTCCCGACCTGGTGCCAGCTGCCCCAGAAGGCCTGCAGATGGGTGACTTCTAGCATGGCTGTGCCGCGTCCATGCTCAGGCTACGCGTCCATGTCTCCCTGTGACAGGAGCTCTCCCTAGGGAGACACAGGTTTCCCCGAGGCACCCCAGGCAGTTCTGACTGAAGAGCTGTTGCAACAGGGCCAACTGCAGCCAACTGCGGCGGTAGCATGTGCGATGGTTTTGTAACATGGACGGCTGCCTGCTTACTACAAGCATAGAGGAGTTGTCCAAACCACTGCTCCCTGGAGAGTGACCGTGCTGCTCCCGGCCAAGGCCTCCTTTCGGTTCAAACCTCAAGACAGGAAAACACTAATCTTTTTCCCCAATAAGCCATCCAGCACCTCCAAACCTTGAGAGTGCACACACAATCCAATTTTCTGACTGTTGTTCCAAAGTCTGACTCCTTCACCACATTCCAACTTGTCCTAGTGTACGTTGTTTTTGGTCTCCCTTTCTGTGTTCATCAAATGTAAACGGAAGACGTCTGAATTAAAGAGTGCTTGCTGGCCCACTCACACTTGCTCTGCAGACCTACTGGAGGGCTGAATGCATAGTGGTAAAAGCTAGGGCTCTGGAGTTCCAGTTAACAGAGTCCCATCATTTAACTAGTGCACTGTTATGTACTGGTTAAGTGATCCTAGGCAAGTTAGTTAGCACGCCTGTGTCTCAGTTTGAAACTCGGTGAAATGGAGATCACAACTTTACCGGGTTTTGTGGGGATTCACTGAGCTAATGCCTGGGTAGAGGCAAGTACCGGAAACCAGAGAGCCAGGGTGGATGGGCTCTCTCACTAAAACACGTGCACAGGGCCGACGGTCCACATGAGACCCAAGTCTGACCAGTGCCTTTAGAAAGTCATCGCTCAACAAGGCGGCTTTCTCTTACTTAATGATATAATTTCTTAGTTAAAAGTAGCAGCTGCATCAATTCCATTTCCCCAGTTGCAAGAGAGAAAGTTCTTGAGAAAATAAAAATCTGTCTTTAATTGCGGTATTAAAATCAGAGCGGTGAAACCAACCACACAAAAGGAATTGGCTCAAGTTTATGAAAGGCATTTGGGTCCTTGCCTTGCAAGGCTAAACTGCATGCCTTGGAAGCGGGGTGAGGGGGAGAAGGGAGCGGGGAGGTGGGAGGGGGGAGTCGTCAGGCAACCAAGTGGGACAGAAACAATCCTATTTTGGTTTTTGTTAGTGAATGGCATACTACATAGATCAGAGACTTCTTATAAAATACAAACCCCCACTGTACACAAAGCACAGGAAAATGTGAGGAAAAAAGGGAAAAACTAAAAGCAGCTTAGGGTGTGTTAACGCTGCTATTCTGTCAGCTTAAAGAGTATTTTATGCTTGATCAACAGCTCTTTTTTATTGTGCTTTTCTTTCATTCATTCAAGACATCAAAGCGGCACCACCAGTGTACCTGCCTTCTGGAGCCACTGGTGAGGGGTTCTAATGAAGCAGGACTCTGGGAGCCGGAGACCCCCGTGGACACGGCAGTTCAAAGGGAATATTTCAACAATGATTACATTTTGTAAATCTTTTTATGAAAGAGACAGCTTATTTCCTGCTTTTTCATGAAAAATAGATTCTATCCATTAAAGTGAGCCCGCGCCACGGACGCTGCTTGAGATCTGAGGTGCAGCGTGGAGATTAAGGGGACAAGGACCGATGGAATCGTCTGGAGGGCCTATCTGCTTGGCCCCATGGCCCCACTGGTCCCTGGGTGGAGCCCAGACAGTGCGCGGTGGCTCCGCTAAGGAAATGCCGCAACGAGGGGCTTCGAGGCTTGTTTTTCAGCCAGGGCCTTGTGTTTATTATTTGTTCTTTTTCTATTTTTTGATTCCACAAAGTCCAACCAGATATCAGAAGGTATCAGGTAACCCCTTGTATTGCACAAAAGGTAAGATGAAAGATTTTAGTTTCAGATTCATTAAGTGCTGTATTTTAATGCCCTCAAATGGGACAAACCCTTTTCCATATGGGAAGTTAGCCATAAAAAAGCTGGCTCTGGTCTGAAGATACAATACAGGCTTTATTATTGGCTAATGTGTGCCCCAAAGGCAAAAATAAAGAAGGCAGCCTAGCCCTCTGTACATTTTGATTTTCAACATTAAAATGATCTTTCCCCTAGTCTTTCTTTCTTTCTTTCTTTTTCTTTCTTTCTTTTTCTTTCTTTCTTTCTTTCTTTTGGCAGCAGGGAGAGTTGAGGGGAGTAGGGAAGAAGAAGAATATGATTTCCTGGGGAGCTATGAAATGAAAAAAAAAGTATGTTTTCTACACATCAGATTCCAATTTTAATTAAATGCCTGTTGTCTAACAAGTGCAGACAGTCACACTTGGGGCTGGCCCAATGGTGGCCCGGGGAGGTAACCTTTCTTGTTTAAAAAGAGCGGCGTGGGAGTGGAGGCTGGAGCTCAGCAAAGCGTGGCCACATTATAACAATCATCCCCCGACTGTTCCCGCTCCCGCTCCTCCCCCAACGCTGAAAAGCTCTTTCCAAACATGACTCAGGTTCAGAGCAAATCTATCACATAGATTTAATGTTCAGATTGTACAGGTAGATGAAGTCAAGTAAGGGGGAAAATAGTACTGAAGTGAAAAGTCCAGTTCTTTAAAAAATTCTCCCAGAGACATCCTGCAACAGGATGACAGGAGATCTGGTACTTTGGCAGAAATGAATCCCCAAACGAATCTTTTCAGCCAAGATGCCCTTAGGCACTGGATGGCACCTGCCACCTTAGGACATTTCTACCCCAGCTGGCGCCTCCTTGCAGGGCCCTGGGCACAGGTCTTTGCCTCTTACTCTTTTCATCTTCCTCTGTTCCCTGCCCCGGGTCCTTCCTCCTGCCCTTTCCAATCCCATTTCCTGCCTCTCCCCCAACCCCCTTCAAGCCAGTCTCCCTTTCCACCTGTGTGAGCCCCCACAGAAGCTAGGGCAGGCTCCTACTCCCTCAAAGGCCATACAAACCAACAGTCCTTCCTCCTCCATTCACCGGATTAAGAAAGGAAGGGAAGAACGCACTCAACCTCAACCATGACCAGCCCGCTTAGCAGCTGGAATCGAAGGCTTCTGTCCTGAGCCAAAGAACCGAGGCCTGGAGGCAAAATGTGGACAGAATGTGCAGAAGTTGTAGCATCTTACTTTTCAGATTCATGAGGAGAGAGAGAGAGAGAGAGAGAGAGA
>NW_005369990.1:2372529-2478082 GCF_000412655.1 Myotis brandtii
GTTTAAAATGACAGTTTTTTTTTTTTTTTTTTTTTTAATGCTGAACCAGCAAGAGCTTTTTATGTTCAGATTTATTTCATTCTAAATTTGTAGATTAAATTTACGGCTAAGCAATGTTCATCTCTACAAACAATGAGATTCTTCCTGAATATTTCCCGGGGAGGTGAGTGGGAAGCTGCTTGGTGGGACAAGAGCTTTTTATGTTCAGATTTATTTCATTCTAAATTTGTAGATTAAATTTACGGCTAAGCAATGTTCATCTCTACAAACAATGAGATTCTTCCTGAATATTTCCCGGGGAGGTGAGTGGGAAGCTGCTTGGTGGGACTGGGGTGGGGAGCTGTACCAAGGTGATCGAAGTTCCCGCAGCACGAACAGTCAGTGTGAGGGTCTGATCAATGACTTGGACATGTTCATAATATATGTGATCTGCAGAGCTACTTGGTTTCCCTGTCAGGAATCTATGCTTCCTGGACAGAGGTGGTATCACATTAACACAGAAAATGTAATTCATTTTTACCATTTTCAGTAATGATGTCAGAGATGGTGAAGATCTTAAAAGCAACGATTACTGAAGACAGATTTAAGAATGTGTTTTATAGTCCTGGACAGTGTGGCTCAGTTAGTTGGAACATTGTTCCCATATACCAAAAGGTTGTGGGTTCGATTTCCAGTCAGGGCGCATACCTAGGTTTCAGGTTCAATCCCTGGTCGGGGCACATCTAGGAGGCAACCAATTGATGTTCTCTCTCATCAATGTTTCTCTGTTTCTCTCTCTCTCTCTCTCTCTCTCTCTCTCTCCCCCTCTCTCTAAAATCAATAAGCATATCCCTGGGTGAGGATTTAATAAAAAAAAAGTCTATGTTTTGTAAAATCGAGCATGCAAACAAAATCAGTTACTTTGTTTTCAGATAAATTCCACTTGGTAGTGCTCTCCTGGTCATTGAGACTTAGGAACAAACTCATAACTCATACACAGAGCTCTAATTTGGAACAGGTTCACACCTTCAGTATTATATTTTAATGAAAACAATTACAGATTGGATGGCTGTTAGATGTTCACTGGCTCTTTAAATATCCGTTTCTCTTGTTAAGTCACCCTATGGATAAGAGCCTGGTGATGAGATCAAATGAAACATATTAATTTTCATTCTGATCCTGCAATCACAAAAATCTTGCAGATTGTCCCCTAGTGCTATCCTAAAGGCGGTTCAGTTAAACACATACTTGAAGGAAGGTTTTTCTTTCTTTTAAAGAAGTTAATTATCTTAGCTAAAATACAGCTTCCTGTTCTACTGCATCAGCCTTTCCGTGTTGTTCTCCAGGAACTCATTTACAAGTTCAAGTTCAGGTTTAAACTAAATAAAACACTCCTTGGGCGTTTATAACTGAGCCTCCCTTACAAGTGCTCCCTCTGAACTCTGCCGGCCTCAGGGTGCTGGTTTCCAAGGCTTGTTGAAGGAATGTCTTACAGTTGGAATCTGCTCTGCTTTCTCAGGCATTTCAGACTCAGGCTGGGCAGCACCCAGCTTTAGTTAGTACTAAACGTTTCCTCAGATCTACAATAAAGTCAGAGAAAGAGAGAGAGAAAGACAAGGCAGGGGCCAAGGGAACTGTAAGGCCCGAGAGTTAACAGTCCAGTGAAAGAGAGAGTAACAGACTCTAGATGTCTATGCTAGAATGCCACAGCCATGACTTCAAATTTCTTTGCAATCATTTTCAGCTCTTTGTGCAAATGGCCACTGCGTATTCATTCTCTTCAAGTACTAAAACTAGAGTTTGCTCACACTGTTTTGCTGCCTTGAAAATTCATTTAAAACGTGCGATGACGATCAGTGTCCCCAACTCAAAAGAAATCTCATATTATGTTTGTAAAAAAAACCTAATAGATTTTTGAGGTCAGAAAGATCTCAGGGATTGTGCAGCCAAATAAAGGTACACTAGAGAGGAAGAAATGGCTACCTCTGTTTTAGAACAAGGAAGAGTTGTAGTAGGGATTCCTCACTGCTCATAGGGAACCAGTCTGGTAAGAGCTGATTTCCTGGTTAAGACTCAATCCCCTTGTAAGCAAGAGTCTAGGAGCTTGGAGAAAGCAGCAATGGTCTGTGCACAGAAATGCCATTCATTCATATTCTTTCTTTCTCTTTCTCTCTCTCTCTCTCTCTCTCTCTCTCTCCCCCCCCCCCCCCAGCAGTAATAAAGCAATGGTGTGACACCTGAGAGTACTTTCTCGTATCTCTCTCCATTGGAGCAGTTCTTTCCTGACAGCTGAGCACCCCCAGCCAAACTGCAGGCTGTGGCATTCCCAGTACCCAGGTTTGGCTACTGCATCCCTGCAAGGCAGATGTGATGAGTCATATAAATAGTTCACAAGTAAGCCCTGCTGTGAGGGTTCAGAGAAGAAACTATATGGCTCAGGGTGGATGCTGTGTCCATGTGAATCTAGGTCTCAGTTTGTGCCTTTGGTAAGAAGGGATCAAGACCACCTTCCTAGGATGGTGGTTTTGAGAATGAAATGAAATAATATAGGAAAGTTTTTTGTCTCTTTACTAGACTGTACTGATGCTTTAACATTTTATTATTGATTTATTTTAAAATATTTTTTATTGATTTCAGAAAGGAAGGGAGAGGGAGAGAGAGATAGAAACATCGATGATGAGAGAGAATCATTGATCGGCTGCCTCCTGCACCCCCCACACTGGGATTGAGCCCGCAACCCAGGCATGTGCCCTGACCGGGAATTGAACTGGGACCTCCTGGTTCATAGGTCGACGCTCAACAATTGAGCCATGCTGGCCAGGCTATTTATTTTTAATCCTCACCTGAGGATATGTTTTGATTGTGTGTGTGTGTGTGAGAGAGAGAGAGAGAGAGAGAGAGAGAGAGAGAGAGAGAGAAACACTAATGTGAGAGAGAAACATCGATCCATTGCCTCCCTTATGCACACCCTGACCAGGGATTGAACCTGCACCCTTTTGGTGTACAGGATGATGCTCCAACCAACTAAGCCACCTGACCAGGACCTGATGGTTGAAAAAATTTTTTTTTCTGATATGGGAAAGACAAAAACCTCATCTTTATATGCTCACTAGGGTCACTTCTTGGCTTAGGGCAATAATGGGCAGTCATTTTTTCTTGGATAAGAACAATCACAGCATGAGTATGCCGGCTATATACTCTTGTCTTTGAATCTCCATACTTAGCCTAGCTCAAATGCTGAATAACACTAAGGTTTTTCTAAAACCAAATTAAATGTGAATATGCTTCCAAATAAAAACCTTTGCTATGAAAATAGGAAGTTTCTTCTACTGGATAGAGACACGAATAAAAGTGGAACTCATTCAGATGATAGTCTGTAGAAATGGATGGTAAAATTAGTTTCTTTTTAGGCAGCAGTTTACTTAGGGTGATTGAGTGGAATCAGGGCTCACAAGTCTAAGAGCTTCTTTTGGGGCAAGAATGATTGGCCAATTTGCAGGAAGATGATAATTTGTATATGAGATAGTCCCTACTGTACCATTGGTTACTCAATCCCCAATTACTAAGACTCACGTGTTTTTTCTTTTGTCTACTTTTTATTTCTCTTCCTTCTTTTTCATAAATATGTCTCATTTTGACCGATTCCCCACTGTCTTTTGGACCTTTGCTGTGAAGGGTTGCTAGAGGAAACAAACATAATAGCCAATGTTACTTTGTGTGGTGTGTGTGTTTTTTAAAGCAGCTCTGGCAAAATGGTTGTGGGAGAAATTTGAAACTCAAATGGTTTGCAGATTTTCCTGAGGACTTAATTTATACTTGTGGATCTTAATTATTTCAAAGACTGAATAATTTGATAGTTGACTTGATAGTTGAAAAGTTTTATATTTCTTAGTGTGTGGGTAGATAAATGCAGATCTAATGTTATTTAATTTACGCTGAATCTTCTACGATTTTTCTTAAGAGGGCATCAAATTTGGAGACACACTGGCTGGATGGAGCTACACGGAGGCACAGGATGAAGAGGGTGAGCTATTTCCTAGAAGCAAATTAGGCCCTGGGATTAGCTGCCTTTTCTCCCCCTCCCTGTTAGAGTTAGTTACTCAGAGGCTGCAACCCCTCACTTTACTATGGAGCTGAATTCTGTGTCTGGTTCTTATTCAAAGCGAGCGTCCAGGAAAGGGTGCAAAGGGACTGTCCATATTTGACAGCTGACCCCAAGCCTGAGCAGCATTAGTGAATTCCATAAGGAGTGTCATTCAGCAGTTCTTGGTTTACAAAGGTCGTTGTGATGCAAGGCCCAGGGGAAGAACCAAGCAAATATTCTTCCTGGAAGATGGTGGGGGTTGGAGAAAGGGGAAGAATGATGTTGTTTGCAGGGTGGGGTGAAGAGAATTTGGTACATCTTTAGACTTTGACAGGAAAAAATATTTGGGAAGAGGCCAACTGAGAGATACAGCATGGCCCTCGCTGAATGGTAATGATGTGACAAATAGCAACATTCAGAGTTATCCAGATACCAGAGAGAACAACTGGCAGAGAGTAAAATCATTACAAGACGTGCAATTACACCTCTCACTGGTTCATTATCACTATATTTCATAATATTTGTCTGGAAAGACACACAAAGCCTACCAGGTTAAATTAATCTTAATGCTCAATTTTAGTTTTATTCTAATTAAACAATTTCAATTTAATTAATGCGAGCACAGATTAGTCAAAATTACAAATGTAAATGTTGAACTTTAAATCAAAGGTCCTCCCTACTCCCTGACTCCTGTAGAAGTACTTTAAAGTGTTTGCCTGTGAAAGTAGATGGGAATTTTAACCTTTGCCTGCATTGTGAAGGACAGAAGTTAGAAAAATGTGCAGCCTAATGTTACCTTGGAGCACAGACAGAAGCCCTGGTTTAATCCTCCCCCCCTCACCCTCCACATTCACACAATACCACATGCAGTCTATGAAGATAAAATCTGCAAGGTGCACTTTTGCATGACATGCTTTGGTTCCTCAGGATTCCAATGCATTTGGGTCAGTCTAATGGACATTAGCCTTATATAAAATATCCTTGTAAAATAGGAACCACACACCCATTTCCTAAGCCACATATTAAACTCTCAGCCCTTTCCTTGTGGGTGTCCAGCATTCTGCCTCTCATCCCCGCTTTGCCTCTCATTAGCTGTGTGGCCACACAGGTCATTTCACCTCCCTGGGCTTTGGCTCTTTTATTTGGAGATGCTGCTTTATAAAAATGATACACTTTTTATCTCAAAACACAAAGTCTCATCTGAAAAATGATGGCGTCTGGAGTGGATAATCTTTAAAGAAATAAACAGTTCAAGTATTTGGTATTTTTATAACTTTGAAAAAATACTGACATCTTAAAATGGATTTGAAAATGGCATGGGGTATATGTGTCTGAGTCACCCTATAAAGATATTTAAATAGCTGTCTTCTCTCTTAATAAAAATCTAAAGTAGATGGACTCCAGAGATCAAAAACTGTGAAGAAGAAAAGGACCTGGCAAGTGAATTCCCCCCCTAAAAATATAAAAGTGTATGTGTGTGTGAAATAAAACTATAATAAAAGAGATGTATGTTCATTTTTTTTTGTTTTTAAAAACTTGTATTGGTGAATCATACTTAATAACAGGTCTGTAGTGTTATAGATTCCGAGTCAAGAATGTGGTATGCAATGTAAGCTTCTATTTTATCGCTCTTATCCATAAAACAGCCACAAACCCTTTTCCCACAAGAAGCTTTTACCCATGACTCTCCATCTTGACTTGTTCCCAATTGTATATGAGAATTACTTGATAGCAATCAATCCACTATCGCTGTTTGGGGACATTATAGGAGAACAGCAGAGTAATTTAACAATATAGTTGATTAGTGTAATAATCATCATTAAATTTTGTAATGATAGTGGGATTCCCCTTACCTTGGCTAATGACCATGGCAATCCATTTTTTGACTGCCAGTGGCAGGAATGGTTTTTGAAATATTAACTTCTGCCCCATGGGAATGACACTTAGCCCATCACATTTAATTTTTGACCTTCACTGAACAGCATGATCCTAATCCCTTGATTTTATAATCTTAACTAGGAAACATTAAAATATGGATTGACTCCAGTTGGCAGGAATCTTTATGTTCTTTTCACTAAAAAAGCTATAAATCCAATGGCTGACCTTTTATTTCCAGGTCACAAATGACACCCACTCACTTTTGTCCGTTCACGTAGGATTTATGTTAGGGTCTACAGGTATAAGCCTTGAAAGTTGAACTTTAATGAAATGTCTTCCAAAGATGTGCATTTAACCAAAAATTTCCCACAAAAAAATTAGCGGATGGCCTTTTAAAAAGGGGACATATGTAATACTTTCAATAATAAAGATTAAAAAAAACCCAGCTGTTATATCCTCAAGTTCACTGCTAGCCTCAACAAAATCTATCTTTCACCTGTAGTAAGTTTCTTCTAATAGTATTGTTTTTCTAAGTCGACAAATAGGCTTGTTGGGAATGATACTAGTGCCTTAGTTCCCCAATTTAGATTTCTCAACTGAAAGATTTCTGAAATGTTCTCTTTGCCATCACCACAATTTATCCATCTCCAGTTAAAAAAAATGTTCTGTGTCTTTTTTCACAGAATCAATTGTATTGATGGGAGGCGCTCTGTGTTGTCAATCAGGGAAATGTGATTTGATGGGACCCCAAAGCGGTGAGATGAGGGACAGAATATCAAACCGGCTCAGGTCCACACCATCTGAGTGAGATCAATGTTTCCCATAATACACTTCCTGTTGTGCAGCACCCGAACTGTCACAATTAATAATGTAGCAGGAGCTGATTAACTTAAGTAAAGTGCTCTCTGCTGTGTAAACACATAAAGATCTATGAGGCAGAAAAGGGGGGCAGAAAAGAACAAAACGTCATTTTTATTTTTCATGTGGACACGTTCTCACTTTCCATTCTTCTCTTGTAACAATTACTGTACCAGCCACTCTGAGTCAATAAATCGATCTGGGTCTTGATGCAGCAGCAAAGCAGACTGATCTGATACACCATTATCTGCGGTGGAGAGTGGGGGTGGGGGCTGGGGTGCATTCGGGGCGGGAGCGGGGCAGAGGGCAAAGGGGAGAAGTCAGCAAAGGCAAGTCTGCGTTGCTCTAGATAGGTCATCCATGCTCTGCCTGGAGCTCCTCTAAAGATAGATGCATATGTGGCGTGCACACGTGCGTGTGTGTGTGTGTGTGTGTATGTGTGTGTGTGTGTGTGTATCTGTGCGCGCACATGAGTGCAGGTGTGTTGGGAAGGGATAGAGATAAAGAAGCCTTCAACTCGGTAAAGGATACAGCCTAAGTAATACCGTATGCATCACTTATTTGAAGTCCCTGCGGTATTTCAGTCACTCACACCAATCTGCAATTCAATGAGGATCACCACCCCATTAGAACTAATCATGTCAGCTGTGTATCTGACAAAATAAACATTTGGAAACTGTGCTCCTAGGTTCCTAACTTGTTTTTGCACTGGGATTTTTTTCTTTTCTCCCTCATCCAGCATAAAGTTTAATAGTTTTTTAATATGAAATTATAACATACAGAGAAACTCTCCGCATGCATTCCTCAGCGTATTTTTCCTCACAACCAGAAAATGCAGCTGTTCACTGAGCTTTAACTTGCTCCTTGGGAGTATGCTAAGTATGTTCTTAATAAATAAATATCATTCCACTAGCTAATGAGTGAATTAATGGCACAATTTATGGAAAACGGACGAGGGAGGATGTGGGGAGAGGAGACTCAGCTCAGGGGGAAAATTACCAGATCACCTCTGGGGTTCTTGCCATATTAACATTTCTGTTTCTACTGGCAATCACATGTCCACAGTCCTAACGATGAATGAGCTGCATCCTGCCTTAACTCTGGTGCTTACAGAGGTTCCGTTCTAAAGGGTGAAAAGCAGCAGGACACATCGGCTTTCCATGGGGCAGGGTAGGGTGTTGGGGGCTTTACATGCTCACCATGTTGAATTTTCCTAACACTCTAAGTGGAATGCAGAAATTAATTTATAATTTTGTAACTGTGACATCCAAAGATCAGAAAAGCTAAAATTTGCCCCAAGGTCACTGTACTAGTCTGCTCGGGTTGCCAAAACAAACACTATAAACTGGGAGGCTTAAACAACAGAAATTTATTTTCTCACAGTTCTGGAGGCTGGGCAGCCCAGGATCAAGATTCTAGCTGCTTTGGTACCTAAGGGTCCTCCTCCTGGCTAACAGACGGCTGCTTTCTCCCTGAGTCCCCACGAGGCAGAGAGTGAGCAAGCTCTCTGGAGTCTCTGCTTCTAAAGGCACCCATCCCATTTTGAGGGCCCACCCTCATCTAAACTTAATTCCTTTCCCAAGGCTCCATCTCCAAATACCATCGCATTGGGAGCCTTGAGGGTCAGGGTTTCATTTCAGTATATGGATTTGGTAGAGGTGACGGAGGAGGCAGAATTCAGTCCAGAGCAATCATGAACTTAGATAAATCAAAATCAGGTCTGTCTGGCCCCAAAGCTTATGTTCTCTCTTCTGCATTATACTGCCCAGGAGAGATGGGTATCTCACGACAATAGGTCTTAATGCTACTACCACCTATAAGATCCTGTGCCTAATTAGTGTCCAACCAAGCTAGGTTAAGGTTTCTTCACACAGAGAGAGCCCACTATGCCCTCCACCTGCTCTCCATTCCACAGAATGAAGTCCAAATGCCATACGTTTTATAAAGTATGAATGTATTCATGACTAACCCTAACTTAGCCTCATTATTCAACATCCTCTGTCATTTACTTGTCCTAATAGACATACCAAACAGGGTAGAGTTCTCTAAACACATATTGCTATTCCTCTGCATGTTCTGTTCTCCTTCCCTGGAATGGAATGTTCTACCTACCCAGTATATTTGTCACCTTCAAAACCAGCTCATGCGTCATCACCTCAAGAAGTCTTCCATGATTCCCTGCTTCTCTCCAGAGTCATTTACCTGTTCTCTGTACTGCTTGCAGATTATACATATTTCAATTTTTTTCACTTGCCCTACCTTATTATAATTTATGTTTCTCCCCAGAAGTCTGTAATAAGCAATATAGGGATTGGATACATATATCGATAGTTCCCCATCTGGCCTAGTGTGGTGCCAGGAATGTAGTAGGTGCTCAGTAAATTCTGGTTTCTTTCTCCTCCCTCAGGTCAATCACAGAGCTGACGAGTCAGGGGGATGAGCCAGGAATCAAGGTATTCTGACTACTAGTTCGGTGCTCCTTTCCTCTACCAAGATGCGCAGGTCCCTACTAATGTGAGTTCCCTTACTGGACCTTGTACTGTTTTTCCACACCTACCTTACCCCCCAAACATATATGGCCAGGAGTCCATGGAAAGAGGACTGTGCTTGAGAGAGGCAGCTGTGTGACATGAGGACTGGCCTGTAGTTTCCCCAACTACTCAAGGCAGTGGAGACGCTTGGCATATCCAGCCTTGGAAGGCAGCCCTGGGTGCTTCCCACATGGCTGAGGCAGTGCTCTGGGGCCCGAGGGCACCCTGTGCTGTGGGTATTTGTGCCTGGGCTGCAGCTCCATTATCCCAACACATTCAGACTCTGGGGAGGCCGGGTGTCAGGGTGAGGCATGCAGGGCCAGGACAGCCTGTCCCAACCCAATGAACCCAGTGTCCCAGCTCTAACACAGGGATCCAGCTTATCAGGAGCCCATGTGATTCATTAGTTAATGTGTAAAGCATTTGGAAAGTGAAAAGCCAATTAGAAGTGCTAAGTTATTTCATCTCTGCTGTAAAGAAAGAAATGTGAAGCCTGAGGAAAATTCTCATGCAAATATTCTAGGGAGGCGTGTGTTGTGGAATTTAACGCAATGAATAGGCCCCATTGAAAGGCTATATCCCAAAAAGGAGGCCACTGATGAAAGAATGTGCCTTTATCCTCAATAAACAAACAGAAAGATAAACAAGGGGTGTGAGAAAAGTGGACGGGAAGAATCATGAAAACCTCACATTGAACAATAGGCTCTGGCCTTGAAACTGTCAGTAGAACCTTCAAGGTCTTAGACTCATTAGGAGGCCTGGGAAAGCCTGTGTCTGAAAGGGACCTCTCCTACCTAACGCGATGGGGTCTTGGTTAGAAGGGGAAGCAAATCCCTCAGGTATGGGACTTTCACAGGCAGGGGCTTTATGGAGAGTGGGGACACCACCTGGACGGCCTTCGCGCCTCAGAGTTCACACTGCAGGGCCAGTCAGCTCATTTTCCTGTTCTCTGAACTCTGTTGACTCAAGCTCAGCAATACCAGGCTCTTTTCTTTTGCAAAGGAAGCATCTGGTTCCAACTCATAAAAGAGAAACCCAGAACCTATTGCTGACTGTGTGATAAGCACCTGGGAGGGCACCCGGAGGGCACCGTTTCACAGGGCTCCCCGCAGTTACAGAGGCCTTTAGGGCCTCCAGCTCAGCCTTCTCGGAGGCCTGGTTTTCCAGGAGAGCGCGGACCCAGCCTCCTGGGAGCTGGTCTGCACACAAAACTCCAGCACTTCTGCCCAAAGCCTGGACTCAAACAGAGGGCCGAAATGAGATGATCACCACAGCACTCATACACACAGCACAGGTGTCTCCTGGACACATAGGGAGCAAGTGTGGAGGAAAGGATCTGTAAGGAAACAAGCAGCAAGAGATAAAAGGAGCCAAAACAAAAGGAGTCAAGTGTAACAAAAGGCATTGAAAAGTGCAGGGACCTGGCTGGGGAGTGGGAAAAAAGGGACCATGCGCACATGGTAAACAGTCTACCCACTGTCTAGTGCCCCTTCTTTCTTGGGGGCAGTTTTGTTTAGGGAGGACAATGTGAGCAGTTTTAGGCAATGAGACCCTAAATAGAAGTTTGCTAAAAGGAAACAGGGAAGGGGCATGGCAGGGTCTTTATTCCCTACTATAAGAGGAATAATGGGGAATGATGATGGGTATGATGCCTGGAGCTGCAGCAGCCGTCTGTCAATCAGCGGTACCAAGCATGCAGATACAAGGTTGGTAGAGCAGAATATGAGAAAGAGCATGGGCTCCTGCTGGCTTCATGTAGCAGCCGAAACACTGCCAACAACCACTCACTGACAGATTTGTTATGTGAAAAAGGAACCTGATTGGCTTGAGCCATACTGAATTGGCTTTTCTTATACAGGTAGATACTATTATTGCCTTCATTTCATAGATGAGGAAATGGAATTTTTTAATTTTTAAAATATATTTTTATTGATATTAGAGAGGAAGGGAGAGGGAGAGAGAGACAGAAACATCAACGATGAGAGAGAATTACGGATAGGCTGCCTCCCGCAGGCCCCCTACTGGAGATCGAGCCTGAAACCCGGCATGTGCCCTGATCGGGAATTGAACCTTGACCTTCTGGTTCACAGGTTGCCACTCAACCACTGAGCAACACCGGCCAGGCAGGAAACGGAATTTTAAAGGTAACATGTCCAAGATCATTCAGATAAATGGCATAGCTAGGATGTGAAAACAGGTCTTCCTACTCTCTGACTCATGCATGACATTTTCTTTGTTCCCCCAAAGAAATCAGATCATAAATAACAAGTACATTTCCCTTAGTATCCTGAAACTTCTACTGATCAGAGCATTATTATCAAGACCCATCTAAGGACTGGAAGTTCTGAAGGCAATTCTGCAGTTGATACTATGGCTTTCTGACTACATTGCAAGGCTATTATCAAACTCTGATCTAATTCTTTTTAACTCTATACCAATTCACCACTTCTTTTTCAACCTTTCCCCCAACTTCATTTTCTGTCCCACTTTTCCCACAATCCCAAGGGCTAATTTCATGGACACCAGATTTTTAGTTTTTTCCTTTCTTCCTCCATGAAATCTAAAATTTTCTGTGAAATCTCCTTATTTTCCACTTCTCTACTGCCACTGATCTTATTTTAACAGAGTCATGGACCACTTAATGATGGGGAGAAATAAGAAATGCACCATTAGATGATTCTGTCCTGGTGTGAACATTACAGAGTACACTTACACAAACCTGGATGACATAGCCTAGTACACACCTAGGCTATATGGTACATCACCACTGCATATGTAGTCCGTTGTTGACTGAAACATCGTCACTTAGCACAAGACTGCACTGGAAAGCCAGCAAGAAGAAACCAGTATTTACCAAGCACCTATTGTGTGCCAGATTCCATCTAGGCACCTTAATTCTTCCAACAGTCATCAGTTTGCTTCAACTAAGAAACTTCCCCAAATCTTTTTGGAGCAAGGCAAAAAACAAACCAAAAGGCTAAAACCCAATTAAAACGTGGTTAAAGATGACAGGATTACCGAAGTATTAAGAACTGAGAGAAAAATAACTGATGCTCTAACTTTGTCCAGAAGTAAATTTTGTGGCTGAGGACATCTAAAACATGCTGCCAAATTAAAACTCGAAAGACAAAGGTCTGTTTATTGAAGAATTTATTTTAAGAGTGTCTCATAGCCTGTCAGTGAGTCAGCTGCCAAGTATATGTGAAGAGAATGTGTCAAGAAATTATAGGCTGGTGTGGGAGCTGGGAGCACTGCTGCCCACAGGAGTTTGGAGGGAGGGGAAGCAGATTGTGTGAGTAACTCATCTCACGAGGTGTTGCTTACTCTTCACCACTGATGACTGGAGCTGAGAACATAAGAGAAAAAATGACCCGGCCTCGCCTTTCCCTTCAGATTCTGGGGGATACATTCGCTTGCTGCCAGTCCTTAGATCCTCAGAGATTTTGTTTCTCCTTGGGAAGTCTCTGCTTCCTTGGGGAAACATTTTAGCTTAAGGGGAGAATGGTATATGGGGAAGAACCGACATGCACAAATTAATTAGGCTTTTGGGGTACCTCTAGGGCAGATGTTCAATGGAGGAATCCGTGAGGTTATGACCTTGCAGCAGGGCAGGGTGAACCTAATTTGCTAGATGACTGCTTTAGATCTGGCATTTGGCTGGTAGGTTCTGCCCATATTCACACAGCTGCACATAGGACATGCTGGGAGGCTCACCCAAGTCCTTCCAGACAGGGTGCATGCAGGGTAGTGTGGGCTCTGGAATCAGCTGTGGGTTTGTGTCCTGGCTCTACTGACTCTTGGCTGTGTGGTACTGGGGAAATCACTTCCTTCTTTAAACCTTAGTTTTTAAATCTGTAGAATGGGGAAAATATTAATAATGACTCTTCCTACCTCAAAGGGTTGCTCTTAAGATCAAATGAGAAAATACTCTGTAATCTAGGAAAATACTATTTAAATATGAGTTTAGTTATCAACCAAACAAGAAAAGCTATCATTTAAGTGTTTAATAGATGCCAAGCATTTCCTTTCTTTACATTAACAGAATTTAAGACTCAAAACAACCATAGGAGGTATAATAAACCAGGCTATGGAAAAACTGAATTACAAAAACAACAACAACCAAAGAAACTTCGTCTATGTGATGAAATAAAGCTCTGACCAAGATCTGAAAAAAAAAAAAAGAAAAAAAAAAGCTCACAATCTCAGCTGCTCTGCTATCTGGTCTCTGGGTGAGGTTAGCTGTTCTCACAGATGCAGACTAACATCATTAGTAAAGGTCTTTTTCCCAGGCAGGATGAGAGAATGAGCTCAGTCTTGATTTTACAGATGCATGAACTAATAGGCAACTGGGGCAGGTCTTCAGAAGAACTAAGCAAAGCAGGACCCAATTTCTAGGCTTCTAATTCCTTGATGCAAGAGGATGAGTTAATCATAGACCATCTTAAAGAGAAAATGGTCAGCCACCTTTCACTGTAAGCAATTAAGGATGCAGATAGTATTTGGGAAAGGAAAGTTTCAGAGACAGACTGGTTCAAATCCCGGCCACCTCTTTACCACGGGACAAATGTACTCCTCTCTCTTCGTCTGTCAATTAGGGTTAAAACCACCAACCTTGAGGGCTCTGAGTCACAGAACCTGGCACAGATGGCTGCTTAACACAGAGTACTGGTCTGACCAATTTACTTTTTTCAAAGTCAGGAGTAAATGGAGTTTTATTTGCCATTTCCCTCTAGTCTTGGGAGTTTTCAGCTGTATGGGCTTGGAACTAAATTGCTCAAGTGCAGGTCTAACTAGAAGGGGAGGACACATTTCCCCGCACCCCCTCTATGGAAATCTGAGTTTCTTGCCTTTGCAACCTTCCAGCTGCTCCTTGAACCACTATGTGGTACTTAACCTCCTACAGGCAGGCAGTTCAGGTCAGGGTGGGGAGGAGGCAGGGAATGGCTTCAGCTAATTCAAATGCAACCTCAAGTGAGCTTATTCAGTGCCCTGGGTGAGGACATTACACCAGGAGGGGGTGTTTCTTGGAAATGAGTGGTGATACACCAGCAGCAGGAAAGGATTCTGATTTATCTGCTTGGTCCAGAGAAGACAGGACTCAATATATCTCTCTTTGTAGGATGGGCTAAAGCCTTGTCTACCAGCTCATGGGTAAATTGGCAAAAATGAAAAAGGTAAAGTGTATAAGAACCAAGACCATATCATGAGACCAAAGTTAGACAAGGACAGAAAACTGATCTAGCCTTTTCTTCCCTTTCTACTCTCAGGAAAGTTCTACCCAACTCTCATTATTGTAACTGGTATCATGCTCATTATTATTGTTGTCATTGCCATTACTCTTGATCTGTTTCCTCTACTAGACTTTGAACAACTTGAGGAGAACTGTTTTTCCCTGCATTGGGTAGGTATTGGGAATATAGTGAAAAATGATGAGTGAGTGAGGAAAGGGACTTAGGAAGAGCTCTGCAGATTGCCTATGTCTTGGTCTCTCAGGCAGAGCTTCAGGAACACGACACACAGAATGGCAATGCACTGAAATGTCTCCAAATAGGCCACCGTCCCGTGTTCCCTGTGCACCCCCACCAAAGGCAGAGAATGGGTGCCACACCCATTCCTGAGCTCTAGGTCAGCTGGTTTGCCACACAGTGAAGTGTGTGGCTTGTGCCTACATTTGTAAATTTCATGACGCAAAGGCAGTCACACTGCTTGCAAGTCAGGCAGCTAAATGATTTATTAAGCAAAGGTTACAGCACCTGTGCCTTTTTGTCAACAAATCAGGCCCATGCCATGCCAAGCGATTCTTCTAATAACCCAAATGGTAATTTGGTTTTAAATAGCATTTCAGATACCATGATTCTGTTGACGCAGAACAGTGATAGATTTGGGTGGCAGGAAAGAAATGCCTGTTTTTAATATTGTTTGCACTCATTTTTCATTTTAAAGAATTAGTCCTCGTTGAAGTTCTGCAGGTTAAGCATTTTATTTGAGCATTTGATTAAACTAGAACCTGAATCAAAATGAGTTCTTTGCTCAGTCCTTCTGTGTGGGAATTGGTATTCCTATTTATTACCTGATGATGAAATATTAACATTTTTTTCCTCTAAATAAATGCCTCCTCTTAATGGTTCTTGTTTTCAGGGATCAGATTAAATTATGAGATGCAATTGAAATGGTCATTGGCTTTCTGCTGTCTGAAATGATGGCATGTTCTCTATTATATCATTCAGTGGGCGTGCAGGGGACGCGGATAGTGTCCAAAGTGAAGTAAATGCTTGATGCCCCAGAGACTTTCTCTCTGTTAATATCAACTGTCATGGGACAATACTGGGAAATGAGATTTGGGGTGGGATCAGTGGTCATGGTTTCTCAGACTTGATGGGTGTTCTTGAGGCTGTGGGGAGGTGGCCACCCCCCATGTTAATGATGAGTTACCAAATGGAGAGGGAGGAGGGAAATGAGAGACAAATAATGATAGCAGCCGAGGTAGCAGACGAGTGAGGCGGAAGCATGGGATAGATAACTTGGCAGGGATATTCGAACAGAGCCGAATGCTGGGGTGAGATACACAATGCAATTGGAATGCATTTTGAAAGAAAACTACCTCAAGGCAAGGCTAAAGAGAAGGCAATTCTGTCTCCGTGAAGGGAGGAATTCTCTGGAGAAAAAAATAGACTGGAAGGGAAGGAGGAGGAAAAATGGCTTTCAATTATCCATGTTATCTTTCCCTACCAATCATTACAGATGATGAATAGGTGCAATAAAAGCCAATATTCAATTTTTTTCCAATTTACATGGAAAGAAGGCCATAATATATTGTTAAGGGGAAGAAACAGCAGGTTACCAAACAGTGTATGTAATATGATCTCATTTTTGCAATGTATTTGTTGCATAGAAACAGTCTGGATGAATTTATACAGCAATGTTAACAGTAGGACTACAAGTGATTTTTATTATTTTTCCCATCTGTATTTTCCCACAATTAACATGTATCATGACTGTAATAAGGAAAAGTCATTATTTTAAAGCTTCCTTATGAATCATTTAGATTCAGCCAATAAATGCTGACTACCCACTATGTGCCGGGCATGAGAATTACTGCTCCCGGAGAGGTCAGCACACTATGACAGTGGATCCTGTTGGTAAGCAGTCCACTTTTCTAGGCTGTTTTACAGAATTTTAGACTCTTAAGAGGTGAAAGGGCCGTTGGAATTTATTTAATGATTACGTTTTAAAAAATTTACCATCTTAACCATTTTCAAGTGTACAGTTCCATGGTATTCAGTACATTCACAATGTCGTGCAACCATCACCACCACCCATCTCTTGAATTGTTTCATCTTGCAAACCTGAAACTTTGTACCATTAAACATTCGACCCTTCCCCTGGCTCTGGCAGCCACTATTCTACTTTCTGTGTCTTTGAATTAGACGACTTTTGGTACCTCACATAAGTGGAATCATACAGTATTTGTCCTCTTGTAACTGGTTTGTTACAGGCATAATGCCTTCAAGGTTCATCCATGTTGTAGCATATTGCAGAGTTTCCTTCCTTTTAAAGGCAGAATAATATGCATTATACCATTTTGAAATGATAGCCACACAATAAAATGTATATGCCAGATTTTATCCATTTATCTGTCAATGGACACTTGGGTTGTTTCCACCTTTTGGCTATTGTAAATAATGGTGCTAAGGACCTGGTGTACAAATATCTTTTTGAGAGCATGCTTTCAGTTATTTTGGGTTTATACTAATGATTAAATTTTAATACAATCTCAAATTTAAAAGCAGGGAATGTGCCAGAAGTATTCCTGAGAGTTGAGCATGAGTCTCTGAATATCAGGGCAAGGTGCTCACCAGCTCATGAGGCAGTGCACTACAGTGGTTAGAGGGCATAGGCCTTGGGAAAACCAACAATCTCTTTAGAACTCAGTTTCTAACTCTATAAAGCAGAGATAATTATATCTATTGTGTTGGGTGGCTTTTGTAAAGGTTAGTTAGATAATTTACCTAACAAACTTAGTAAATAAAATTAGTAAATTTAAGCTATCTATAAAAAAATTCTTTTTTTGTAAAGAAAGGTCTTATAATAAACTGATAACTGTGTAATTGAAATATCTATGCATACAAGTTCCATCCGCTAAAAAAAAGCGGAGACCACATCTAATCCACCTTTTATGGGTTGATGCTTCAGACTTTGGGAAGATTTCTACTGCGAACTCGTCTTTGGGAGAAAGAAAGGCCATTTTATTTTACATTTGTTTATGGATTTATGTGCAGGATGTCCCTTCTGCATTTGTAAAGCTCAAGTATCTGCTTGGTGACTCTTCACTTTTTACTTCTCCAAAGACAGAAAGCAAAATTTTGTTTTCCCAGAAAACTTCTCCTGTAATTCAATTAATACAAATTTCATGCCTTATTAACAAAAGGGTCAATACAGAAAAAAATACAAGCTTGCCTAGAAAATTACTAATCTGCAGGCCATGTTCAAATTATATCTTTAAAAATTCTTGTAAAAAAAACCAACACAAAACAAAAAACCCTCCTGGCTGGTGTTGCTCAGTGGTTGAGCATCAACCTATGAACCAGAGGTCAAGGTTCAATTCCTGGTCATGGCACATGCCTGGATTTTGGGCTCAATGCCCAGTAGGGGGTATGCAGGAGGCAGCCAATCAAAGATTCTCTCTCATCACTGATGTTTCTATCTCTCTTTCCCTCCTCCTTCTTCTCTGAAATCAATAAAAAATATTAAAAAAAAATCCCTTTTCTGAACGAATGTCTTCTCAAAAAGCAGCTTTTTAAAAAAGTATGTCATTATTTTTACTATCTATATCTATACATGTCTAACACTTTAAATGGTTCCAGAATGTGGTTCTTTCTTTTTTAAGAAGAATTCATATATACTCCAGAAAATTAAAATATTTAGAGCACATAATTTTTACTTCAGGACACATATATCTCTATACCTCTATATCTATATCTCTCTATATATTTATAGAAAAAAATACAACTTCCATCAGCATAGTTTCTCATAAGATAAGTGGGGATGGCTTTCTTCCAGCCAAATGTGGCAGGTGTCACTGTGATTAAGAGAGAGAGAGAGAGAGAGAGAGAGAGAGCATTTAAGCTGCTATCCCTATGATACCAAATATTTAACAGAAACCAAGAAGTTCAGTTCCAGATGCCAATATTGGGTCTACATGACATCATTCATCCAGATGCGTGAAAAATCTGGATTTTTAAGAATTGAATTTTTGTGGTCAACAACATGGAGACCCAGTTTATGGGTTAAATAAGGCATCTGTGAAACAAAGCCATGTTGCAATGTAACACATTTTGATGTTAGACAAACACAGTGAATGGAACACAGTATTATTTCAGTGCTGTGAATCACTGCTTCTTTTAAAAAAAACACTACGTAACATACACATAGGACATTTCCAAACTGCATTTTTGAGGTTTTTGATGAAGTAACCTGAACACACTGGGGCTTTGAGAAAAGAAATCATCCATTATTACAGCCACTGTCCCCAGTCCTCCCCTCCCATTGAACTTGAACGTGTGAACCCAAAGTATAAAATGAAACATTCTATTTTAATGCATTCGAGGTAATTATTCAAATTCACCAGTTAAATATTTGAAGGTATGGGAAAGTAAGCAATAAACTTGAACAGTTTTATGGGAGGGACTGAATAGGCAATGTTAATCCCAGATGCCATGTACCGGCCTGTTTCAGGAGAAACAGCAGAAGTGGGAAATTCAAGAGTTAACCTTCTCTCCTTCTCGCTCCCCCCTCCTCCCAGCTGCCTCCTCTGAGGCTGTACTTTCTGTGACCCTGCTTCAGTGCAGGGAAGGCTTCAGATGCAATGCAGTTTAACCCGTGCTGTCGACACAGCAATAAAGTAAAACCCTTTATGGAGAGAGCACATGAACCCAGCAAATGTAGCCCATTCACAAGCACCTGGTCAGAGTCTGACAAACAAAGATGAGCAGTTATAAATCTGGCATCTGGAGATTACACACCCAGGCATATATATGCACAAAACATCCTGGAGAAACATTTTTCAACCACCATGCTGAGAACCTCATAGAGAAAATATTTTCTTTATGTCAATTATGATAATATATGGTCACATTCCAATTAGGAAATCAGAGAGGAGTTTCTTTCAAAAGTTGACTCTAATTCTATTTCACAAACCTCTAAATATCTATCTCTACAGCCACTACCTTGTACTACAAAAGTCTTTCATGGTTTCTCAATTAGCAGCAGCCATTTCAAAACTTTCAGAGATTTCTTCTCCTTGACCTAAACTAGCACAAAACACAACTTTCTAGTGAAAAATAAGCTCTAGATGTCCTGGCATACTCTTTCTCAATCACCTACCTCAATATAAGACATCAAACCCACCTCCATCCCCTCCCACCCTTCTGCACCTTACTCCCAGTACCAGTGTAGCCAGGAACAAACATCTCCGGTTATTTTCTGCACCAACACCAGCAACTTAATAGGGCTCACAAACCCTTTATTTTAGAAAGTTTGCCAGGTTCCTGGGGACCCTATAATGAATACAGAAGAGTGGCTGGTTCCCCCATTCCTAGCATGCTCTCTAATGTCGCTGGCAGCCAGAGTTTATATTACAGGTTCGGCAGGGAACTACTGTCTCCTTGCATGTAGAGACAGACTCCTAGCAGAGGAGACACACGAGCTAGCACTGGGGAATCTTTCTTGCCATAGTCAAAGCAGTTCTGGTCCAGAAGCCCTCCTCTTCTGCTCCCTCAATACAAGAAGCAAAAATTGCAGGCACTTTTCCACGATTTCTGAGAACACATGGAAATGTGGCTGAAGGACCAGGACCGGAGAGGAGGTTGGGAGGAAAGGGGACCAAACAGGGGCTGGGAAATGCAGCCTGTTGTGCGGAAAGACAAGTTACAATGCACCTGATGAATAAAACAAGCTGCACCACATACAGAAAAGATGAGAGCGGCCCACCTGTGTCTGTTGAGGGATATTTACAAAGCTTGGATCCCGTGGTCCAACACTGACGAATCGGTTTGCGGGGGAGGTGCTGGGTGTCGAGTAGGCTGTGAAGGAAGGGACACATGCGTTCAGGAAGCAGCACGAGATTGCACACAAACAACACCAAAACACACAGTCTCCCAGCCGACGCAGCTGATCAACGAGGAAATGTGCAAACACTGTAGCTAGCGAAGGGATCTGGCTAGCAAGGGCATTTTAGACAGTCAAAAAGGGAAGGGGTGTTGGCTTCCAAAGACTGTTGGAATAAAACGATGTCAAATTGGTGCTCAGATGAGCTTTTTTTCCTTCCATCATACAAATTAGAACATGCAGGACATTTGCAAAGTATACTTTCTGAGTTCAATACAAGCTCTGAGGTCAGAAAGAGATACCCTAGTTTGTAGAGCACAGGGAGAAAGAAATTAGGAAGGGCAGGAAAGCAGTTCATTTTACAATCTTGTTTTTCACACTATACACTCCAAAAAAAAAATCATGAAGTGTTCCCGTGCCTCTATAGCTAAATGTCGAAGAGGAGTCTTTACAGAATGAATTAATGGGTCCCCAGAAAGGATGTTAGAACAAGCTGTTTTTATAGGCCCAGAAGAGAACCTAGAATCTTTCTGATGCCCAAAATGTGCTTGAAATATTAACATTTGCAGTCTTCCGGTCCTAGAACCCTTCCATTCTGGCACAAACTCTAAGATGTCACACTGGAACCCCAGACCCTACACTTCAGTTTACTATTATTTTCAAGTGTCTGGAAATTTTGTTGTTGGTTTTTATATTTAGGAACTTCACTCTACTTTACTGTGGAAGAAATTCAGTGGCTTTGGTGTTTCATTGGCTCATAAATCCAAATGTACATTTTTTTCGGTGTCCTACACTTCCTTCTTTATAAATCCAAGGATTTATTCACACTCTTTCTTTGTACTAGAATTTTCACAAAGACCATTGCTTAATTTCAAATTTCTTAACATTACTTGTAAAAGGCCTAAGTTTTTTGGACTGTCTCTAAACACACATCATCTAAAAGATCAAAAAGATCTACAATTTTAAAAACACTGATAATTGAGGGAATAATACCAAATTCCTTTCCCAGATTTGTTTTTCCTTATTGATATCATCATCTGCTTCTCTTACTTTGATTTTCCATTTTACTGAAAACTGTGTAGACTCCTTGTTTCTCTGGGTAAACACATTTAGGAATAAAATTCCCACCAATCTGGCCCAAGTCCTGTTGGTCATTTCTGGGAAGAGCGAAGTCACCCACTCAGATCTGGGACGGTCATGTGGTGTGGCTGTGTCAAACCAACACCGAATAGAGGATGAACACGAGGTTCCTCTGATGCCTGCCAATCAGAAAATGTTTGCTCTAGTAGTGTTTGTGTTAGAAGGAGTGCTTCAGTAATAGCTTTATATCCAATGACCTAAATGTATGATGATGTACTGTCTAGCAATGTGAATCTATTGATTTCCTCCCTGGCCCATCCTATGTCAGAACAACTTCAACAGATTTAGGAAAAACTTCTGCATTTAGCCATTCAGTAAATACCTCTCATTCACTAGTATGGGGGAAATTTATATTTTTCAAAGCTCAGTAAAATACTCTTTATTAATTGCTTCATTTAGTCTATTGCTTTGATATGCTTGATACACTTTAATAAGTCTCAATGGAAAATTTTATATTGAAAATGATGGACTATAATTACTTGGTAGTGAATTTACCTGCTCCTAGGGCACAAAGAGAACATGGGAGAGATAAGGGAGAAAGTTAGTAGATGAAATGACCTATTAACCCTGTTTGTGGTTAGGGGGGGGAAAGCGTTCTTTCACATGTGAACAGGTAGGTAGGTTGAGAAGAAACAAAAAGCTGTGAAGAAATGCTAAGGTGGTTAATGACAGATGCTGAAACATGAGTGCTTAGTTTGATGGTCCTAGGACAGTGATGGCGAACCTATGACATGCGTGTCAGAGGTGACACGCGAACTCATTTTTTTGGTTGATTTTTCTTTGTTAAATGGCATTTAAATATATAAAATAAATATCAAAAATATAAGTCTTTGTTTTACTATGGTTGCAAATATCAAAAAATTTCTATATGTGACGCAGCACCAGAGTTAAGTTAGGGTTTTCAAAATGCTGACACGCCGAGCTCAAAAGGTTTGCCATCACTGTCCTAGGAGAACTGTGTACACAGACCTGCACAGGTCATCACAGACAAGTAGCAGGATTTCCTATGACATTTTTACCACATTGGTGACATCAGAAACATGTATGCTAAAAGGTCTCTCTCTCTCTCTCTCTCTCTCTCTCTCTCTCTGTTTGTGTGTGTGAAGATAGTTCTCTATTGAACATAGTGAATTTACTAAAACTGGAAAGGTTTGTATTGCAGCCCTTTCTCTATTTTTGTCTGACCTAAATGTTGGCATTTGAAAGAAGGTTTAGCATACAAATAATTTAGCCACTCAAAATTACTGTGAGGCTGACAATAGTATATTTTCCCTCCTTCAAGCAGGAGACAAACCTTGCAGTCTTGTTTCAAAACATCTCAGAAGGCTTTTAATGCTCTCATAGTTACTCAAACTGCTCCAAAGTTTATTCTGGTTTTTAAAAAAGAGAGCACTGGTGAGAGAAGTGGTGATGGGATTGCATCTTTTAAAAAAGTATATTACAACGACAAAAATCTGTGAATCACTGAGTACTCAAGTTATCAGATGGAACAAACGGTGCCCAGGGAAATTTATTCTATAGAAAGCTATGTTCTGGGGAAAATCAAGGACACAGGAAAAACAAGGGAAGGAAGAAAGAAATTCTGACTCATCTTCCATTATTGTAGCTACAACAGGCAGAGTGTTCACTATTACAGGATGTAGTTCCATAAATGATATAAGTTGCATCTGAGTTTCCCAAAGGATCAGTGGAATAAGGGAAGTTCTAGTGCTGAACAAAAACCTCAATTGAAACTTTTTATTAAAACAACCACTTATACCATCATGAATCAATTGTACATGCACAGCTAAGAGCTTTCAACATGAATATAAAGTCAAGTAAAGGGGGCAGTGTGGTAATTAGTTATATACAACTGTGTTTATGCTATTATATCACATTCATAGCTTTCTTAATTATAATCCTTGTCTTATTTACAACAGCAATAATCAAATGCTACAGGAAGAGCTTCAGGAAATCCAGAAAATAATTTTCTGGGAGGATTACTGCAGGCATTTTTTTAGGATTCTGGAGGAAAGATTCAAGGCATTTGAAGATTTTCTGATAAAGTCAAGAGGGAAATCAATTTGCCTCTATAATCTCATTATAAAAGTCCTCATGGCAACCATGCCTATTAGAAATCAAATTATTGATTACTTGGCTACTTCTGAAACAAAGTGCTTATTATTGTTTTTTCAGCAGCCATTTTATCTATAGGAGCAATATCACCATGGACCATTTTCTTGACATTATGGAAGAATATTCCTATAAGAATCTCCCACCAGATTTTATTTGCACGGATCTGAGCATATTTTTCCTCTCTCTAATGCATTTCTTCACATTATCCAAAAGTCTTAGTTTGGCCTAAACCACAATGGTAAATATCAAAATTCCAAACCAGAATTTGATCCACATGAAGAAAACCCCAGCCTTCTGTGTTACCCACTTATATGTATTGCTAGTTCTATATATAATCCTACATGTAGGTCAGCGATTTTCAACTGGTGTGCCACAAAAATTTTAAAATCATGCAATACCTGACTATTTAGTCAGGGGCACTGACCTCTCTTCCCTTAGACCAGCGGCTCTCAACCTGTGGGTCGCGACCCCTTTGGGGGTCAAACGACCCTTTCACAGGGGTCGCCTAAGACCATCGGAAAACACATATATAATTACATATTGTTTTTGTGATTAATCACTATGCTTTAATTATCACCAGTCCTGTGCCGGTCCTGTGCTAGGGTCACGGGGCATGCAGAGATTAAAATGAATTAAGTTTACAATGTTCAAGAAAATCTTGGTCTAAGTCTGTATTCACTCCAGGTCACCTTCCAGGTGACTATTTGTTGAGCTCCTCCTATCAGTCAGGTGTTTCAGGCACTGGGCACAGATAGACACTGTTACTCTACCCCCTCCCACTTTACAGACGAAGAAACTGAGGCTCAGAGGTTATAGTGCAGTGGTTCTCAACCTTCTTAATGCTGCGACCCTTTAATACAGTTCCTCATGTTGTGGTGACCCCCAACCATAACATTATTTTTGTTGCTACTTCATAACTGTAATTTTGCTACTGTTATGAATCGTAATGTAAATATCTGATATGCAGGATGTATTTTCATTGTTACAAATTGAACATAATTAAAGCATAGTGATTAATCACAAAAACAATATGTAATTATATATGTGTTTTCCGATGGTCTTAGGCAACCCCTGTGAAAGGGTCGTTTGACCCCCAAAGGGGTCGCGACCCCCAGGTTGAGAACCGCTGCCTTAGACTGTCAAACAAAAAAATGACAACAGCCAACACAATTGCCATCTATTGTGAATGAATCAAAATAATAACTTTTTTTTTTGTCAGATTGGCAAAAAATATATTTTCTGGTGTGCCGCAGAATCTTAGTAATTAGTTTATGTGTGCCATGAGATAAAAAAGGTTGAAAATCGCTGACTTGGCAGTACAAGGCCTGGTTAGTATGATCAGCTGGGGGAATGGTTCAAGAACAGTTCTTCCTTTATAAGCAATAGTTTTACAGGACTTCTGAGAGTGCTGGGATCTATCTCTAGGGGATTGTAAAGAGGGCAGGGAGAGTGGCAGTGATCACCCATTAGTATTGCTCTTTCTCTCTCCCTCTCTTTCTCCTTATCTCTCTCTCTCTCTCACTCGGTCTGTGCCAGGCCCTCTACTGAGCATGATGGCAGATACGGAGGTGAGTAAGACACACTGCTTTCCTCAAAATGTTAGAGTCTAATGGGGAGAGATGAGTACAGAAAATGAAAATAGGAGGACCCAAAAGTAATATAAATAAAAGTCTGTGGAATGTTAAAGGACAGAAAAGTAACACCTGGCAGGAGAACAGCAAAAGCTTTACAGAGAAGACGGAGATGGCTTCAGAGACAGGCTGGAAAAGATGCATTGGCTGACAGGTTCGGATGGATTAGTGGTCACAGAGGAAGCAGCACAAGCAAAGGAGCAGAGGTGGGAATCGGAGGCATCAATCGTGGAGGGAAAGGAAAAAAGAGGAGACGTTGCAAATTACCCTTTGCCATGCAGTAAGGGAAGATAACAATTTAAGGATCAGAGACCTGTTTGAACATGGAGGGTGGAAAAGTCTTTTGAATTTATTTTTCTTTTAAGAGAAGAAATAATTTCTAGAATAACCAAAGACACAAATTTTCATTCTAAACACCCTAAGACAACTAGTCGTCTTACTACTCTAAACCTTTTCCCTTTATATCGCAAATATCAATATGCCCTCACATGTTCCCTTGTTTTCAGTAATTCAGACATATTCACATGTGGGGAATTTCCCTCTAAAAATAAGTAGTCAAACATTCAATTGCACTCCAATAGACTTACTGGGATTCTCCTACCTTCCCAGGAATGTGCTAGTTATTAGACAGAAGTAATCAAACCAAGTTTAGGAATGCAGACTTGGACAGATCCCTGTGTTCAAATGGCAATTGCAGTAAATGTTCACCAGGGACACCTGAGAGTGGGTGAGGCAGCATTCAGCTGCAAACTGCAACAGTGAGATGACTAAATACCTAACAAGAATAATTTCTAGAATCTCCTCTTAATGCACTATGGTGTTCTTTAAAAAACAAACAAAAAAAGCCCTATGAGAAAACATCCTTATCTAAAAAAAAATGCAGAAACTGTAAGAAAATAAATTGGCTGATTTCTAAATGAACGTCACTACCGTGGACCTCACTGAGGAACTTCAACTGCACTTTTTCTTGCAAGGTCACCAAAGAAACGCTGGAGAATATCGGAGTTTCTTCCTTCAGAGAAACCTATTGGTACTGACAAGTTTACGGGGCCGAGTTAGCATTATTAATATCATTATACAGCCAAGGGAGCACAGCCTGTGTTACACATGCCCCAGTCCTCAGAGACTTAGAAATTCCCATGTGATGGAATAGATGTAGTTAACATCCAGATGTTTGAAGTCTAGGAGATAACCACACTGAATTTCCATTATTTTGATCACATCTGTGCAGTCAGTTACCTCATTCTATAATCCCTGCAAATCTTTTATCTCTACAAACAAGTTACCACCACCAACAACAAAAAGGTAGCCCTCAGGGCAAGAAATTAAAGCCTACTTATCACCAGTAAATTATTAAAGAACAACATACCCATGAGCTATCTTCCTGAATTCTAACTTTAATATATTAGCATTACTTAACATGTATAGTAACAATTTACATGACATGTCTAATGTGCCAGTAGTTCACAAAAATCATGATGAGAATCAATTCAGCCAGGTGGCCTTGCTCTGCTGGAATTTCTACATATATTAAGGATCCTCAGAGGGAGGTAGGGGTTCAAGCAACATCATGATTTGGGGTAACACAGCAGAAAGGAAGGCACAAGACAATTCATGTGTGCAGACAGAGATAAGAGGATCTGAGCAACTTGTAAACTGGTGGCACTTTGACCTTCTGTTACCAAAATCTGTGTGATAAAGAGGCACTTTACAATGAGTTCTTCCTGTACCCAGTCTACTTAAAGGTTTAAGGGTTTTTTATACATAATAATTTTAAAGGTTAAGAATACAGTCTTGTTTCAGGTCACTTAAATTTATATCTGATGGCTAATCCAAATTCTATAACTCATTTATTTTTTTATGTATACTGTGTTTTGTTCAATTGATAGAACACATGTACTGTTCAGAAGCAACAATGTATATGGGTAAGCACAGGTGAAAGTCATATTAAATAGCCACAGAAAATAAACCCTGGATTCAGCTGGGGTTTACTAAAAAAGAGAAACTTAGATCAATATATTGGATTGCTCTCTTTTGAAAGAATCCGTAGCCTCGGGAAAGGCAGTGTAACTCTGGAAACCCACTTCTGGGACTTTATCCTCAATAAATACTTAAAAGTACAGATAAAATTTGTGCTGCAAGATATTCATTACAGCATTACTTATAAGAGCAACAAATTGGAACCAAGTTACAAAGTAATGCTTCATCCATATGTTGAAATATTTTGCAGCTGTTAAAAATGTTTTAAACCCGGTTAGTGTGGCTCAGTGGTTGAGTATGAACCTATGAACCAGGAGGTCATGGTTCGATTCCTAGTAAGAGCACATGCCCGGTTTGCGGGCTTGATCCCTAGTGGGGGGTGTGCAGGAGGCAGACAGTCAATGATTTTCTTTCATCATTGATGTTTCTATCTCTCTCTCCCTCCCTGAAATCAATAAAAAATGTTTTAAAATAATGATTATCACAAGTTTATAAAATAAAATGTATATACACATTCATATATGCACACATGTATCATGATTATGTTTAAAATATATACAGAAAATAAGAGTGATCTTATGGGTGATTTTTAAATACCTTCCAGTAATTTTTAATCTTAAGTAAAATAAACACAAGTGGAACCTGAAAACCCCAAATAATGTTTTTCTTTTTGCAGTAGTGCAATGTAGTCAATAGAAAATAAGTTTTAGAACCAGAAAATCCTGGATTCAATCCATTCGGTCTCTCCCTAGAAATGTGATCTTGGCCACCCAGTTACCCTCTCTGAGCTTCTCCACATGCAGCATCCAGCATATGCTGGCACATACCTCACAGGCTAATACAAAAGTTAATGTCCTATAGTAGGAATAAGTAAAAATTATTTAGAATCACATTTCCTAACCTTTTATGAATAAGAAAAGGTATAAAATGGTAATTAATAAAAAGAGCATAAAAATGTTACATTCAGTAGGTCACCATCATCTTATATGTGTGTGTATATGCATACACAAATATACATATAACATGCACTAAAAAACTGGGGGAGAATATAGGAGAATATATTTTTTTCATGCTTTTCTATGTCTTTCAAGTTTCCAACCCTGCTGTATATTACCTTTCATAAAGGAAATCTTAAAACTTATTTGTTATCTGAAAAAGTAAAACACTGAGACCAAATCCAGTCTTGAATGGGTTAAGATACCCTAACGATGTGATCCTCCATTGTCTGCTCTTTTTTCTCACTCCTTTATAATGTTCATCTCTTACTCTCCTTTCTCCTGTTTTTGTTCCTCTGTTTTTCATCCTATTAAATGTACCCAGGAGTTTTTATTCTTGGAATTTATATAAAAGTTCTTTATAGAGTGTCTTAGGATTTTCAGAGGGAAGGTGTACGATAGCACATCTTAAAACAGTATGTGCCCTGGGAGTGTAGAAACCACTGGGCTCAGGAGTCTAACAGACCTGAGTCTGAATGCTGGTTTAGTTACAGTTTCCTCTTTTTTAAAAGAGGGCTGACAATTCTAATTTTGCAGATTTAAAATAATAATCAAATGCAACTCAGGTAATGCATAAGAAAATACCTATCAAAGTGCCCGATTTTCAATAATTATTTTTCTTTATCCTGTGCAAATTTAAACATTAAAAATTTGGATTGTGCACAGGAAGAAATACTCTGCAAAAGTATTTATGAAAAATTGTGATTTAATATAGTACATTTGTGACCAAATAATGGCTACTGAGAATGAAAATGCTAACTTTGTACTAAATTCTAGACTATCTGTGAGACTCTCTAGACTCTTTACCAGAAACAGCACACATTCTTGCTATTATACTTAAAGTTCAGGTTAGTGTAGTTAAAATCTAGGTGTATAAAAAATTGTCAAGGCTTTTATAGGATTTTATGGACCCACCCCTTACCCACTACCACATGTGTGAATTTTGGGCACTGTAGTGATTAGACAAATATTTTAAAAAATAACAAAATCATTATGTATGATTTAAAATTTAATAATATCTTTGATCCTCATTGACTAAGTACCAAAGAGCTATCCCTCAACAAACAAGTTTCTGTCCTTTGACACACAATCAAGTGTGTATATATATCCCCCACTCTACAGTAGTATTCTATACACACTTCTTAGCACTGACTTAATATAATTCAAAGATTATGCCATGAATTCATATAGACCATCTCTTTATTTTTAAAAGGTTCCTAATATATATAATATTGGTGAATATGTAGGTATTACCAATCTTTTATTAAAATCAATGTTGCAATGAATACTTGAGATATGTCTTTGCTTACATATCCTATGATATGCATGGCTTACATTTAAAATTTACGTATATATATATGAAAAACTAAACTGTCCTCTGAAGAGGTTGAACTAACTTTCAGTCCAACAATCCTGGAGAATGAAGGAAATCTGCCTCCGCTAGCATTTCCTATTTTTCACCTCTTTGCTGTTACTGTTTTATCTCCTTCCACATTTTCTGCTCTCTTTCTTTCCCTAATAATAAGAATTACTCTCAGCAACAGAAACCAATTCATACTAAAGTATAAATGACCACTAACACCTACCTCTATATTTCTCTCATAGAGTTTTCACTGCTAACAAATGGAAACTTTGGGCTAAAGCAAACATACTCATAGGATGCTGTAGCCAAGAGTATGAACTACAGGTTCAAGGTGGCTGGATATGAATCATGGCTGGGTGTGAATCATGATGTGGCTACACCTGTCTGAGTGATCTTGAGAAAGTTATCTTATCTCTCTCTCTCCTTGTCTTTCTCAATTAAGGTATTTACATTTTAAAGTATTTATTTCATAGACTTACTGTGAAGTTTCAAACAAGAGAATACGTATGAAAACATTTTTAAAGTACTTGACTATTAGTAAAAGCTCAATACTTTACTGTTATTAACTTCAGACATGAGCAGGTAGTTCTGGCTCCTAGGTAACCAAAAATCTTGTCACATTGCTTTGTACTTAGTTTAGTTACAGTATGAGGAAGTAAAAAGAGCTGGCAAGGTCTGTGTTTCAGTCCCTTCCAAGCTACAAGGAAGCACAATCTTGGGAAAGTAACCTCCACTTTCTATGGTAATCTCAATTTCCTTATCTATAAAATCCTGACCTCATAGGAGTCTTAGGAAGCCGAACGAAAGAATGTATTTGTGTAAAAGAGCTTTGCAACCAAAAAAGCATTGAACATATGTTAATTATTATACTAGAAAATTTCCATTCCAGTCAGAGATTATTGTTATATTCTTAGTTAACAGATTCATATTCATTCATCAGAGATATAAAAATAAGTGATAAAGGAAACTTATTACATGTTTCTATTTTAATAAAATTCTAGTTTAAAAAAATCAAAAGTTCATGGCTAAGAAGTCATGGACTAAAAAGTTTATGCATTTTTAAAATTGAATTTTTGTGTTCCTAATTAATTTTAAAAAGGAAAATATTAATGCTATATCTTCCTTCATGATTCAAAAGTGTTTTTTCTTTCCATTGTAGTTCCAGGCTATGATGCCAATTTTCAATTTCTTTTCTAGAAAAGTCCATTTTTATAATGTGATGTTGGTGTCAACCAATATAAAAACTGGATCTTACAATACAATTAAGAAAAAGAACAGTGAATTTTGAATGATCATACCACAAATAGACCCAAATGTAATGAGAGATTTCTTCTATTCTTGAGCTGTTGTTCCCATTCATTGTATTACATGTTTGAAAAGGAGTCCCTTACCAATTAATGAGATGATGCATATGGAAAAACTCAGTAAACTGCAAAGAGCTGCAACAGGCAGGATGTTAATATAATTCGTTTCACCAGGAAGATACCTAATAGGCATCTCAATCATGGTCAAACCAAATTTGATTCCCACCCCTCACCCAGAACTGCCTTCCTGCCATTTTCCCATCTCAGTTCATGGCAACTCCATCTTTCCAGTTGCTCAGGTCAGAAACCTCAGGAGTTACTGCTGATTTCTCTAGGTTTCTTTTCTCAACTTATATCTAATGTGCCAGTAAATTCTATCAGCTTCACCTTTAAAATATTTCTCACCACCCCTGCAGCCCCTACATTGGTGCAGGTCATTAGCAACCCTTGCCTGGATTATTGCAACAGGGTGCCACCTGCTCCTCGTGTTTGTTTCCTCCATTGTATTTACTTATAATTATTGGTTGTCCCATCCCTCAAGAATGCAAGCTCCACAAAGGAAGGGGGCTGTCTGTTTTGTTCACCTTTGCATCCCCTGTGCCTAGAATAGTGGCTGTCATGTAGAAGACACTCATATTTACTGAAAAAAAAAAATCCAGGCAGCCTCTTAACTGGTCCCCCTGCTTTAATTCTTATCCCCCTGCAATCAATTTCTAACAAAGCCTTCAAAGTGTTTCTATTAAAACCTAGGTAGTCTCACTCTGCTATTCCCATCTAACTCACAGCAATTGCCAAAGTCCTTACAATGGCCTATAAGAACTTACATTATTTGTCCTCCGAGCTCCCAAACTCATCCACTGAGCTCTCTGACCTCTCCTCCTCCTACTCTTTCACCCATCCCTCACTTTGTTCTCACCACTCTGGCCTCTGGGCTGTCCCAGGCTGCACTGGCTGTTCCTTCTGTTTGGAAAACTCTCCCTATAGTTCATGGCTCACCCTCTCATTCCTGTGAGGTCCGTTCAAATTTCCCTGCTCAGACAGGCTTTCTCCTACCACCCTGCTTATAGCTGTATCCCACCCCCACTACTCCTCCCTTCTGCTTTATTTTCCTATGTAGCACTAACATATCACCATCTGACATCATTCCTACCTATTTTATTTACTATTTTGTTTTCTGTCCTCTCTAAAATAAAAAGCTCCATACAATCAGGGATTTTTATCTCTTTCATTTCCTGCTGAATCATAGCACCTAGAACACTGCTTGGCATGTAGTTGATGGTCAATGATAACTCTTTACTAAATGAATGAAAGCACTGACATCCTCTCACTGGGTATTAAAACCCACAAAGGTAGTTAGTCAGCAGGATTAAAACACACCCATTGGGAATTACTCTACAGGTTATCCCTTCTATTTGTCATGGTATCCTAAAGAGGTCCGGCATAGTACATCAATCTTTCTCCAAACTAATCAACAGTACAATAGCTTTCCTTGAGAGAGAGCAGAACTGTTACTGGCACCCTTACTCTTCTTCTTTTTTTTTTAGGGCACAGGTAAGGATTTCCCCCCATTATAATGTATTTATTTCATAGGTAGATTTCTCCCCAAATCTGCCTTACCCTGTCTTTCTGGCCACAGTTGCAAAGTTGAGTACTGGTGCCAGAGGCAACTGATTAGTTTAAAAATACATATTCTGCTTTAGGCTGGCATCCATTTGTATTTCATTATAAGAGGATATTGAAATAATGCCTTGGACTTTTAACTGTCTACAGCACAGCACATCTGTCTCCCCAGTTCATCCTGACACTCAGCCTGGGAGAGTGGCTAGAGCAGTTAGTGTTATTCCCATTAACAGGTAAGGGAGTCGAGGCCCAGAAAAGTTGGTAATACAGGAGACCCTGGGCATGATTTCCTACTTTTACCTTTAAGCTCTTTTTACTTGAAAATCAAATGTAGACATACTATTGGCATTGAACATCTGTACTTAATACCCTGTCATGATGTTTCTTCTGGCTAAAGTTGAGCTCTAATACACTGATAAAGATAAACAGGATCCAACTATCCTGTGGTTTTAATTTCTAAGAAGGTACATAATTTATGAAACTATATTTTCCCTCAATTTTTATCCAGTAGTAATCCAATTTTAGACACATCCCAATCCACAAACTGGTTTCTGAAGAAAAGTTCTGTCTTCTCTCTCAGACGTAAAACACCAGAATATTATCCCTACTAAATGACTTAGTAGTCACCCCCTCCAAAAAAACCTTTACCTCAGGCCCTGCACCTGGACCAAACTCCCTCTCCCAAGTCCTCCTGTAGCACCCATGCCTGCCTTTGTCCCATGTTGCCCATGAGAACCATCCGTTTACCAGAAGTTTCCCTTTATAAATCCCATATTTCTTTAGAGTGGGATTAACTGTCTCTGTATCCCAAGCAGTTAACTCAGTTATTGGCACATGACAAGTGTTCACTATTTGAAGGCTGAATGAAGGAAGGTAGACATCAAAGACAAATGTTAGAGGAGGAGGTGGGGGCTACTTAATGCCTACTATTTCTTCCCTTGCTTACACCGTGGTCCCTCTCCACTCCCTCACTCATTGTATAGATTGGAAGTAGAAACTGGACTGTCCCACCCCCTTCCTTGCCTCTCTCACATAGGGAGACAGGTGCTGACAGGAAGCACATAGCCATCATCTCTACATGGAGGGCAGATCCTATGTAGCAAGGCCTGCAATGGTCCAGCACTTCCAGTGATGGGTAGATTTGTCTGTGTAATTCGGAAGCACATTTGCTCAGAGTTATAAACTATATTCTCTAATACTAGAGGTTACAGCCTGGTCTTCCATCTCATTTTTTCTTGTATTTTATTTATCAATTGGTTCAGAAATCAGGGTATAGAAGAGGATGTTTTGTGGGGGTCCTTAAACCCCTTCTCAACGTGGACCAGTAGGTGTTGAGATTTTTAATTGGAGAGGTTTCTCCTATGCTAAATGACAGGCCTCCCAGACTATCACTGTCGTATTGATAAGGGAGAAGATAGTAAGCGATATGTAGCTGCAAAACAACACCTTGTTGTGAATTCAACAGACCCCAGGAAAGCCCAGAAATAAAGGGCTAAATCTATGATGATAAAAACTTTTCTATGTCATCAATAGAACATTTTGTTTTGTCTACATTTCTAGAATCCTATGATTCAAAAAGTAAGTATAAAATTACCTATATCAAACTTTAGGCCTCTCTCTAGATAGTCTCCTTTCTCTCACAACTTTTAAACACTGTTCCTATAAACATGTAACTCTATGAAATGAATTTTTAAACAAGTCAGAGAAATAACCACCCCCAAACTCTATTAAAATCTAGTCACTGGGGATATTGGCTTATAGATTGGCATTTTGAGGCTGGGCATGAGAGGATGACAGGTTATCTTCTTATACAAGGCATTTGATTCAATTCAAGGACTGGAGTCCCGAACTGTGGACTCAAAAAGGCATGCACCTGATTTAAGTGTTGAGTAGCTTCTACACATTCTAAAGACATATTTCACCATTACCCAGCCTGGAGCCTTTCACTGATAATAAAATGCTCCAATTGATTTGGCAGTGGTGCTTATCACGGCTGATTTCATACAATCCTGCCAGGTAGGTATTGTCAACCACATCTTACAGATGAGAAAACTGTGATTCAAGGAGAAACTAATAATTTGGAAGGTGGGGATTTGAGCCCCTATCCTCTGGACTTCAATACCTGCACATGGTATTTCTGCTCTTCTGCAGGGACTCAGAAAAGTCCCAGCCCCATTACTAGATAATACACAATGAATGCATGAAACATTGAATTGAGAGTAGAAGTGAGGATATGTTTATATAGAATAGGTAGAATATTACTACCAGGGTTTTAAAGGACTGTGTCATTGTCCTGTGTAGGCAGGGAAAAGTGGAACAGAAAAGTGGGACACAGAGGCATGTGGCTGCCAATCTGTAAGCCAATATACCCAGCGACTAGATTTTAATAGTTTGGGGTGGTTATTTCTATGAACTGTTTAAAAATTTTACATTAATATTCAATAAGCAGGACACACCTATGAGCCTCTGCTTCTCAGAAACTTCTTTCTAAGCTGAGCTTCCGAGATCTGTAGACCAAAACCAAGCCTAGTTTGCTTCCTATGTCATTATTCTCCCTCTTTCTCCTTTGCTGAAAGTGTTGAACAACTTTTTACCAAGAGAAGTAAGTCTCCCCAAAATTATCCCTGGACCCTCAACATTTTTTTTCTGTAAAACCAGAATCCATGCTCGATGCCATGCACTTCTGCATGTATTATCAAACTGAATAAGTACTAGATAACCCAAAGCTTACTCTCAAACACATGTCCATGAGGGACTCTAGACATTTTGATTCAGTGTCCCCAGAATTAAATCTAATGAACACAGTATCAACAGAGGATCATTTCTCCTCTTTGGCACTTTCCCACCTGCAAACAATACCAACACTGACAGGTAAGGAAGCTGAGAGGCCTGACTCATCCTTCACTATACTCATCTAAGTGGTAGCCCAATCCCAAAGCTCATGTCTACTAAACACCCTCCTCGAGCTTTCCTCCATTCAGCTTCTATAACTACTGCTCAAGTTCTTGATCTTAACACTTCTTTCCTGGTCTACTCTAATAGTTTCCTCAGTAGATTCCTTGTGTCCAGTCTCACCACCTTTGAAGATCTCTTCTTAGGGTCACTGTCACAGTTCCTAACCTTTCCTACACACTCCAATCCCTCTGTAAAGCTTTAGGGAAGGTGCTCATCACACTCTTTGTCAAGATTAGGCAGTCCATCCATCATCTGAAAGTATGCTTCCAGCCATCATTATTTTTTGTCATTGTTCCAGGTACTAATAAAAATCAACTTTGTGTGTTCTATCCTCTTGTGATCTCTAAAATATCAGGAGAACTGTTCTCTTTCTAATTCTTCAAATAACAATCCATATAATCCAAAAAGGTTTTGAAATTCTATATTGTCTGACCACACGTCCCAGATGATTCAGAGAAGAACGAAGTGTTCTTTTCTCTTTCCATCCACTTCTACCTTTTATCTCCTCCCCCTTCCCAGCCTCGCCAACCAACTGCCATGACCACTAGCTCATCAGATCTCTTCTGCCAGGCTCTTACTTTTGGTGAATGTTTAATGTACATATCTTTGCATCGCTACTTTGGTCTAAACTTTTTTTCCCATTTGATGTGTGAGGTGTTTAACCTTCACACTCATCAAGTGCATTTCTCTGGGACTGTAAGTCACTGGAAGGCAGGGCTGTACAGAAGTATGAGGAAACTTTTTGCTAATAAAGATTCATTCAAGTAGATTCTGTTTGATAATCATGAGGGTAGCATTCAAAGCCACGTAAATGAAATGCAAAATTTAATAGTTCATAACTTGCTTTCAGTCCTGGGAATGCAGTTACACCATTTTATTCACCCAAACACCCAATCATTTCCACATTTGGAGTAGTTGGTAGTACCCTAGAGTGGTGTTGACGTTGATCTGGTCTTGGTTCTGCAAACTCATGCTCTGACCATTGTTGGGGATCTGTGACTATCACTAGAGTCTATGCAGAGACAGACTAAGCTTAGGTGTGGATCCAAGTGCACAGAGCCTCATCAGTGACCGACGCCTTGTCTCAGCCATACTTACTTGGTGAGGTGGGGGAGGCTGCACCTCCTTCTGTTGACGTGGTTGGAGGCTTTGTGTCTGGCACCGGCAGAGGCACAGGCCTGGCCATTGGTGGTGGCGGCGGCGGTGGCAACATTGGGGTGGGAAGGAATGGGTTGTGCACTTTGCCTTGGCTACTCCCATTGGGCTACAAGGGTGGAAACAAAACAAAACACACACAAGAAAGAGAAGAAACAGACATGAACCATTAGCTGCTTCTTAAAACAAAAGATTCATTAGGCAGCATTTATGTAAATTACTAAGTATTCTAGCTACTTGAATTCTTCCATAAGAGCATATGGGTTGCTGGGTTGTTCTTAAGGCATTCCACAAAAGCATAGTCTTAGGTGTACCTGCTCAGTGCATCCTAAATTTATTTTTTGAATTCCGTTAACCTTCTTTGCATCCGGTTCTGTAAAATGACCTGCCAACTTTTGCTTGGAATGTTTCAATTCTGTATTAACTCCTATCTTTGTCATCATGCTCATGATTATTAAATATTTATTTAATATATAAGTGTTTATAGATTGCAGAATTATTCTATTATGTCTATTTATATAGATATAGTAAAGTTGCCTAAATGTGCATTTGAGATAAAAAATATTTTATTTCCACTCCTCAAAGTTGATATTATATAACATTTAATAAATATGTTAAGTGAACATTAAATACTTCTACACATATTGTATAACATCAGGCACAGAAACTTTAAAATTCAGCTGTCAAAATTCTGCTATGAAAAAAAATCACTTCTAATTTTGATTTAAATGATATAAGCATATGCCATGAAGAGTCATATTTATTTAGCTGCCTGATGTTAGAACAATCAAATAACAGCTCTTTAACAAAAGAACATTTCCCTCTGAAGAAAGCAATAAAATCCATTTTATTTTTAAGTTTTTCCAAATGGTCCCATGAAGAGAACTGCCTCATAGCCTATAAAATGTGGATCAAAATGCAAAACTGGGCATTTGACAGTTATATAGGATGGTGTCAAGACTATTAAAAAAAGTTAGAAATGTAAAGGTCAGATGCTTGATACTGGCGATCACTTCAGCTTTTTCATGGTTTCCCAGGTGGCCTTTCTGACTCCAGACTTCAGTGACACTCTTCGACTGGCAATAACAGCTCATATTTAGGCTCCAGACCCGAATCAAAATTCAGTTGAAAGAGATGCTGTTGTCCTAGCTTTTAAGCTTAAGCTTAATGATTCTGCAGAGGCAGTTTCACTCCCTCATCGACATTCACTTAGATATTTAGAATTGCTCCTCAAAGACTATCTCGTCTGACGATCAGAATGCTATGCTTTCTTGCCAACAAACTTGCCTGTGTGTTATTTCTGAGTGGGCTAAAAGTCCATAAGTGAACTCTTTAGAATGAGCCAAGCAAATGAATACACAAGCAAAAAGAAGAAAGGCACCATATTGATTTGTTGTCTAGACAGAAATGTATCTGCTAACACATCACCAGACATTAGTCAAAGCTGCCTATTCTGTCTCAGAGATGCAGAATCAGGTGTTTCTGCAAGGGAAGAAAATCAGTGGTAGGGCAGTGTGATATAACACTTTAAACCAGGCAATAATAATTACGGCAAATCTGTGGCTTCATGTGCAGTTACTAGGAGAAAAGGGAAATCACATTTAGCTTTATGCTGGTCATTATTTACTAGTCATTAGTCTTATTATCGGCCTTGGGATACAGCTATCCATTGTAAACATGTAGTTCCAGAGCTGAAATAAAATTCGTGATTTTTAAAAATTACTTTTACATTTGGAATACTATTTCAAACTGTGATTGTTTGGTTTGAGAAAAAATAAATAAAAACATTCATTTGAAACTACTGAATCCTGTTCAGCTTTATACAAAGATAAGTGGGAAAGATAACTACTTGCAGAAATAACAAACCATAATAAACTGTACTTCTAGCATCTTGAGTTCAAGTACTGGTCAACTTGATCTAAAGTGTTAGAAGACTGTATTTTTAAAAAATATCAACTTAGTTGATCTGAAACATCTGTGTCCCCTCCGCCCCCTAGCTCTCCCTACCACCCCAAACCATTATTTAAAATTATTTGGTCTTTCTATTTTGCTAACTCAGTGAGCCCTAGGGTTAGGATGCATGAGGTGGAATTATCAGCCCACGGACCTTGGAAGGTTACAGAGTTCACCCTCGAGATGATTTATATCCGTAAACTTGACAGTTGCGAACTTAACACAAACACTGTTTTTAAACCCTGGCCAATCACTCTTAGGGTAAGTTAACTTTCCCACAATCTAGAATAAATATGACATTTGTCTGCAGTCAGTCAGCACAACATTAGAGCACAATGTCACATGGTCATAAGGTCTCCCCTTGTTATTTTTACATTCGGTTAATATTTCTAAAGAAATTAGAAAAAAAAGAGGTTTCCTTACATTGAGGAACCCCACCTGTCCAGCCTGCTGACCAGCATCAGGGCAGACAAGTTGGACAAACTCTTTCAGCGTCTCCTGAGGGTGATAGCGGATGGCCGGGTGTGAGAAGTAAGGCCCAGGCTGCTGGATAATGGGTGATGTCGGAAAATGAAGAGTCGATGGTGTTGCATGTGGACTTGCTGGTGGGAAAGAAAACGTCACAGTTAAGATGAGAAAAGATATGCTTTGCCACAGCTTTTAAACCGATTCAACTTGTTTAAAAAAAAATTCTTCTCCTGACCCAATTCATGGCATAGCTCATGTGACCGAGTTTAACACTGGAAAGGTCTGACCGACTTTCTTCCTTAAGGCTCTAAGACAAACATGGAGATTAGATGAGGGTAGAGTTTCAACCTGTCTTTCTATTTTCAGTGGACATGAGTTATAAAGGCATTAATAATCCTTGGTGAAGCTGAAGATTATTCATTACCTTAAGAGCTCTTTTAATGAAGCAAGCAATAAAAAATGTATTTGGTAGATTAGACCTGATTTAACTGACATTACATATGACAAATTCGAGTGTGCACATATGGATCCCCTTTCATGCTGAGCTATCCATAGACAATAATTCATTGTTAAAGCTCTTATACCCCTTTCAAGGAAATTTCTAGGGACCAATTCAGGATGAAATTTTTTGAAGTATGTAGTAAATGATCACTTAATGAACCTGTGCAATTTGGGTGCCTCACTTTACATGGAAGGTTTTTTGTCATCTTTTCTTTTTTTTCCCTATCTAAAGCCAAACTTGAAAATGCATAATGTTAGAGCAAGGGGACCCACAGGCTGAGTAGCCAGTGACCCTGCTAAACTGTTGGCCCTCTGCTCATAAGAACTGATAAAAGACTCTGAAAACTATTATCCCTTATATTAGAACCCTGCTAAATCTCACTGGCACAGAAAGAAGCTTGCATTAGATTAAAAAACGTATGTGAGGTGCTGAATAATTTTTCTGAGAGCACTGCTGTCCTTCAGTTGGAAGGGTGATCAATAAAATCTGCTGCAGGTAAGGGCAGCCCATGGAGAGGGCTGAAGATACTCAAAGCAAGTAATGCCAGGACAGCAGCTCACATTTCTCAATGAGGGCCAAGGAACAGATCTCAAGTAAACGCAGATAAGAGTTTTTATCTTTTCTTATTTTTATTTAAATTCAAGAGGCTCCTGCAAAGAGAAAACAGAGGAATACCCAGATTTTTGGAGAATGTGGTTTTCCTAATACTGAGAAGAACTCATAAAACTGAAGTGAAATCTAAGCAAGATAGGCCACGCCTTCCACCACTCCATATTGGCACAGCCAAGGACTGACTATAAGAAAGGATGCATCCCTAAGAATCCCTGGATGTGGGTTCTTTGCTCCTAACTGGGATATCTTTAGGATTGGGGCATTTTCTGAATAATAATTGAGATGGTTAGGATTTTGAGATTCAGAATGACATATGTAGTTTTTAAAGAGTTGAAAGATGGTTTGGAGTAGTGACAACAGTCCAGTTCATCTCTTGTAGATGACTTGATGGGACCCTTTCATTCACGCAACCTTTAATCTAGCCAGTGAGTATTCACAGGCTCCTACTTTGGACTTGGGATACAACATTGAGCCAACACAAATTCTTGTATTCTTGTCTTCAATCATACAACTGAGGGCATCTTGAACATAACCTATTCAAACCAGAATTCTTGTCACCTTCCACCCCTCAGACTTGCTCTTCTTCATTTTAGTAAATAGTTTTTCCATCCATTTAATGATTCACTGTCATATCCCCAGAAACTGTCTGGCACCCAATAATTATCTATTGAAGGTACCATGAATGTTTGAATACATGAGTGGTACAGAAATGAATACAATCACCATGTAAATAAATATGGACTTAAAACTTTGGTGTGTGTTTTTTCACCTGCCAAAAATCCAGGGAGCTTATAGACAAACTGATCAAACTTAGGACTTCATATAATGTATGATAAATGTTGGGAGCCATATGGTTTCTGAATTAAAACCCACACGCTAAAAAGTTAATTAGTTCTGGTCATCTTTTAGTCTGCCAATTGTGCTACTGGCTTTAAAGAACCAAAGGAATTTTCTTTTTCCATCTGATATGGTATGTTCTTCCTTGCTGGTAGCAAGAAACTTTGACCCAGTGCCCTACATTTGACTAAATAGTTTTTAGTTAGGGATAGAATGTGGCATTTCCCCAAGGAGGCTGGGGATGTACTGAGCATAACAAAATGATATACTCAACTTCTGTAGCATGTCAATGACAATAGTGGCTACTCCATTGTCAAGAGCCCCTGGGAGGCTGACCTTAATAATAAAGTGGCACTGCTTCAGGTGCTCAATAAAAAGTGACGAATGATTGTTAGATCATGAAATCGTGGTGGCCAACAGAGAATGATGCCCAGCAGAAAATATTCACTGGAGCAAAGACTGGACAGATCAACGTTAAAGGAACTTGATAGAGGAAACAATTTGATAGGATCTTGTAATGCCTCCCTTACCTGTTAATAAACCTCCTCACCTTCTTTGTGTTGTTGTTAAATATGTAAAAGAAAACCATGATCAACTTAAATTTAGACCTTAGCTTCTTGGTTTTGTTTTACATAAAACAATTTATTCACTTTTTCCTTGTGGCATAGAATTTATTTGAACCCAAACCGGAGAATACATGGTACTATTTGGAGTTAATTCTACAATGACTGACTTATAAGGATCAATTAATTCCTAATTAATACCAGGAAATCACTTAGCCTGTAGTTTCAAATTAGACAATTGCTGAGTGTGCATTTCAAAGGGTCATCCTTCACAACCCCTACTTTCTCATGTCTCAGACTTTCGGGCTCAGCCACAGTTCACTGTAGGACTGGACATAAATCATTCAAGACCCCGACCTTTAATTTCTTCAAATAGAAAATAATTGTATTGCAGACATTGCAAAGATCTGTTAAATGTGATGAATATATGCTATTTTTCTGGATAACCTGCTACGCTTCTGAACAATGAGAGCCATAAGGTTCCTGCATTGCTCTGAAGTGCAGACTTAACATTTCAACATGGTGTCAATTTGGTTTTTCTTCTTTCCCATTTCTTGTTTTCTCTCTTTAATATTGAGTTAGATGTATTTAGTGTCCCTAAGTTTTTGTCTAAATAGTCTAAAATTATTTTTAGAAGGTATCAATGGGGTTAAATGAATGGATCAACCAATAGGTCAATTAGTAAAATTCATTAAATGTATTTTGAGATTGTCAGACCAGGCCCTATAAAAGAGGAACTAGCACTAGGAATCTGGCATGGTGATAATGCAATGCACAAAGAATGGTGTGAGTCCAAAATTTTGATGGAGAAAAACATCTCTTATGGATGTGTGTGTGTGAGCAGTTGACACAATAAAAAATTATAGCACATTATGTAAATGCATATTTAGAGCCTTTAAAATGTGCATTATTTACTTGAAAGTCAATAAAGGCTTTTCTCAAGTGGTTACAGTTTATTGCAGTGCATCCATCTGTATCCATGTTGATGTTAATACAATTTTGTGTATTAAAAGGCACTACAAAATTGGCTGCTTCTGGGGTCTAATACTCTCAGTCCCCTAGGCCAGGAGCGGCAGCGTGTCAGAAACACGCCCCTCTGGATGGATCTCACTCCTGGTTTAAACTTTAACCACAGGCCAGACTTATTTAAAGCAACTGCTTGGGCTTTTCACAGAGAATACAAATAAGATGGGAAGGAAGAAAATTAGATCAGGTTTCTTGGCTGGAATGTCACTGCCTACATATTCTGAACAAACTTACCACAATTAAAGAACAGAGAACCAGAATTTCCCAAAGGGTGTAGGGCTCAGTTATTTATTACAAAATGATCATATGACTGGATACTTAGTACAAAAAGAAAGCAGGTCAGGCAGGTTAGTTTACTTGTTTACACACCCCTACCATTCAATTCTTTAAAGTTCTCTCTGGGTTTTAGTTTTGAAGAGATAATTTTAAAATGTAATAATATTTAATATATATATTTATTTAACTTAAAAATGCTTCCTCTTTTAAATTAGAACTGGGGAAGGAGAAGGACAAGGTCATTACTATACTATTTTATGCTGAGAGACTTCTATGATCCAATAAGTGATTCTTAGTGTGAGAATCCACTACATGGAGGTTATAGGTGCCTTTAGACACATTCTAGCTGGAAGAAGATGATGTCATGGAGGTGTGGCCAGATGGGTTTGGAACCTTGTATTTCACTCTATGTTTTAGGGAAGAAAAAGAGATAAAAAGCAATCCTTCCTTACAATTTTCAGCAGTTCTGCCCAAACTCAACCTCTAAGAATTATAATAACCCTCCCATATTTTTCCTCAAACTGAAATTTCACAGGTTGAAATATGTTCTTCTATTTAACCCTGGCATTGTCTTAATATCTTTCCTTCTTGTCTGTGAACTGTTGCAGATTCTCACAGATTAAACAGAGACTCGGATTCTTCTCATGTTAGCATTTGCTTCCTGGCACCGGCCCTTAAATCCTGGTCTCCGAGCTATGGGCAGCTCTAGAGAAAAGCTCTCCAGGGAGTGGCACAAACAATAAAATCTAATCCCCCTTCAGGTGCGGTGTGCTCTTACGGCAGTGCTATGCAAGACCTTCTTCCTCGCCCCCCCCCCCCCCCCCAGAAAGGAATGACCAATCCTACATCTTGGCAACTGCAAAACTTCAGTCTCACCATTAATGAAGACAACAGGTGAGTGGCCACACTGCTTCTCTCTGTTAGCACTGTTACAAAAAAAGACTCATCTACCTTCTGCAGGAGGATGTTCTTTAGACAAAAATAAGCATTGCCATAGAACAAAAGGTGGCAGTGAGAACTCCTGACTACTTATATTTAGAAGTAAAGACTGTAATAGGGCAGAGCTCTAACAGGAAAAGAAGGTGGAAGAAAAAAACCATACCTAAAAAAAGCCTTCCATAAGGGCAAATGGAACTCCAATTGTTTGGGTTGTCAACTACTATGTACTTTGTTTCTTCAGAAATTCAAAATCACAATATATAACTCCATTATAGCCTACCTAAAGCTGAGAAATCTATCTTAATGGTCCATAGCTATCATTTATAAATCATGCATGAGCCAGACCTGCCATGTATGAAAGCCTAGAAGTTTGAAGTTATGGGATTTATTTTAACAGAGAGACAAGGAAAGAGGAATTGGCAATGGGTTTCAAAACCTTAGGAGGCAGAACCTTTTCTAAATAACAAACCTTTGACTCTATGCAAGTGAAGGCTTTCAAAGCATAGAGGACATACAGTTAATATCACCGAGATGCATGTGAAAGGACCTGGCTGTGTCAAATGAGGGAAATATGTGACATTGCACCATGACTTGGAAAACACCAGTATTTTTATATTATTGCTACCAGGCAAAGTAACTTTATGCTACAATAGATTTCCAAGATGGTTGATATACTCTATTCCATTTGCATTAAGGGTGGAGATCAAATTACAATGTCTTTTGAGAAAAGAGAGAGAGAGAGAGAGAGAGAGAGAGAGAGAGAGACCCCAAGGTCTTTTAAAATTTTTATTGAGATCAATTTGAGCTACTTAAAGGACTTTCTTGTTCAAATAACCTGGCTTATGGTCTATACCAGGGTTGGCAAACATTTTCTGTAAAGGCCAGAGAGTAAATAGTTTAGGCTTTGCAGGCCTCATGGTATCTGTTGCAATTACTCAACTCGCTGAGGAGGGGTTTTAAGGGCAGAAGCAGCCATAGATTTTACATAAGCAAGTGAATGTGACTGTATTCTAATAAAATTTATTTTCAAAAACAGGCAGAGAATGAGATTTGATTTGTAGGCCGATTTGCTGGCCCCTGGTGCAGACCCATTTAATTCCTGTTCTCTTTCCAAACACCTGCTGTGAGCTTCTTGTGAGCTGAGCAACTGACAATCACTGCTCCTTTCCCCTCCTGCCTACCATTCTGTGTCCTTGTCCCTATAGCCTCACGCTTTTGAAGCTTCCCAAGGCAATCTGCTTGCCTTCTGTATCTCCACTGACCACCCATGGTCGCTTTTCTTTTGTCTTTATTGGGAGTTTGTAACTTTTGACTACCTTCACCCACTTCCCCATCACTGTAGCTCTTTGATTATCCCTCTTCATGGTTATTTAACATGCCTTGGTCTGTGCTGGTTTCCCATACCTGTGTGTGTGTGTGTGTGTGTGTGTGTGTGTGTGTGTGTGTATCATTTCAAGTAAAACATATGAGTCAGAAAGGCAGAGTGGTATAATATGAGGACATGGGCTTTGCAGTCAGATAGACTTGGCTAAATTCTAGCTCTATCACTTACCTACCAGCTATGCTTCAAGTTTCTGAACTTCTCTATGACTCAATTTTGCTATTTGTATAATAGAGCAAATAATGCCTCAGATTTATTAAGAGGATTAAATGAGACAATGTATGTAAAGCATATGGTATAGTTCCTGACTATATGGTTAAATAATCAATAAATACCTTCTTTTATTGGCAATACAATTATAGATAGTGACGAGGATAGGAAATGAATAAATTGGAATTTGCTTTTACATGCTAGGACCTGTTCTGGTTGCAGAACACACAAGAGGAAAGAAATGGTAAGTAGGAGTAGGAGGTAGCTGTTGCCTACCTGTGTTTTAGATAAATGAAAACATACATATTGATTAAAGTATGTACTATTGGTACAGCTATGACATGAGGATCTTGAAAAGAAAATACCATAAACAACAAAATGTGTAACCAAAGCAACAATAGCAATAACCTTGATCTAACAGTCACAGAACAATATAGGTTATTTTTGACCAAATATATTTTGAATCCCTACCTTTGCTTAAATATTAGACTCTGACATTTAATGTAGAAAAGTAGAACTATGGGGTTGTCTCCCTTTATAGACTCTATTTTTCACATAAATCTCTAATCCTTGAGCATCCACACTGACTCTCTCACCACGTAGACCCCTGCTACCTGGCATACTTCCAACCTAACCCATTTCTGAGCATGGCCTCCCATGGCTTCCCCAAATCCAGATAGAACGGAAATCTCCATCATTTCCCTTGAAAGGCCCACCATGTTAGTTATTGGGAGTTACTTATCAGAGATATAATACATACTGAACCCTAAAAAAGGTTTTTTGGAAGATCTGGGGTACTTTTTAGGAACATTTTCTACTTAGACAAAAGGACTTGGGTTTAGTTTTGTTTCTGCCACAATCTGGCTTATAAATGTTGGCAAATTCTCTCTCCTCCAGTTCTCTCACCTGCAAAATGAGGAGTCTGAGCTGCACCACTGAAGCTCAACTTACCTGGCTTCAAATTCCAGTGGCATAGAGAACTCAGTCTCTGGCATGACACCTGCCAATAATTCAGTACAACTGATGCATAGGAATAGCACTAAAATCCAAAAAAAATCTGAAGCAAGGGAGCATGTGTCTTTGAAAAGAAATTATTTTTAAACTGTTTCTGGTATATTAAGTTCTAGGGTATATATGAGACTCAGTCTCTAAGATACCTTGGTTTCAGGAGGGCTGTAATATTTAGAGTTTAAAAAATGCCACAGGTGCTCGTTCAAGGTGTGGGAGAGAACCCCAGCTTCTGGATCCTGACAGGACCTCCTCTCTGAATTGACCATGTTCGGGCACTAACTGCCCAAGCCACCGTGGTGGCTGACGCGAAAGGCATTCACATACCACACAGCAGCTGCGATTCCTGGAGACACGAAGAGTGACTGTTTAATAGGAAAGTTGACAAGCCTCCAGTTCCATGGAGGGAACCTGAGCGTTTACACAATATGCAAGCTATACTATGAGTAAGAGATGAAGAATAAAAAACAAACCAAAACATTAAAAACCCCAACCCCCATAGACTGGGTGATCACAGGGGTCAGCAGAACCAGGCAGGGAATCCTGTGGGAAGTGCACTGGATCACAGACTGCAGTCCTGCAGGGGAATTTCACAAGTGAAGCCTGAGGAGGCACTGCAGCCTCTTGGAGGATTGCCAAGTGCTGGAACCTGAGATCTCTGCATACTTTGCTGACATTAAAAACCAAAAAGGAAAAAACAAGCAAATAAACAAACAAAAACCCTGGGACAAACACACAAAGCCAGGCTGACTTGCAGCACTCCCCCCGCCCCCGCCCTGCCCCCACCAAATCCTCAGGCTCACACTGTCCTGTACGCCCCCTTTCTGCACCATGAGATTGCTAATGCATAGGTTACTTTCAAAGTATCCTCCTGAATTAGAAATAGCTTCCTGGATTCAACCCATAGGATTTAAGGGTTTGTTCCCTCTGTTGGTAGATTTCTCATGAGGGGAGGAAGGATGAGAAAAATCAGTCCAGTGTTTGAAATTAGGGGATCAAGTTGCCTTTTAAAAAATTTAATTTAATTTATTTAAATTTCCAATTACAGTTGACATACAATATTATATTAGTTTCAGGTGTACAACATAGTGATTAGACATTTATATCACTATGTAAGTTATAGTACCCACCTGGCACCACACAGTTATTACAATACTAGTGGCCTGGTGTATGAATTCATGCACATTGAAAGGAAATTAATTAGAAGAAATATTTTAATATCGCTATTCACCCTTTCTCTATAATAGAAGTGTCAACCAAATTCATGATCGACAATAACAGATCAAAACACACAGGTGTGATTGGCGCCAGCGAAAGCTTTATATGTATCATGCAAGCACAAGTCATCTTAGCCTTTTATATATATAGAATAAACTTGCTAAACTTTTAGCTAAACTTTTTCCAGCCCAGTAAAGCACCCCAACTTCTCTTTCAGGTAATTGTCAGCAACACAGCAATAAATATCAACACGAAGCAGATTATTATTGTAGATCATGCAGGGAGAACAAAAGGTAAAATATTTAACTGCAGCAGTGTTTGACTATATTCTGTGCAGTGAGAAAACCTGAAGTCATTTTCAAGGTCCACCATTTCTTATTTCTTTTCAGTCGGGTCAAGTTTCTAAGCTTTCTAAATCTCTGTTTTCTGGCTAATGAAAAGAAAATAGGATTCCACCGAGTCTCCTACCTACCTACTCCAGGACTTCTGTGAGGATCAAATGAGATGAGGCACAGAAAAATGCTTCACAGATATTTGGTTACAGTGTAAAATGTTTCCACCTGGCTATAAAGCAAGTCATGTTCCTGGGCTGAAGAAACTGCAAGAGGCTAGTCGCTAGGGAGACTAAGCCAGGTATTGCTACATGATGTCATTACCCAGATGGACACTTAGCATATTAGCCTTTTATATATATATAGATTACTGATTATATTCTCCATGCTGTATTTTACACAGGGGATCAAGTTTTTATCTCAGGTTGAGTATCAACTAACTGTGTCAGCCTCGTATGCTCCTTAGCATTCTCTACCGCAAAATGAAAATTATGTCTTGAATGGGTTTAGAGCTCAGTTATTCTGGGTTTGAAATCAATCATTCCCTATGTTCATCTGGCAAAGTTACTTAACATTTCCAAGCCTGCAATTGCTTGTGATAAATTGGGTAAAACAGCACAAATTAAAAATTTTCTTCTAAGGATTAGAAGTAGTGCATGTAGGTGCCAAGTACATAGTGGGCTCACTCACTTAAACATAATATGTTGAGAATTTACTATGTTCCAGACAGTATGCTAGACCCTGGTTTATTTTTCAATCTTAGAATTGTTTTTTAGAATAAATGAAGATATATGAAAAGTAACCAGAGTCATACAATGCAATGTGATGACGTAAGACAATGGAGGTCGATGGTGTGGACTCTGCCTGGATTTTACCTGTGCTCTTCAAAATCCGTCACCTGGCTAGTGTGTGAGCTGAGCCCATTGTCAAGCACTCAGGACAGCTTTGCTCTGACCTCCTGCTGTGGACAGCTATTAGTTTTGCCTGTCCAGCAGTCCTTCGCTCATTTTCCTGGAAATAGAGCTCTGATGTTTCTTTGGGTAACTATCCTTCCCTCATCCTCAGTCTGTGTGTTTGTGATAGACTTAACCCTACCCCCTGGCTGACATATGGGCATGTAATCGAGGCTACACCAATAAGCCCCATTACCTTCTAAGTATAAGGATTGTTTTTCAAGTGAGCAAATGACCCAAACCAGCTGATCAGAGCCATAAGAATCAGGAGTAGGATCTTTCCTCCATCTATTGTGAAAGCTGTTTTATTTCCCTGGGATTGTTAAATTGGTAGGAATTGCACCTGGAGCTGATCACATCATTAGTGTCACAATCTCAGGAGCTTTACCTTAATTGGGGAGCTCACACAGAGGCAGGAGAGCTGTGAGGAAGAGATACACAGATTTCTGAAGGCATCACTGGAGCATCTGGATTCAGCTCTACCTGATGCCATACCCCCTAGACTTTTCAGTTACGTGCACCAATCTATGATGTTCTTTTGAGGGAATGGAGGAATGATTCAGCAATTTGGTTTGGTTTCTTTCACCTGTAAGAATATTTCACTTGAAAGAGTCCTTATTAACAGTGTGTGTTCATTACTGGGCATGTAGTTACTCAACAACTCATATTCAAGAAGACCTAGAAAAATCCCTCAAGGATGACAAGGTTTTCTAAGTTCATACTGCATGCCAATAGAAGGGACCCACACAAACTGACCCAAATAAATCAAAATCTCCACAAATCCTTTATATACCTATGTTTTATTATCCCTTTCTTGCACACTCCAATAATTAATCTCATCACAGTGATAATTATTTGTTTAATGTCTGTCTGTTCTGCTAGATTGGAGGGGCAGGACTGCCTCATCTGGTTTGCTCATTAGGACCCAGCACCGTGCTTGGCAGATGGTAAGTGCTCAAGAATTATTTGCTGAATTGATTCTTATAAACAGCAGACCCTCGTAAATGACAAAGGTGCTTATCCCTTTAGCAAGAGCCATACCTGAACGAAGACGTGTCAAAGAGAAGTCTCCACCACGGCCAAAGGGCTACCTGTCATGGGAGACAGGCCACTTGCCCCACTGGGGAGATCCCCCTGTTCTCTTAGCCAAACAAGAGTGATGGGATAAGGGAACCTGTCTGGCTCACATCTCCTTCTGTAGGTATATGTGGCTCCCCCAGGAGAGGAAAAGCACACACTCCTTCTGGACCCACGAGTGCAAGTGGAAAGAGAGAACTGGGGATGGGGAGTGAGGAATAAAGGAAGTGAGCATCCTTTCAAGAGAACCACATGCAAAAAAAACAAGTAACGATATGTGGACAGGGGAATCTGATAGTGAACATTTAGTAACACAGGGCATGCAATCTGATAGGTAATTGACATTTAGTAACATACCTACTATGTACCAAGCCCTTTCCACATGTCAGTTCACTGCCTTCTCCCAATAAAGCCTTCGTTTGTACAGGTGGGAAAACAAAGGTTAAGAGAGGGTGACGTACACAGGCTTCCACAGTTCCCAAGTGGCTGGCCAGCCTTTGCGTTGTATTCAGCCTATGCTCCTTCACCACACTCTGCGGCACCCATCTGAATTATTTTTCAGAGTCAAATGGTTTATTTCCTTTCAGAATTTTCTGTGCCTAGGTCCCTTCGTACTGTCATACAACCTGGCAATGCTGATGTTCCTCACAGATGTCTGCACATAAGAAAACGGAATTGTCTGGGGCAGGGTGAGTAACCACCACTGAATATGAAGAAATAGCAAATGACAAATGTAAATTTGCTGCAGAAATAGACATTTTAAAAACACTCCATGCACGTGGTTAAATGCACCAGTTTCAACAATACAAAGGATACAGCAGGAAATGGGTGACTCTCATGCTATTGCAACCACATTAATAGGAGTGCACATTCCCATTTTGGATATCAGTGCTTACCCCCCTTTGTCTACATGGATGATAAGCTGATACTACATAAACATTGTTAGAGCTACAGTTCCATGCTACAGTAATTCACTTAACTTTAACATGATTTATGGTTCTGTCAATAGGAAAGGTTGAAAACCCTGCACTGAAGCTTAAATGTGAGCTTCATATTTAAAACAGCAATTTTGTGTGTCTCTGTGTCTGTGTGTGATAGAAGAAAACATTCTGCATAAAGAGGAGAATACAAGTCTACGATGGATTTTTTCTACCCGCAAAAAGGAAAATAAAGACTGAGTCTAAACATGGACTCAACATTATATGAAGCTAAATCAGAAAAAAAGGAACTTCTAGAGATTTATCTGATTATGTGATTTATAGTACAAGTGATATCCAAAAGTCTTATCAATAAGAGGACTTCTAAGAAACCTTGTACAGAACCACTACCTTCATAGCGTATGCATAGTTGGGTCTATGGTGTGTGTGTGTGTGTGTGTGTGTGTGTGTGTGTGTGTGAGAGGAGAGAGAGAAGAGAGAGAGAGAGAGAAGGGGGGATTACAAGGGACAGCAGCTTCTTTTGTCAAGAAGAGTTTAAATGTAGGTCCACATGGTTAATCACCCTATTCTCTCTGGCTCTCATCCTGGGGGCTTTGTGCCCCTTTAAGGGATTAAGAAGCCAATTGGTTTTACTGCTCTGACCTGTCTTCTTTGGGACAACATATTAACATGATACCACTGCAGAAGAGCCCTCTTTAGAAGTTTGCTGTGGGGATGACAAATTAACCCAGCAGGGTGTCCTCCACGTCTATCTCGGTACAAATTATTAGCGTAATAGAGCTTTTAGTTATGCATTTATCTAGTAATTATTGAACGGTTACACAAAACCAAGCTGAGCAGCCATGGCCCTTTATGAGGTTCGCTCGGTGGGTGGCCTTCCAGTTAATTTAGGGTAGTTCTCCACGAAGCAGTTCACTTGCAGACAAATTAGCTAAACAGCCTTCTCCTTTAAATATTTTCCATGTCACAGTGAAACTCTTTACAATACAATAAAGGTACAGTTTTAATTACACGCTTCCTGACTTTTGTTTAGTTGTAAAACATTTGCTGGTATTGTGTGTGTGTGTGTGTGTGTGTGTGTGTGTGTGTGTGTGTGTTTGTGTGTTTTGTTGTTGTTGTTTTTTCATTTGGCTGGCCAGTAATAGTTGGTTGTAAGTATCTGGCTAATAAATTTAATAATTTCCTGAATGGGGACTTAAAGGGCCTTTGCTGAAAGCTGCTTTTCCTCTTTACTATCCAGTTCCTTCAAATCCCATGGACAGTGTTTCCCATTAGGCTGGGCACTGGGACTTGTGCTAACCTTGACCAATTTCACAGGCTCCGTTGCTTCTCTTTCCAATGCTCCTCAAAGGTGGGACTTGTTAGGACTATGACGCCTGCACTTAAAAATCAATTCTATCAACTTTGTGTAGAAAGACAATGTAGTGTTTTCTCAAATGATGTACTCCAATAATAAACAAACACCTTGCGTCCGTTGGCAGATTATTTCAGCACCTTGTTAGCAACAGGTACTTAATTGCTTCTCGTTTTCCAGAGATGATTCAATTGCATTAAACCAGGAGAGACATATTAGATTCAGCTCTACTGAAAGGAGCACCAGCAGGCTCTACAACTAAGGTAAAGGCTCTCCTAAAAGGCAAAGAAGTTTGCAATAGGGCACAAGAAAGCTAAACAAATTTACCACTTGGGTATGGGAGCCTATGCCAAGGGAGAGGTACTGTGGTTATGGCAGCAATGAAGTGCCAGGGAATATTTCTTCTGAAGGGTCCTTAGTTTGGACAGAAAAATGTATAATACCCAGCAAATACTCTACAAAAAGGGGAACAAATCATTTTAAACTCAGCATTTCTCTTAATACCTATCAAGATAGAAATTCTTAATTAAAACCAAGCAAATATATATCAGGTACTTATCCAACATGCTTTGTACCTCTCTCAATGATGCTAAAAATACATGCACTTGAATATTATATTATTACTAGAGGTACGGTGCATGAAATTCGTGCATGGGGAGGGGGTCCCCTCAGCCCAGCCTGCACCCTCTCCAATCTGGGACCCCTCGGGGGATGCATCTCACAATCCTGGACCGCTGGCTCCTAATATCTCACCTGCCTGCCTGCCTGCCTGGTTGCCCCTAACTGACCCCCCCTGCTGGCCTGATTGCCCCTCACTGCCTCTGTGTGCCAGCCTGGTCACCCCTAACTGCCCTCCACTGCTGGCCAGGTCGCCCCCAACTGCCCCTTCCCTGCCGGCCTGGTCGCTTCTAACTGCCCCCCCCATGCCAGCCTGGTCACCCCTTATGGCCCCCCTGATGGCCTAGTCACCCCACATAGCCTGCTGTTCAGTCATTTGGTCGTCCCTCACTAATCCCTCTGCTGGCCTGGTTGTAGGCAGCCATCTTGTGAGGGCATGAGGGTTAATCTGCAACCTGGTTGCCCCTAACTGGTGCCCCCTGCCAGCCTGGACGCCCCCAACTGCCTCACCCCCTGCTGGCCTGGTTGCTCCTCATGGCCCCCCTGCCGGCCTGGTCACCCCACGCAGCCTGCTTGTTCAGTCATTTGGTCGTCCCTCACTAACCCCTCTGCCGGCCTGGTTGTAGGCAGCCATCTTGTGAGGGCATGATGGTCAATTTGCATATTACCTTTATTATATAGGATTACACACAGGGGATGAAAAGATTTCCCTATTATTTCCCCACTTTTTCTCCATTTGCTTTCAATCAAATCCATGCACTCATTCATTTATTCAACAAATATTTATTGAGTGCTCTCCTTATGCCCAGCAAGAGGCTGAGGGATACGAAAAGAATAAAGACGTGGTTCCTGCTCTAATGGGCCCTGTCATCCAATGATAACTGTTTTTCCTCTCCTTCCTTGCTCCTCTGTTATTGTCTATGAATCTACACTCCTCCAACTTTCCTGGTGACCTCAACTTCCTGGAAGGTGATCTTCAATCTCATAATTCTCTGCAGTTTGTTTTTCTTGGCCCAGCTGGGAGATACTGTTAGCTGCAGACCCTCAGATGTGTCACCACTAAGAGCAGAATCCTTGTTTGGGCCACGAGAATCATGGACTTAGAGAGGTTTACAGAGCATATAAACTTCTGACTACCCTCCAAACAAAACCTGGCATGATTCTTCGAAGGCTGCACAATAAATCTTTGGTTTATATGGCTATTGTCTTAGTATATCTTACTCATATTTTCAGAATCAGGGCAATTTTACTTCTGAACTTCCCGTGAGTGTGTGTGTGTGTGTGTGTGTGTGTGTGTAGAGAAGTGGGGGTTTACCTTCATGCTTACATTCTGTATGTTTTAATTCCTCAGTACTTAGTTATCTAAAAGTATGACTTGTTTGCTATGGCTTTGTTTTGCATGCTTACAATTAGAAAGTACTCTGTTTTGGAATAGGGGTTAATTCTTATGCATGCTTGGACTCCCACAGTGTCAAATGACACAGTCATTCTCTATCAGAATGCCCTTGTCCCTGACAGCAACCTGTGCTCTCCTATCACAACAATACAACTGCTGGTTTTCTTGTCCTGTCATTCACCAGGAGGTAAGCACTCTGAGGCCAGAATCCAAGCTCCCCTGTTTACTCTATTTAGCAGGAAATACAGAACTTGTATATTGTAAGTGCTGGACAAATGTTTGTGGAAAACATTAATGGGTCCCTAGACAGCAACTGGAGTCTGTAAGCTAATTTCAATATTTAAAAAAGCCAAACTGACCTCAAAAATTGTTTTCTGAAGTGACTTGCACCTAACAGAAATCCCACATTACAAATAGCAAGGGTTCATGGGGCTAATAAAAAGAGGTCAAGTAATTTGTTTATGGCTGCTACTTAAAAAACAACAACAGTATAATAACATGGTTATGTCATGCTTTTCAAATGATCTAAGTGGCTATGTTTTGTCTTTGACTAATAAAAAATGTAAAAACAAACTAATTGTTTAAATAAGTACATTTCATTTCTCCCAATAGGGTAGAAAAAGATAGAAACTACTGATATGGTAGAAAAGGCACTGCACTGGAGACGTATTTCTAGTCGTGACTCTGGCCAGCTGAGATTTCTCACCTGTAAGAGCAATGTAGAATACTTGCTAACTACTAACCATCATACTGCTCTTCTATTTATCTACTTATAAAGCCCAAATTTCATACAGAGTGGCAATATGCTCACGGAAAAAAACAAAACAAAACTAGATTCCCTGCCTCCCTTGCAGCTAGAGGTGATCACGTGGCACAGTTCTGACCATGCTGCATTAGATTCTGTACAAGGTGGCAGAATGAGTTGGTAGGCACTTTTTTGCTCTCGCTGTTTTCCATCTTTCTGCTTGAAATATAGGTGTAAGGCAGGAGCCCAGTGGCTATGTTGTAACCATGAGTTCAAAGCATAAGGATAAAAACAACCCACTAAAGCATGGATGGCTAAGAGAAGAAATTTCAATCCTTGATGGCATTATACTGCCACTGTAACATAATCCTGAATCACATACTTGTTTTTATATACGAAAAATATGACCTGTTTATTTATATTATCTTTTACTTGCAGCCAAACACATTCTTGGCTGATATAGAGGATAAATTAAACCAGAAGATTCCCAGAGCACTACTCTGAAATTCTATGGTTCTAGATGAAGCTCAGTAAGTGCTTATTTGCCAATTACTTTCAACCTCTGTTTTACCTTGTGCATAGTGCAGGCTCCTCCCCACGTATAAATCCCTAAAGCACAGAGTTGTTCTACTCAGCGCAGGGCATTTAAGTTAAGGATCATTCATTATCTTGTTGTTTTTCAAAAGAGCAAAGACAGGAAAAAACATAACTTTCAAGAAGAAATACTTCCAAGAAACTAAAATATCACTGATGTTTACTCCAAATAATTCTCAAAAGGAGTTAGATCCTTTAAATCACCAGGCAAACTTTAAATTCTTGAAAAGGCAAAGGGAAGAACAAAGATTTTTTCCCAGTTATCATGAATAAGATAAATTTTCATGATAAAATATTTTATTATGTTTGAAATTTTAAGCACTTGTAAAAGAGAGTCTTTAAAAGCCCAAACTTTCAGCTTAAAGTGCACAGTAATTGTAATGTAAAATGACATACAAATGCCTTTATGGAAAGTTAATAGCTTCCCTACTCCCCAAGACATTCCAAAATACTTTAATCCCTTTACCTACTTTTAACTACATAGCTTGCAAAGTATTATCCCCATGATCCAGATGGCCAAACTGAGGCCACAGGTTAAGCGATTTATTGAAGCCACAAAGAAATCCATTATCAGAGAAGAGATTCATTTTAAGAAACCACACATCTCTACCTTCACAACAATGAAAACAGGAAAGTGATTAGAACAGCAAAATATTTTTAAAGCATAGCTTATTCATAGCATATCAAAGCTTTACTTATATAATCTTGCAAAAGTCTTCTTTGGATGAAAGGCCATTGTTCTTCCTCCCCATCTTGGACATTGCTTGTAAAGAAGTACTCCATAAACTAGACATGTATCACCCTTAGCTCCTCTGAAGCAATGAGAACCTATCAGTTTCAGGGAGGGGATGAATGGCTTCTGTGTCCACTTATGTGCCATTTCATTACTTTTTACTTATTCAACAAATATTGTGCATAAAACCCACTGTGTGAGACACAATGCCAGTGGAGGAAATGCCAGGCACAAAAGGCCCCAGGCGTTTAAGGAGTGTGAGATGATCGCAGCTTGGGTGGAGCTGAGGAGGTTTCATGTGGAAAGTAGTACTTGAGCTGGTCTTGGGATGGCTAAAATGTTGACAGGCGAGGGCAGGATGGACAGCATGATATTTTCAAAGCCTGAATGAAAACGAGTGATGAAATTGTTTACATGACTTCTGTACATACTCTATTTCCAGGCACAGTGTGAATGACTACAAATGCATGATTTCATCTACTCCTCAGATAACAGAATTATCCTGAAGTAGAGATTGTAATCTCCAATGGGTAGATGAGGAACCTTTGGCTCAGAGGAGCAAGGTGGCAGGTTCAATTGGTAAAAGTGGTGGACACAGGATTCAAACGCGGGCCCATCTGACCCCTGAGCTTCTGTGCTTGACCACTATGCTATGCTGCCTCCCTTCAAGGCCCTACTTTTCTGCCTTTGCTTTGCAATCTTCAAAGAGAGGTTTCTTTTGTAAAGGGTGGCCACCAGATTTCCACATACAGCTTAGGTTTGCAATGAAAAATAGGGCCACTGTTAAAATATCATTGAGATATGTTACATAGTTATTGCTTCCAAACTGGTCTAGTCAAGGTAGTCCCATGAGAAATTTTAATTTCTTAATTTTAAGGAAGGCAGTGGAGGTCTTGCAACCTGTGTGCGATCCAAAGGTGAATGTACCATGTGACTCTGAGCAAAAGTGCAGTAAAGACCTGTCCCCGACTCCACCCCACCTCTTGCCTGAGGACCCTGATAAAGAATACACCTTTCTCTTCTTCCAGGCCCTTTGGAAGTAAGTTTGTAAGGTTGAATTCTTCTTAATGTACATGTCACATTTATTCCACCCTGGTTTCCTCGGTCAGACTCTCCCTCCTTAAATCTGTCCTCATGTTGCTGAAACATCAACTCTTAGTCCTAGTTGTGATGTTTTCCCTAGCATTAGCTTTCCAACTGGCTCAGAAAAGAATAGAAGGGAATACAGTACTTGCAGCAAATAGTTCTTAAATAATGAGAGGCTAAATACCAACCCTTAAAAAATATCCTAGCCCAAGAATGTCTCATGTTAGCCTATCTTGACTCTATGATTCTTACCCACAAAGATACCACTGAAGAGTTTCATCTCGACTACTCCAATTCCCTTCACCAGACCACTAAGGGGGGCAGGGTGCAATAAGAATGGGTACCTGAGCAGATATTCCAGAAAGGAGAACCGAGGATGCTGGGAACCATCTTGAATTCTGGTGAAAACAAAGAATCTTTGGTATTCCATAATTCTTAAACTAGGCATTTTTCTTTTCCTCAAAAACAATTTCATGAATATGACAGGAGATCCAAACTCATTGTTTTGTAGGCAAAAAAAGTCCACTCTGGTTCAACACGGTGTGGATCATTTGAGAAAACGTGCTTGACTGCCTAGCATGAAGAAGCTCCCAATCATGGCACCCAGGGGTAAATGCTAGAATTATTATAATTTCTAGAATTGTGGTTTTAAAGTGAGACTCACAGGTGGCGTTCTTCATATTTATTGTATAAATGATGATATAGATGCACTTTGCTTTATGTTCCTCAAAAAGTCTCTAGGAATATTATTTTATGGTAATTTCTGCATGAGAATATGAGGTTGGGAGGAAAAGTTTATTCAGCAGTAGTATTAACCCCATGTTATTGGGGAGGACATTAAAAATCCAGGAGGTAAGTGGAAAGCAAGAGGCAGCATACCCAGCTATCCAGGCTGCTAGCATATTGTTCTTCCCAATCCTTACTACATGGCTACATCATGAATCTTTTCTTTGCCTGGAATTCCCCCCCATTCACGTAAGCAACCTTTAAGATTTGACTTTGAGTTATCACACTTTGAAGTCTCTTTATTAGATACAAAGTGGTAAGTAATAGCACATTTCTTATCATCTTCTACATGTTTATTTTCTTGAGTCTGTCTCCTGAACTCAACTGTCCGCTCTATGAGGACAGGAACCACTGAATTCCCAGTAACAGGCTCTCAGGTGAACCTCCAGAGTACCCTCCTCTGAGCTCCTGCAGAAATTTCTGCTTTGAACATTCATTTAGCATTTAGAATATGTGAACCTGACAATAAAAAGATGAGAAACATCACATGCCTTATCTCCTTGAGACCAAAAATCTTCTTTCTGACTAAAAGAGCTTCCTTCACATCTCTTATTTTCCACCACAGTTTAGATGCTTAATGAATACTGAATATGAGGATAATATTATAATACTACCCCATTTCAAGAGACTCATTCTGAATTTGGGGACTGTATAATCCAATTCAGGTACAAGATTTTAAAATTAGAAAACACACACATATTCCCTCTCTGATTATATCGCACACACATACAAGTGGCATCATAAGTTAAGAAAGTTCTCTCAATGATCACAAGATGTTTACAGATGGAGCAAGTAAGTTTCATAACTGTGTATTTAGAAATTGCTTCGCACAATAGTCAGAATACTTATTTCCTTCAGTGTGATTTCTGTGAGTGCATGAGACAGTCCTCTCACTGCCATCTTTCCCTGATATGCACACAGAGTATTTATAAGGAATTCAGATTTGTGGGACTAATAGTAAGATTATTACAAGAAATATCAGTTTTCCCAGGCATATGTCAAAGTAGACGAGAGACTGTTACTTTCTAGGATGTTTTATGATACCAGCTGGTAGATCACAGACCTACCTAAACGAAAATCTGACGGAAGAAAGCAAATGTGGTTACAATTATTCATACTCCTACTGTGGGAGTTTCATAAACAAACTAATAAATATTTCCATCTTGCAATAAGATCAAGTTAAGTGACTTGCTGACATTCTCTTGAGGTTTAAAGCTTGTCTTTAATGTGAAATACAAATCATATTTCTTGTGGACACATTTTAATAATAAACTTAAAAGCACACAAGACAAAAATAATGAAAACATTGCAATGAAAACCAGACCAACTATCTACCACTTCAAAAGGAGTGAATGAAGACTGCTCGTCAACGGTCAACACCGTGATGCAGACAACCTCAATGCAAAATGTTTCAAGGAAAGGGGAGCATCAGGGATGCTAGAATGAAAAAGAAGCTATTACAGTTGACCCTTGAACAAAGTCGGGGTTAAGGGGCACCAACCCACCACACAGTCGAAAACCCACATATAACTTAAGTCGGCCCTCCACGTGTGCCCATTCCCAATTGCTTATTAAAAATACAGTTGACCTCTAAACAACTTGGGTTTTAACCCTCTGAGTCTGCTTATATGCGGATTTTTTAAAGTCTTGCATTGCTCAAGGGTCAACTGTACTTGCTCATCACACACACACACACACACACACACCACTCTTGTGTAATTTACAGAACGAATTTGATTTTGGTTCAATTAAAATGATCTCCCACCACTTTGTAACATCACACTGGCAAAGAAAGTGGTTTGGTCCCTTGTTTGCCTTAGGTTAATGATCAAGGGACTGATGCCAAATCTCTTTGGTCCCTAACACTCCAAAGCTGTCCGCAATGATAAGAAAGTGGAATACTCACTGCCTTCAGGAGCATTCTGGGGGAGTCTCATTGTGTCTCATTTGGCTACTCTGGCCCCAAGGCCATGATCTAAGCAAAACCCAGGGCGCCTGTGGAGTGGCTCACCTCTGGGTCCTGTAATGACAGGCCGGTGGTGCTGTGTGAAAGCTGTTCCCAGGGAGGAGGTCTGCGAAGGGGAGGGGCTGCTGAAACCAGACTTCTCCGACTTCTTCAGTGTTGTTGGAGATGGCATTCCTGGCAAGAAGGATGGATTGATAAGCATACTGTAATTCATGGAACAACAGCTTGTGCAACCTAAAAGATAAAACTTAAAGAATTAAAAAAATAAATCTACCGGCGAATGAAAAATTTGTTTTCAGTTGCTTTGAATTTGTCACAGGGACAAACAGGTGACAAAATGGTCTCCTGATAAGCCTGTAGATAATGATTTCACCTTCTACTAAATCACAGTCCATCTTGGCATCATTGATCTTCTCTAATTACAGGTGCCACTTTCCCAGTGTTTCCTGAAAGTTGCAAGTCCCCTGCGGCCTCTGGGACCCTTCAATAAGGAGGCTATGGAAGCACAAGAAGACCTCTTTGCCATCATTTCATCTTCCCAGGTACCGGGCACCAAAGGCACTTTAAATGATTCTAAGTAATTTAGCTATTTTAACATTTAAAAACCTCCAACAATGGCAACTCGGTTGCTCATTCAATAAATTATTTATAATAGAAACAAAGAAAGATAAAAGTAAAAAATACCTTAAATGCCCAACAATTGTCATTTGATAGAACCAAAGGCAAATAATACTGTAAAAGAATAATGACACGGAAAGGTATTTGTTCAGTGACATAGAATAAAGATATAGAAAGCAATTACAAAATACGGTGTTACACTATGATGCCACTTAAAAATATCATTCTGTGTATAGAGAAGGAAAACAGGCCTAAACTTAACAGTGGTTCTCTCAGAGTGTTGGATTCGGGTGATTTTCATTGCCTCTTTTTGCTTACTTGTCTTTTCCATGATGAACATATATTACTTTTATGTTAAGAAAATACAATAAAAGCTTGTTTTTAAAAATAGTATTTTTACTACAATTTCTAAGTTTTTTCATAGCATTTCCAGCATAGGGAATGTTTTGAGAAGACAATAATGGGAAAATAGTCCCTCATAATTACTGGATTTGTAATGTTCTCAGCAACCACGCTAACATACACAACTGGAGGCATCTATCAGTTTGGTAGGGTGCCAATTAAAACAATGAAACCTTGGATATAAAAATAAAGAAAATGATTCCTAGTCTCCACATCACAGGACCGATTTGGGCTCTCCTAAGTCTGCAGCACAAAGTTGGCCTGCACTTTTGTAAAAAGAACCTAATCTCATTTTACTTATGCATGTCTACATGTGCTGTGTTCTGCCTATGACCAGGGAATTATTTGGGTGAACTGGAAAGAATAAATAATAAAGATAATAATGGTATTAACATGTAGCTGTTATTGCATAGATGCTAACTACCATGCACTGTGCCAAGCATGTTATAGGTGTAGTCTGTTCTGAAATCTAGTCAGTCTGGCCTATGTCTAAATATGTCCTTGCTATATCTGATCATAGATTTCCTTAATGAGACTCTACAACACAAGCTTCTAGTGTGATTACAGATTCTATAAGGAGGAGACCTTTCTGCTTTGCCCCCTCTATTTTCAGAATCTAACAAAGGGCCTGGAACATAGCATGTGGCCTGAAAAGATATTTAAACTAATTGCATAGGCCTCAGCTTTATTTGTGGCTTTACTAATAGATGCTTGGATATAGCAAAACTTGGGGTTTAGGCCCCAAGGGGGGAAGAAAACAAATTGCAAATTGGTAAGCACATTTCCATAGCCAGACATAAGGACAATATGAAGTTATGTGTGATTTCCACTAATTTGACAGATCTAGATCAGATCCATTCTAATCAATATCTCTGCGATTTCAATTAAAAACAAAGTCATTATGTGACTTTAGCTACATTTCTTTGCTCATTGAATCAGTAACCAAAGTCACACCAGTCCTAATATCATTAGGACAGATTGCGGTTTTGGATTAAAATTCATTTCAAGTAAACTAACCTAAGGTCTAATCACATAATTACATCAGAGAGGAGATTTCAAATTAAAAAATTATAGGAGAGAAATAAAGAGCTACCAATACTTAAACAAATCTCCCAATTCATTCAGATCTCTTCTGTGCAAACAAATTTTTAGGCTGCCAGCCAGCCCACTGATTTAAACTCAGTCAAATGCCTGAATTATGTGTTATGAAACAGAAATAGAATAGAAAAATGAAAATGTCAAAAATTTTAAATGGCAGAATTTTTTTTCAGATAGTGGAATCACTGATGAACGCAATATCTAAATTAACTCTGTTAAAGAAAGCAAGCAGTTGGATTCAAGAAAAAAGTTATCATTCCTTTGAAAACTTCATGTGCTCCAGCCCATGTTATTCTAAATGCTGCAGAAATATTTAAATGATTAAGTCCACTATTTACCCTTATAAAAGGTGAGGTATAAGTAAAATTTAAGTAATAACAAGCATCAAGAACGATCAAGTGGGTAAATGGGTTCAACAACAAAATTCAGATCCTCTTGAGAAGGGTTAAAGAGAGAAGAAATATTGTCTGTGTGCAAGAAGAACAAGCCAAACTGTATATAATTTTCTAAATTTATCACAGTCAAGTAATATGAACCCTAAGGCTGTCATGAATCTCAAAATTACTTTGTATTTTCAATTTTTAAAGACCCATATTGAGCACACTTCCTTATTATATACTTTAATATTTTCTCCATATGCATAATGTAAGTTTTGGTTAATTTGCTTCATATACTTAATGTTAGTAAACTGCTTTATATTAATAAACAAGAGAACATTAATCTTGACTTTTGTTTTTGAGATCAACTTTGGTTTCTGTATGTTATTAAAAAACAACAACTCCTTGTTAAAATCTGTTACCAATTAGTTATATACAACTGTTAGACACAATTATTGTATAGATTAATGACTAATTGGCTTTCTCTTAATGAATCAAAACCTTAATTTCAATGTATTTTTTTAGAAGTATCAGATTTTTGAAAAAGATTTAGATAAATTAATGCTACCCCTTTTTTGGAACAGAAAAACTATCACTTCAAAGTTCTCTTCAATATGTAAAAATGAAGACTTTTATAGAATGGGAAGCAGAAACTTAGCATGCTGTTTTGATTCAATGGGACATTTCGTCCTATTGAGAAGTAGAAAAATCCCAATGGTGGCAAATAGAGTAGGAGATGAATTTCAAGAAGCACGTTGGCTTGTCATTGTTTTTCTAACCATCAGACATTTAGAATTTTCTCCACTTTGCCATTTTTCTAAGCTACCTCAGCCATTTCAACTAGTGTACAGTGGACAAAGGAAAACATACATGAAGTTCTAGCTATGTAGTGACTCTTATCCCTGGAAGCAGTTGTGAGCAAGATGCCCACCAGGAAATTCTTGAAAGTATAGGTCAAATACAGTATCCACCAAGAATCTGTTAGATTTCATCATTAGCATTTGTAGTCATCAGAATTCTAAGATGGCCCAAGGTTCTTGGCCCCTGGGGTACAACGTTTTGTATAACCCCCTCCTCTTGAATGTGGGTGGGACCAATGAGTATGATGGATGCCATTCTTGTGATTAGGTGGTTATAAGGCAAAGGTAAAGGGAATTTTGCAGATGTAATTAAGGTCCCTAATCAGATTACTTTTAGTTAAGTTAAAAGAGTTATTATCCTGGGTGGGCCTGACCTAATCAGGTGAACCCTTTTAAAGAGTGATTAGAAGTCAGAGAGATTCTCCTGATGGTTTTGAAGAAGTAAGTGACCATATTATGAAAGGGCCTGTGAGAGGGCCACATGTCAAGGAACTGCAGGGACCTCTAGAGACTAAGTGGTACCCTATTGGATATCCAGCTTTAAGAAAGTTAGGCCTTAGTGTTAAAGCTACAAGAAACTGAATTCTGCCCAGCTGGCATGGCTCAGTGGTAGAGCATTGACCTCTGAACCAGGAGGTCATGGTTGGATTCCCGGTCAGGGCACATGCCTGGGTTGCAGGTTCCATCACCAGTGTGGGGAGTGCAGGAGGCAGCTGATCAATGATTTTCTCTCATCATTGCTGTTTGTATCTCTCTCTCCCTCTCCCTTCCTCTCTGAAATTAACAAAAATAAAATAAAATAAAATAAACAATTCTGTCAACAATCAGGCGAGTTTGCAAGAGGACTCCGAGCTAATGTAGGCTGGACAAAATTTTGATTGCAGCCTTGTGGGACAGACCAAACACAGAGTGACCTGCTTTGCTGTACCCAGACTCCTCACCCATGGAAACTGTGAGATAAGATTTGCATGTTGTTGTAAGCTAGTTTGTGGTAATTTTTTATACAGCAGTAGAAAACTAACATGATATTCACATATAAGACTGTCAGTGCTAGAAATGTGTGCATTAAAGATGCCCACTGTGCACTGATTATAGAATTCCACAAGTTTCCATTATTTTTAGCAAATCTATCTTAGGTTGTGAGGTTTTGCATTAGCCTACACTTGCCTAGAGAAAATGGTTAAGACAGCTTCTTGGGGGCGGGGGTGAGGGGAAGGTCAACAAATGGTTATTTCCAATGGTGTAAACATTTATGAAATTTTCTATTTCCCCCTTATTCTTTCAAGAAACATCAATAGCAAAATAAGATCAAACAACATGGGAAAATTCAAATATAATTCTTGGGGTCTCCTATAACAAATCAAGGTTTGTTTTTGGTAAGTTTTAGCTGCAACCTGACGTTAAAGAATTTTTTTTAAAAAAAGATATAAGGAACAGGGGAAACGTAATTAATTTCAACTCCCCCACTCTTCCAAATTATGAGATTTACCCAACACTTTAACCAAGAACTTTACAGTGACAATTGTGAAGCAAATCCTACAGGAATAACAAGATAGTACAATGCTGTTTTTTTGCTAGAAAAAACTATAACAGGTCAGTGTTACTGCTCAATTGTCAGAGGACTTATTCAAAGATTCATTGTCTTGTGAAAATTATCCCTGGTAAATGCCGTTCAGGACAGCAGGACTTTATCTTGCATGTTGTTGGAGTTTGGGTGATGTAATTCAAGTTGCCAGAAAAGACTTAACTGGTATATGTGTCTTTCTTCAAAACTAAAAAAAAATGTTTAGTTTCAATAATGTTCATTTATAGTCACAATCTGAGAGAAACTCTGGAAACAAGCAAATTCTGCACTTTAGTTTTAAAAATCCAATAGATAAGCAGGTTAGAGAGGACCACAGAGTGCTGTAAGTTTGGCTGTTCATGTTTGACTTTAGATATTCTCCTGACCATTGTCATCATCTCATTCCCCATGACCTAGTTTTACTACTGCTTTACTAATACAACTATCATACCAAACCTTCGTCCATCTAGGGACCTCTTTCATCTAGGGATACTTTCATCCATCTAGGGACCTCAAGAGAGCCAGAAGTTTGATCTGCATTTTGATCATTTTCAAAAATCAGACTGAAAATAATAAGAGCTACAGATTATGGAGTACCTACTATGTGCCATGGATAGTAGTCCTCCCTTATCTGTAGTTTGCTTTCTATGATTTCAGTTATCTGTAGTCAACTGTGGTATAAAATATTAAATGGAAAATTCCAGAAATAAACAATTCATAAGTTTTAAATTGCATGTTCTGAGGAGCACGATGAAATCTCATGTCTTCCTGCTCCATCTCACTCGGGATGTGAATCATCCCTTTGTCCAATGTACCCAACACTGTATATGCTACCCACCCTGCTAGTCACTTAGTAGCTGTCTGGGTTATCAGATTGATTTTAGTAGTTGCGGTGTTTGTGTTCAGGTAACCCTTATTTTAGTAGTTGCGGTATTTGTGTTCAGGTAACCCTTATTCAGATATGCCAAAGAGAAGCCGTAAACAGCTTCCTTTAAGTGAAAAGGTGAGTACAGTACATTGAGATATTATGCGAGAGGGAGAGAACATTCACATAACTTTTAATACAATATATTGTTATAATTTTTCTATTTGATTATTAGCTATTGTTGTTGGTCTCTTACTGTGCCTAATTCATAAATTAAATTTTATCACAGGCATGTATATATAGGAAAACAGTGTATACAGGTTCCTTTAAGTGAAAAGGTGAGTACAGTACATTGAGATATTATGTGAGAGGGAGAGAACATTCACATAACTTTTAATACAATATATTGTTATAATTTTTCTATTTGATTATTAGCTATTGTTGTTGGTCTCTTACTGTGCCTAATTCATAAATTAAATTTTATCACAGGCATGTATATATAGGAAAACAGTGTATATAGGATTTGGTACTATCTGTGGTTTCAGGCATCCATTGGGGGTTTTGGAACTTATCCTCTGTGGTTAAGGGGGGACTACTATAATCATGAATATCTCAGATCCTTAACATCTTCATTTCAGATAGATGGGTATTATTGTACTGTCTACCTATAACTTAACGTTACAGAAACTAGGTATCAAGAGATGTCAAACAGCATGCTCAAGATCATTCAGCTCCTAACTGATATTGGAGACCCAGGTCTCTCATTTCTAAAACTTGTACATTGTATGAAACTTCACACTCCCTCATGTAGTTCCCTTTGTATACTATAGAAAGTGTCCCATTTAAGCCAATCTTATATAATAAAAGGCTAATATGCAAATTGTCCCCTCAGCCAGGAGTTCCACCAGGAGTTCGACCAGGGGGTGGGGCTAGCTAACCAACCTCCTGCGTCCTCTCCCTGTGGCCAGCCTGGCCATATCGGGGCAGGCTGGACCCCACCTGTGCATGAATTCGTGCACCACGCCTCTAGTTAAGTATATTTAGGGTTGAAGTTTCCAATTTGGCTATCCAAAGGGAAAAAAATCAAATAAATGGTATATTACTTGCAAAAGAATATGCAAAAAGAAAAACTCTGAAGTATACTAAAAATCACCTTATCTTACATATCAAAAGTTTTTCTTGGCCTTAGAATGGATCACTTAGGATTTTATTAAACATACTGAATGTATCACCAGTAATTCTAGCACAGAACCTCCAATAAATAAATATCACACAGACCTAGAAGATCATGACTGAGAGATGTTAAATTGTAAAACAGAAAATACATACATTTAATATTTACAATAGGCTTCTTGCCTATTCAACCAGTTGCTTTCTCTATAAAGCCTCCTGAAGACATAAGCAGAAAGGATCAAAATTCTTCTTTTAAGAGTCATTGATATCTTACAAGTCTAGTGTACGTTGTAATGCAGCAATGCCTCACTTGATCAGAGGTAAAGTCTAACACCTTAATTTATAATTAAGTAAGTCTTGACATCAAGGGAAGCCCCTGAGCTACCAAAATCAGTGTCAAAATAGGCAACTAAATTGAGGTATTTAACTCATAGAAAAGTGTAGTTTTACAGAAACTAAGAAAGTATTTCAAGAATAAAGTTGTGATTGAGGGAGTTGAATGCTATTGAGAGGTCAAGGATGAGAATATACATGGAAGATAGGGTAGAGAGGTTTACAAAATCAATGGGAAGTGAAGAAGCTGGGAAACAGGTGCAGTCACCTCTTTGATGAAGTTAGTCTGCAGAGGGAAGCAGAAACATAGGGTAGTAGCTACAGGAAGATGGAGGGAAGCAAGGTGGAGCTTTCTGAAGATGGGAGACAGTAAAGCTCACCTGCAGGAATGGCCCAGCAGATGGACAGACACAGTGACTCAGAGAGGATAACTGGGGGAGAGAAGTCCTGAAGCTGAGTGGCCATACAGTTAGTGTGCAGAGAAGCCAGGATTTGAACCCAGCAAGACAAAGCTCTTCCTCCTTTTGGTGTACCCCTCCAAGATGCTTATTTCTGAAAAAAGTTACGATTATTTAACTATTCTACTGATACAAACTAATCATGAGCTGATTTAAAATAGAGCTTAATAATGATACTTAAGCCCAGCCGGTATGGCTCAGAGGTTGAGCGTCGACCTCTGAGGTCGCTGGTTCGGTTCCCAGTCAGGGCACATGCCCCGGATTGGATCCCCAGTGAGAGGCACACAAGAGGCAGCCTATCAGTGATGTTTCCCTTTCATCGATGTTTCTAGCTCTCTAGTCCTCTCCCTTCTTCTCTAAAAATCAATAAAAAAATATTTTAAAAAAATAATGATACTTAAATGTTTTTCTTCAGCCTAAATGGCATGCTAACTGCTACTGTAACTGTTATCCTTACATTCGGGCGCTCAGATTCCTCTCTACCTCCCTGTCTAAGTGTGAGGAATGAATGCCCCAGACCTGTCAGTCAGACTAACAGTGAAGTACACATTTCAGTGCCATTTCTCATGCACAGGATGAAAGCTGAGTACCAGTACCACTTTTCCAAGTCATCCACCACCAGCGCATTTATGCCCAGACTCATCTGTCCCAGATGCAGAGCTCTGCAGCTGCCCCACAGGCAAGAACAGGCCCTTCCTAGGCCCATTTCAGCTGCACCTTGTGATGAGATCATCTCCAACTGGGATGCTAAATAAAGACAGTGAATGGACAGATTAATCCCACAGTTAAAGAACTGTTCCCTTCCTGTGGGTATAAACACATGCTGTGTGACATGAGGAGGTAGCTGAAGATACTGCACTCAACTTGGATTTGTGTCCTAATGATAAAATACATTAGGGTTCATTCTAGTGTAATTTATGATGATGAGCACACTCCACAATAAAACAGGTAAAACATTCAGACTAGTTTGACTTTTAACCCTTCCAGTGAATTAAAATGTTTTAAAATCATTTTTATGATGGAGAGAATAAAATGAGAGCTAATACCGCTTCTGAGGTTTATCCTTCTTATAGTATAGGCAACCATTTAAAATGAGCTAAAAGGACCCCCCAAAGAATTACCACATCATAAAGAAGTTCAGGTAATTTAAAGGGCCTGGATACAAGTGAGTTCTTCCATTTTTAAAAATGAGAGAATGGAATGAAAATGATATGGATTATTCAGGAGAAAAGAAATAATGAATTCTCTAATGTATTCCAAGTGTTCATTTGTGAGTGACAATTTACAACCAGAGAGAGTAAAGAACAGACACAAGAAAAATGTCATAGAGAAATCGGGTTCCTGGGCCAACAAGAAAGTCTTGATTTTTTTTTCTAAGGGGATTTCCTCTCCTTTCAGGATAAATACAGACACTCCAGTGTCAGGACTGAAATTTAAAAACTGTATTTCATGCTCCATATACTTACAAGTTGGAGAGTCCCCACCCAACCATCTTCCCCCAAGCCATCCTATCCCCGCTTGTGTTCAGAGAATGATTGATTTTGGCTCAACACAGCAAGCACACCCCTTCACAGAGGACTGGAAATAAAGAAAAAATTTCTGAGAAAACCAAATTACTTCCTTTGCTTGAAAAATAAATATGGTATAACATAGCATAAATGTTTTATTCATTCTGCTTAGATATCCATCCAGCTGAAAAGTTAAAAACTCAATCATACATATGTGTAGTTTATATCTGCCCTGTCCAATACAGTAGCTACTAGCTATAGGTGGCTACTTAAATTTAACTTAATTAAAATTAAATGAATTGAAAACTTCAGTTGCTCAGCACAACCACATTTCAAGCATTCCATAGCCACATTTGACTAGTTGCTACAGTATTGGCCAGTGTAGATAGAGAACATTTGCATCGTTGCAATAAGTTCTATTAGACAGCTCTAGTCTTATATGCCACCAAATACAGGGTGGGGCAAAAGTAGGTTTACAGCTGCTTGTATGGAAAATAATACAATAATTAATAAATATTAATACAAGTAAAAACTCTGTGTTTCACTTTTGCCCCACTCTGTAAGTTTGTGGGGTTTTGTTTTTTATTTTTTTACATTTTTGGTCCTGCTGTAGAACAGCAGGCAAACCTTACTTTCATATCTTTTCCCAGCATGTTGGCCTCTTTGTAAGCTACAAAAGCAAAACATATGCACTATACGAATACATAATTATATAACGAGGAAAAAAATAAAACAAAGGCCCTTTCTCCAACAAGCTGGGGAAACCCAATGCTTATGCTTAGTCAATATCCTTATAGATACTGTTCTCCAACTACAATACCAATTTCAATGATGAGAAGTTAAGTGCTGATTAAATTAACTTCACATCTGTCTGTTCAAACATGATTGAAAGCGTGGAGCATAAGGGTGCTCCCGGTAAAATTTAATTTCAGCGATGTGTGGTCTCTGTTGTTCCCTGTTCTGCATACACCTGCAGTGGGAACCTATCAGTCCCAATATTCCTAGGGTATGTGTGGAGCATTGATCACTTTATTTAAAGTAAAATTTGAAACTGATTGAGACATTTCATAGGGGAAAAGAGAAATATAATTTTAGGCCTCTTCAAATTGCTTGAACTATAAAGTCAAGTAGCAAACACTAGAAAGGGTTCTGTCAGCTAGAATCTGAGCTAGTGTAGTCAGCATTTTCTCCCTAAATCTTATTATGGCAAAGCATTTGATTTTTCATCTCTGTACTCTGTTTGTCCCCACAAATAAACTACTTTGACCTCCACCTGTTACTTAGTGAAATCTGCCTGCCATTCTTCAATAACCCTATTCTTTGCCTCCAAAGGCCTTTGAGTCGCTGAGAAGGAGGGAAGATAGAGTTGTGCAATGAACTGATACCACTTTATAACTATGCAGTAGTTTGGAGTCACAGCTAGAAGCTACATGATAAAAGGAAATTGATTTTCTTTTTTAAAGGCAATGCCTGTAGAGGCTGGAAAGGGGCAACACGTTTCATCATTTTCACATGAAATTTTTCAGACAAAGAGGTTGTCTCTCAAGCTCCTATTTAATGCCAAAAACTTCCGGCCCTTGCCTTATAAGAAAACCTCTCTCTAACAGAGTCATGCCATCATCTTAGATCAGCGGTTCTCAACCTGTGGGTTGCAACCCCTTTGGGGGTCGAACGACCCTTTCACAGGGGTCGCCTAAGACCATCGGGAAACACATATATAATTACATATTGTTTTGTGATTAATCACTATGCTTTAATTATGTTCAAATTGTAACAATGAAATTGGGGGTCACCACAACATGAGGAACTGTATTAAAGGGTCGCGGCATTAGGAAGGTTGAGAACCACTGTCTTAGATATATGAGCCAACAGGTCACTGCAAAGCTTACAGATACTTGACGTAGTTCATCATTCCGATATTTCGCAAAACAAAATGAACCACTAACTTCAAATGCAGCTTTCTTTTTTGGATGCAAAAGGAGCGCATAATTAGCGAACATTATTACAACAAAAAATAAATAAAAAAGGAAATACTTGTACACAACTATATGAGTAATTTTCTGAAGCACAGTATCTGACAAAAAAGGTCTTGTATTTTTTTAACAATGACATATCAGAAAAAATTCCTGTGTAAAGCTGCACTTCTCCTGATTAATGCTGCACTGAACAGAAGAGACAGCGTCTGTCTAATTACGCTGAACACTTATCTGAGAGGGATTAGCAGGATGTCTCTGCTCACTGTCATTCTTTGCCACAACGTAATGATAGATCCATTTACGTATGAGTGCAATTATTAAAACCCGCACTGTTTTCTTAACTGTCTCCATTTCTTGGATATATTATATATTAAAAATTACTTATCTGACACTGAGGGTAAATGCCCAGCGAAGTTTTTCATATCAATTAAGTAAGTGAGTTCCCTTCAGTCACAGCCTTTGTGGAGGGTCTGATTCAAGTGTGCTGAAACTTGATCACCATAATGCTTTTATATCAGTTAGTGATTCACCCTTTTCTCTCCTTGTCTTCTTTGTCCAAATGCAAAAGTTTGGTTTTCACTTAAACTAAAAACTGCTCATGCCCGACATTTTCTCTGGAGTCATGATTTAGCACTTCTTCACATTCACACCTTTTTTTGGAACCCAACACAAGGATCCAATTTTATACAGACAACACCCCGCAGGCCAATCAGAACTGGTTGCTAGCAATATACCATCTTTTGCAGCTTTTTCTATTCATATAATTAACTTTACCCAGAAACCATTAGGAAAAGGTCGTTATACTAAATAAAAAAATTTAAAAAAGCAAACACTTTGGGCTTTACATAATAGCCTGGCTACCCCTAATCCAAAGGACTGTTTCCATATGTGTCTAAAGAGACAAAACAAAGTTCCTCTCTTTTTCTTCTTCCACTTACTAACCCCCAAATGACAACTGTCACCAACTCAGTCCTTAAATGTGAAAAAAAATACAAATATGGGTATTGAATGTAAGTTACTAAACCACTCCCATAAGGCAGTTTATTTCTCCGGCTTTAGTCAAGTTAAGACAACTATCAAGTAGTCCAAGTAGCAGACAATGACAGTTATAAGAAATTACATCTCCGCAAAAGTCTCCAAACGTGTGGCTAGGACATAAATTTATGTGACCCAATATTATCATTATGTGTTATAAATATTTTTTTAAAAAACAGAAGGCATGTTAAGACTTCAATGCTGATGGACAAACTCATAAAAATATCAAGCACATCAAAAGAAGAAAAATTACCAGTTGAGTCTTTTGAGGATAAGATTTCTTTTCTGAAGAAAAAAAAAATCACCCACTGGAAAAAAAGAACTCTTAAAATTAGAAGCAGGTGTCACCACTACGAAGTGATAAATATCAAAGAATAACCGGCCTGAAACATGTTCTTATGCATCCCAGACTGCTTTTAATCCTTACACGTGTATTTTGACATTCGAACATGAAGCCCTGCTTCTGTAAGTCCCTGAAGAGAGTTAAGACACGAGAGATGGTGCATGGCCATTTTGATAAACCCCCTCTTCAGTCAGACCCATGAAATGGCTGGAAGGCAGATGGCAAATTTGACCGGCATTAAATGGTAAGTGATCGTGACATCCCAGAATTTATGAATCCTGGAAGCGAACCACAGTGAAGTGATTTCTGGGTTGGGATGGCTAACACAGCAGAATAATCTGGAATGACAGAGGACACTCCAGATTAGAGATGGCTATTGGGTTGCCATTCCTTGAATTTCTAGTGGCTTGAGTGCATTCCCAATGACGCACATGAAAATCTGAACTACCACTCATTACACACAAAGTGGGAAAATCCCTGGAGAGTGGAATGCTCCTTTAACATGGAGGACAATAAGGGGTTTGGCCCACGTTAAAATCTGGGAGAGCTGGCATGTCATCGGAATGGATACCAGACATTCACAGCTGTCTAAGAAATCCCGTTCTCAGTGGGCTGACGGCTGGACCACAAGCAGAGCTCCTCACTCCAACAGCCCAGAGAACCAGGAACCAAGCAACCCAGCATTTAAAAATCTGAAAGTTTCACAGGGGTAGCTGTTGAGAAAGGGAGGTCAGTAATACTTTACTCTGAAGAGGCAAGCCTATAACTCTGTTTCAATGGGTTCACTCATTCTATCGCAGTTTAATTTTTCATCGAGTTGAAGAGATGCTTTGAAATCAGTGACTTTTTTTATTCCTGCCGTTTTCTCCTATTTGGGAGACATGCTTTGAGACTCAGTGCTGGAGAGAGTCCTCTCCGTGTGAGTATTGGGTGTGTTGTTCAGGAGCGCGTCCGGAGACAGTCCTTGATTTACTAGGTTGATGTGAGCATTTCTCGTAATCTAGGATGTAATTCACCCATCATCCTGAAATAGGTGCCATGTCTCTGATTAATTGATAAGTGTGTGATGTATCTGAAATCCTTAGATGGATAGAACTGGATAAATAGGCATTACTGTAAGTCTCTGTCGAGCAAAGAGCAACTGGGATGTGCGCAGCCACATCAGAAACGGCAGCACGGCCTGGGTGGAAAAGCTACTAACTCCTGAGAGCTGCGTGGGTCTGCGGAAATCTTTCTTCCCTCCCTGCCATGCTCCATATAAAGCCCCTTATTCTCAAGTATTAAAAAGCCATTTTATTAAAAACTTTGATGGCCAAAAAAAAAATAAGAGAGAACTTTATTCCCATATAAACTGATGGCATTATACTTGATTATTTAATATTTAAACAGAATCATGAGTATGTAGGAAAAATATAAAAACATACAAGAGAAGGAAGTAAGTCTACAAATAGTATTATTAGTGACCTGTATAATATTTTTTGCAAATTAAGCAAATATATATGTACATACACACATATATACACACATTTCTATGTATGCATATATAGAAATATAAAAATATTTAAAACTATAGATACATATACAATACATAGTTGTATATACATATATAAAGCTTAGAATAATGTATAAACATAATAAGTTCTCAATAAACATTAGGTATTAATTATAAAGCACATATTTAAAGTTTCAGCAGCACTCCAATGACAAAATACAAGTAAATTTATTTTTTATTGTTAGTCAAATTGTGGTATTACTCAAGTCTATAAACTACGTTATGTTCATAGACTAAACAGAGGACATAAGAATACTAAATAAGTATGTTTTATCTTTATATCAGAGGTTAAAACTACCATCTGAGTTCTACAAATATTTAACAATATTTATTAGATAAATAAAATTTATTAGATAAAGGAAAATCAACACAGCAAACTCTTAGGTAAGTCTGATCTATCTATCTATCTACCTACCTACCTACCTACCTACCTACCTACCTAGTCTTGTTTCTCTTCTTCCAACTATACTTTCTGGTTATTTAACCTCCATTCAGAATCCTTGTGTTTCCTCTCAGTAAATATTTGCTCAGATTCTGCCCAATTTCCTGACCCACAGGTAAGAACACTGAGGACGTTTGCATTCCGGGTGCAGAAAGATACACCTCTTGCTGGAGTAGGATGCCACTGCCTTGTGCGCTTCGGCAGTTTCCTGGCTTTTCAGCTTTCTACACACTTCTTAGAGATAAAGAAAGGTAAGACATGATGAAGGGGAGGAAACATGCACTGGCATTCACTGGTTCTCCTTTAATAATGGAATAGTTGCCCTAGCCAGTTTGGCTCAGTGGATAGAGCGTCGGTCTGCGGACTCAAGGGTCCTGGGTTCGATTCCGGTCAAGGGCATGTACTTTGGTTGCGGGCACATACCCAGTAGGGAGTGTGCAGGAGGCAGCTGATCGATGTTTCTCTCTCATTGATGTTTCTAACTCTCTATCCCTGTCCCCTGTCCCTTCCTCTCTGTAAAAAATCAATAATAAAAATATACCAAAAAAAACATTTATTAAAAAAAAATAATGGAATAGCTTTTGTACCAGCACTTTTAAAAATATATATATTTTTATTGATTTCAGAGAGGAAGGGAGAGGGAGAGAGAGATAGAAACATCAATGATGAGAGAGAATCATTGATTGGCTGCTTCCTGGATGCCCCCTACTGGGGATCGAGCCTGCACCCCGGGCATGTGCCCTTGACTGGAATCGAACTTGGGACCTTTCAGTCCACAGGCCAACGCTCTATCCACTGAGCCAAACCAGCTAGGGCTGTACCAGCACTTTTTAAACAGTCACAGTGGAGGATTGTGGTCTAAGTCCACAAATAAACTCTTAAGATACGTGATTCTCAGCATACTCTCTCTCCCTTGTATTACAAGCCACTGGGTACGTGTTTAACCAGTCACCCTTCTTTCCTTCACTGGACTGGAAGCACTTTGAGGGCAAGGTCTGCCTTGGTTTAATTATTTTCCCTCTAGCATCTTGCACAGTGCTTTGCATATTAACAGATGCAGATATGTACAATATGTTTTCAATTGAATTTTTTAGTGTCTTAAACTCACATAGCATTTCAGAGTTTTCAAAGTCTTTACCCAAAACAAGATACACAGTATCTGTATAAAGCTTTATGGCTTACTAAGTGTACTATACTTTGCATATATTAAAAATACTCTGTCCAGTGCTAGAACATTGCACACCGCTGGGGCTTAATAAATGGTAGCTCCTGTTTTTATCATCTTTTTTGATCTTTTGAAAGTTATGAGGTAGGATGGCCAGGCTGTTTCATTGTTCCCAATGTTTATATATGAGGAAATGAAAATTCAGGGGAGTAGTTTGCTAAAAAATCCCAGGATTGTTCAGGACAGGGGACAAGAATTGTAAAATTGTGATTCTCAATTTGTACTTTTCCTTCTTTATAATACATTCTATTTCTCTTTTATTTTCTCCCTCCCCAGAAAGCCACAAAGATTGTTGTGGATGGAATGAAATCTGCTTTAAAATCCCTCTGTAGATATGCCCAACAAGGCCACACAATGAGCCAGCCCTTTGCTGCCTGAGCCACAGGGGCTGTGCTGAAGATGGTGACAGGGACAGTTTAGGAAGGAAGGTTTCACATAGAAACCTAAGCTACATTTTTTTCTTCCACTCAGCCTCATTTGCAAACATGAAATGAAAACTGTGGAGATTTGGGTAATTTACTTATTCGGACAAGAGCAGCTGAAATGTAGCAGGTTTTCCTGGGAGCTTCTGTAATCACAGAATTGTGCACCTGGGCTCCTCGATGCCCGTGGAGCTCCGTTCATTTCTCAACAATGCACGCAGAGCTCTGCTCAAAGGACAAGACTCGTGTGGTCCCCACCCTACTAGTTATTTATTTATTCAACAAATATTGATTGGATACCACGTGCCAGCTACTAAAGCAGGCTTCAGAGATACACCAGCAATTTTTTTTACCATGCTTTATCATATATGTGTATGTGACAAATACACACACACAGTGTGTATGCATGTGTGTGAGAACATTAGTTCTTTCTTATAAAAGGTAAGGTTTTAGACTTCAATTAAAATAGGTTGTTTTAGGCCCCCTTTTTTTGGCATTAAAAAATAGCCATTTTTGAAGGGTAGTTAGAGTGCTAATTTTGTAATTTAGCTTTCTTGTCACAACCTCTTATTTGGATGAAATTTCTCTCATATAGGAGCATCACTAAAGACCAGACCCCTTCTTACTGTACTGGTGCTTGCTGGTCCACCAGTCTCTAAAGTAGGTGTCAATACTAAAGAGATGATGGAAGACAGTGTTGTCATATGATGATGCTCTCCCACTGCTCCAGAAATGCAGAAGGAAAGCCAAGCCATTGATCCTAGGGCAGTGTTCTGTAACAGTGACTATTGCTATTGCAGCAGGAGATGGTGGGAGATTTAATAATGTTCCCTAATATATGCCAGTGCAGCAGAGTGTCGGTGATCAATGTACTATTGTTACCAGTCTGCTGCCTTTTTATTGGCATTGATAATGGGCCTCCTCCTATGCGTCTCAGCTACAAGTTTAAGTTGGTAAATTTCCCCCACTCCTACAATAGATGAATGACTGCTGACAGTCAAATTAGAACCAGCAGAGTTGGGAACCCAAGTGAATCTGAGATGGGGTATTTAAAATTACAGTGAAGTAATATAAGTCTGCAAAAATCCAACTGTGCTCCTAGTAGTTATGACACTGAACTCTGGTTAAATGTCCTGGGCAGCTGATTGACCAGAAGCTTACTGAAATATTCTTCTATGCCTTTAAAAGAAACATATTTCTTTATTTAATAATTGTGATATGCCCTGACAGTGTGATTCAGTGGTTAAGTGTTGACCCATGAACCAAGAGATGGTCTATTGGATTCCGGGTCAGGGCACATGCCCAGTTTTTGAGCTCAACCCCCAATCCAGGGCGTGCAGGACACAGACTATCAATGTTCTCTCACTGATGTTTCTATCTCTCTGTCCCTTTCCCTTCCTGTCTCTTTAAAAAAGTCAATAAGAACATATTAAAAAAATAATTGTGATAAGAACAGACAGCTTGACATTATAGTGCTTAATTTTGACCTTCAGAAATGAGGACTACTAGATCTTTGGGAAGAAGTTCATCTCTAAAAGTTTTAAAGAAAATAAACTACAGAGAATGTCACTATTTATCAAACATGACCTAAAAAGTTTTTGTTGAAATATTTAGAACTTCCAGCATTTTCACTAATGAAATTATGTCTATTAATAAAATTTTACAATTCCTATATAATAAAGAGGGGATATGCTAATTGACCCTCATGCTGTCGCAAAAGATGGCAGCGCCCACAGCCAACAAGGAGGAAATATGCTAATTGACTGCCACGCTGTCAAAGATGGCAGCACCCACAGCCACAAGATGGTGGCGCCTAGTCCCCTCAGCCCCCAGCTGCCCAGGGCCGGCCCAAGGTGCAGGCAAGCCTCAGATGGTGGCTGCCCAGCCGCCCAGGGCCGCCCGAGGCTCAGGTAACCAGGGCCAGCCGAGGCTTGTGCTGCCGGCAGTGGCAGCAGCAGAGGTGTGATGGGGCATCGCCTTCCCCTGATCGCCGGGTTGCCTCCCGCCCCTGAGGGCTCCCGGACTGTGAGAGGGGGCAGGCCGGGGTGAGGGACCCCCCCTTCCAGTGCATGAATTTTCATGTACTGGGCCTCTAGTCAAATATAATTAAAGGCATGCTTGAACTCTTAATATGTTTCTATAGGAGAAAATTTAAGTAGCCCTTACTCCTGTTTCAAATACAATACTAAATTTCTCTGAAAAGGCCCATAATTTCATGTTTTTTTTTTCACAGTAAGTAATTACCTTTACTTCTGCTGAAACTGATATGTCTGGGCTCACTGCAGGTGTAGTCTCAAATGTAGGAAGTTATGCAACTCAGTAACCTATGAAGCTTGATTAACTTAAAGCAAAACCCTTTAAGGCAGTGGTTCTCAACATTCTGGCCCTTTATATACAGTTCCTCATGTTGTGACCCAACCATAAAATTATTTTCGTTGCTACTTCATAACTGTAATGTTGCTACTGTTATGAATAGTAATGTAAATATCTGATATGCAGGATGGTCTTAGGCGACCCCTGTGAAAGGGTCGTTCGACTGCCAAAGGGGTCGCGACCCACAGGTTGAGAACCGCTGCTTAAGGCCAAGGATCATTTTAATAAAGTTTCATATACAACTACTTGTCAATGGAGCCGTTGGCTGAGCCTTACCAATCATTTTGCTTTCTACTTGTTAATAACTAGATTTGACTGAATAACAGCCTATATGTTGAGATTATCAGAAACATCAATTCTGAGAGAATTATTGGTAGCAAATTCTGCTTCAGATTTATTGAAAGCACCCAAATTTCTTGGCTTTATATATTTCAATCAATCAATATTTATTCAGTGTCTATTATGTGTCAAGTACTCTTATATGTGTTGGGCATACAGCAGTAGAAAAGACAGACTAAGTCCCACTGCTCATGAAATGTATATTGTAGAGGGAGAAAGCAAACAATAGCAGTAGATAGTGGCGTGAAGAAAGGAAAGCAGCACTATGAATTACAGGAGGGTGAAAGAGAGTCACCAGCTATTTCAGATCACTGGGACCCTCTCTGATGAGCTAATATTTGAACCCAGATCTGAATGCTGAGGATTATTTGATTTTATGGGCAAAAATGATAGATAGTTCACTTTGTTAACAGTTAATACAATTTGCTTATATATTGTATCCTATGTGTAGTTAATGACCCACACTCCTTTCCTGGCCTCAGATATATAAAAGAGATTTGGGATAAGGAAAGTGGGAGATTTTCCAGGTCTTTTGATCAGTTCGTGTTTTTTTTTTATTATGTTTTTAATTTCAATAAAAATCCAGGGCAAGAGACCTTAAAAAAAGTATAAACATTTATGGTCAAAGTGGTTATTAAATGTAGAAGACAAAACTTACACTCTGAAATCAAATTGAGTTGAAGTCTGGATTCTGGATTATAATTCTCAGTTCTCCTCTTTAATAAGGCAGGATCATTCTATATTGCACATTTTAGAGAAGGGTAATTTTTCTTAAAAAGAATTGTAGCTATAATTTTTACCATCTGTATGAAAGCATCATGTAATGTAGGCGCCTGTCTGTTGGTTTCCTTCCTATTTATTTGTATTATCAGTTTCTCTGCAATTTTTCATTTGTGCAGATAAACACGAGTTGATGGCATGTGCATTTTTGCTTGATAGAATTTCATAGGACTCATTTCATCAGCGTGTGATTAGCTTCAAAGCTTCGAATCTAACTCAGTTCCGAGATAACTGGGAGACGGAACTAAGTGGAGGGAACAAATGCAGCATTGTAAGAGAAGCGAAAGTCAGCTTGAGGTTGTCTGATGTTTTTAAACTAACATCATCTTTAATCTCCTATGCCCTTCTTCCCAGATAATAAGAGCTGTGCACAAAAGTGCTGAGATAAACTAATGGGGAACAGGATACTACAAAAGATATTTGAAAGAGCCTATGTAATTTACTGTATGTCTGGTTTGTTTTACTTTCCGAAGCCTTCCTGTTGCTTAAGGAAATTTGTCTCTCCCTGCAACCTTCGGACCTCTTTGGGCCGGGAGTCCTGACAAAGCATCTCAGGGCAGGTAAACAGATGCAAAGCTCTCTGAGAGAGGAGTAGGCACAGGCCTTGTTCACATCTGAGGCATAAACAAAGTATCCTTTAGTACTTGTTTGAGAGAATGATCCCAAGTGCAGGCAACCAAGAGGCTGCTGGTGCATTCAGATATACAGAACTCCCCACATGTGCTGAAGGTAATTTACATGAGTGAACCACCAGAAAGCCTCCTACTCAATGAACTGTAGCCCTGGGGAAATCCGTGCAGGCCCGGATCAGTGTGGGAACAACATAAGGGTGTTCTCTGTGCCAAAAAGGGGATTGGGCTGGATGAAAAATCCCCAAAAAGGACCATCTGGCAGCATAAATTATCCATTTAAAATGGCTGGTGTGAGTTAATGACACCAAAGTCACTATGAACATGTACAACATCCTCCAGTTGAGTTTTAATGTCCCCTCAGGCCCTGTTTCAATTATGACTCTCTATGCAGAATGTGGCCAAATGTAAATTCAACCACTGTCTCTCCCCGCCCCCCCTGCCGCCTCTCACACACATATACTATGAAACTGCATTTTTCTATAATAACTTAGGGATAGAGAACCAAGAATCAGCCTAGGAATATAATTGTGGGAAATTTCTCTAAGAAATTATATATATGTGTAAAAATATATATACACACATATATATGTTTAGAGAAATCCCTCACAATTATACATTACATATGTGTGTGTGTGTGTGTGTGTGTATAGTTCTATCTATCTATCTATCTATCTATCCTCCCAAAAAGGATTTAGCCATTAAACTTCAGTTATTTAATGACTATAAATAACACAGGTATCCAGATGTTAAAATTCATGATCATTTGATCCAGAATATGCAGATAGAGAAGAGTTACTCTGAATAAAAACGTTACTGGATCAAAGTACTCAATATTCCACTAACCCCACTGTCCCCAAATATGCCCCAAAGCAATCTACTTAAGGACCCAAAGAACAGTCTCATGGTAAAGGAGCTTCCTGCCCTTCAGCACAAAAAAGCAGTGTTGAGATGCCTAAAACGGCATCAGTACACTACTCCACACCAATGTACCAAACCTATAGATATCAACTCTGATTTTCACTGAAGCAGGTAAACTGGCAAGGACTCTAATTAGCCTTTTAGGAAGGGTTTAAAAAAGTTTCACATCTTTTAATTTTCTAACAGCACATAAACTTCTCACTGGCACTCTGCTGAGGTCCTGCTGATGATGCAGTTAGTGGCAAGGAGGAGTCAGCATTTTCATCTTCACTCAGGCCGGGTTATTTCTTAGCAACTTTAGGCAAACTGGCATGATGTAATGTGTGGAGTGATGCTGTTGTGGCCTTTATAGAAGACCCTTTTTGTTCTGGGTGCTGTGTTTGTAAAAGCAGAAAGAGGTTGTCTTGGCCCAGTGGCTCAGCTGATTGGAGCACCGTCCCATACACTGAAAGACTGTGGGTTCCATTCCTGGTCAGAGCACATACCTAGGTTGTGGGTTCAGGCCTAGGTTGAGGCACATACAGGAGGCAACCGATAGATGTTTCTCCCTCTCTGTATCTCTTTCCCTCTCTCCCTGCCCCGCCCTCTCTAAAATCAATAAATATATCTTTGGGTGAGGATTAAAAAAAATAGAAAAAGGTGCACCACAGGCTAATATCCCTTGTACTTTCTATCTCACTTTATGATGAGCTTCTTAGATGTGTTTCCCACCCCCAATTGTGAATTCCTTGAAAGCTGGAGCCGTGGCCTTCCACTCATCCTTGAGTTCCCAGAATTAGGCACAGTGTTCCATCCAGAGAAAGTTCCCAATGATGATTACTGAATGAGTTGAATGAGTAAATGAATAAGTTGAGAAAGAAGATAAGGTAGAAGCAAGAAAAATTGAAATTTCTGCATTTTAGTAAAGGAAAGAGGATAAAAGACTCAGCCAGTGGGGCCCAGGTTTGGTTTTCCTGGCTATCATACAGTAAAACTGCCTGGGGGCTGTGGGGTTTGGGGGGGGGAGGTATATATTTCTATGAATATTAACACATGCACAGATTCCTATAACCACCACCACAATCAGGATCCAGAACAGTTCCACCATCCCCCAAATCTCCCTCCTGCTATTCTTTTACAGTCACACCCTCTGAGAACTGTCTTTTGATGTGTTAGGGAAGAGAGAAAGGAGTTAAGATTTGAAGATGAAGAGCTTAGTTCAGACATTTTCTTGGTGCTTGTCTGTTCTTGCAGGAAATTACTCTGAGGCATGGGTGAGGGAGAACGGTCACAAAACATCTTTATATAAATCTCAGATGGTTTGTATATGTCACCTCCTTTAATTCTCAAGAGCAATGAAACAACTATTGTTATTGACAGATGATGAAAATGGGGACACAGGCTCAGAGAGGTAAGGGAATTTGCCCGTAATCACACAGGCAGCAGGAGCAGGAGCCAGGATTACACTCTATCCTCTATATCCGCTTGACTTTGCATCTTGGGGAAGGCACTGGAGAAGATTCCCCTTGGCCCAGGTGGAGGTCAGACATGGAGAAAGACTTCAAAACAGTTCTGCTGTAATAATTATTCACATTACTCTCAATACTCCAGAATCAAGATTAGACCATCCCAGGAGGTTAGACTAGAAGTCATCATTTACTTAGTTCATGAAAATGGACATAAAGACTACTGTTCCATTTAAATAGGAAAACAATCATGATGGTGCCCAGTCATAGGAAACAATATTTTAAAGTATTCTCATTTTATAAAAATCCAAGTATTGTGTAAACATCGTAGCACAGGAAATACATTCTTCTTTCCATGTTATCCATCCAGCTAAGTTGACAGAGGTTTTATTTTGATTATTAAAAGATAATTCGAGAGAGACCAAGATGGCGGCATAGGTAAACACTAGAGTTTTATTTTGATTATTAAAAGATAATTCAAAAAACCAAACCCCAAAGGCAATTAGTATAAAAACAAAAGTGAATGGAATGCTGGGTTGTCGTGCAGGTAAAAATATGTCCGGGTAGAAAATCATCCACCATTCTTACCAGTCTTCCCTTTCAGTTGAATTGCTACCTCTCACTGCTACCCTCTCTTTAATGAATCAGTGAGATTCAAACCAGTGCTCATGGTGAAAAGCCAAAAAGTCAACTGCTCTGAGCTTGCTCTCTTCACTCTACGCACACTGTGGGCCCCCATGGGCCGTCGCTCTCAGTTGGGCACATGCTGCCACCTGCCTGCTTACCTGGCTCCACTTCATGCCATCCACTGGACTGGCTGCCGCTTCCTGGGGAGCGCCCTTGGCCTGTGTAAAATGGCTCCTCACCAGGACTGTCCATTTCATCCTCCACAGACTTGAGGCGCTTGGTGGAGCTGGAATAACACAAGGGTGCATGTTTAAAGGCAATCCAAACCACCTTTCAATTGGACATTGCACGTCTGGCTGAAAGAAAGCCAAGGGAGGAAGCAATTGGGCAACTCAGTGTAGTTCTAGGACTCTTCCAGGCTCTCGTTCAGTTTAGTGAGTCACTGGATGTGGAACAAAGTCTTGGTCTGTCTTATTCCAAATGTCTGGGCTTGATTTTTATTGTCACTCAAGTTGCTGCTGCTGCCATATCCTGTTTCTTTTTTTCTTTGAGGAACTGGTAGCTGACTCCCACTCCTGGCTCCACCTGGAAGTATCAGGAGGAAGCCCACATTTCATATTCCTCGGGCTGTGGCTGGGACACAGCCATCAGCAATTCCTCTAAACATCAGTTGGATAATTTCTGGCACCCCAGAAAAGATAAAAATCAGAGTGCATGACCCTTCAAGGAAAGCTTAGATTATTATTTTTTGGCCATGTTTTCTCATCTTCCACTTGAATCTTTTCACTCAAAAAATATTTTCTGCAGTTACAATATTCCAGGCACTGATCTAGACACTAGAGATAAGTGAACAAAAGAGACAAACATAGGAGGGGGAACTGCATTTCCTTCCTCCTATATGACGAGGGACATGGAAAAAGAGGGGCCTGATGACTTTTATGTCTTCCTCTACAAAGAGATTACCAAAATGAAGCTTTGTTCCCTCAGGGTAGGGATTTTTTTATTTTGTTTTTGGAGCAGTATGGTTGACAAATTTCCTCCAGTGAAAGGACTGAATTTTTCCCCTCTCAATCTGAGGCTTGAGGAAGAGAAGGTAAAAGGTAGTGAAATACTACATGCTGCTCATGTGGTTGGAATTGTCTTAACTGATTATGTCACTATCATACCAGAATGGGGATGTTTCATATCTAGTGGGAGTCTTATTGTCAGGGTACAGAATGTTTAATGTTTTCATTCATCAAACACTTACTGGGTACCTCCTACATGCCAGGTACTAGGCAAAATGCTGGGGTGCAGAGATGAATCAGACACGGCCCCTGGCTCCCGGGGATGGAGACAGAGAGGTAAACAAAACTGTGCATAAGAGGAACATAGGAATTATGGTGGAACCACACATAGGATATAATGGGTTCTTCGATGGGGGAAGGAAACAGTGATAGGCCTGGGAGGTGGGGAACGACTTCCCAGAGGAGATGGCTCTTGAGCTGTCTGTAAGCATGAGTGTCAAGGAGCCAGAGCAGAAAGGAGGGCCGAGATAGGCTGCTATTCACCTGACACACCACCCAGGCAGCTATTTTGGATTTTGAAATATTGAAATACTGCTTTACCAACTGGCAAAGTGCCGATGTCTGAAGCCCCATCAGCTTCCTCCAACCTTGCCACCCTATCTTTGCCCTGGGAGAGCCTCCTGATCCAAAACTTAAAGGGTTACTGTCTGGCACACCTGGGGCACGTCAGGACTAGCCGAGCACTGGGTAGGGTGGCATTACTCTAATGGGTAAGCTCACATCACTCAGGTTAGCGGGTACTCTGAGCATCGCTCCCTGGAGGGAGGTAAACCCCAAGCAGAAACAACGTCCTGAGTAAAGTGCGACATGCCCAGAGGACTGCCAGGTGTTTGGTATGGCTAAAGTTAAAAGCATGGCACAGAAAAAGAGGAGGTGGAAGGTAAAGAAGGTACTGTATGTCTGGACTTCACCTACAAGCAATGGAGACCCCCCCCTGAAAAAGTCTAAACAGGGAGTGACATCAGTCACATTTTAGGAAAGGTCACTCTGGTAGCTGTGCACGTGATAGATTCAGAAAAGCAAAGGGAGAAGAAGGGATGGAATTGAGAGGCAGGGAGATAATTAAGAGGCTATTGAAACAATCCAAATAAAAAAATGTGGAGGGTCCAATTTAAGGCATGAAATTCTAGTTATTAAAGTTGGCATACCAGTGTTCTTTGACTTTAAGTTCTATTCTCATTAAAGCCAGACCACAGGAAAGCAACATGTCTGTTGCACGCTAGCTTGGTACCCAAAGGAAATAACTTTAATAGCTTATTTAATGTTCTTTGCTTGGCTTTCCTTGAAGTTCAATGAAAAATAGAGACTTTAAAAAACTTTCCTATATTTTATGGAAAACTGCATCTTATAAGAAGTCCTTTATAAAAGGATATACATAAAAAATTCCTAATACATAAAGCCAGAAAAAATATGGTTTCTTTGAATGAATTTCCATTGTTCCCCTCTATTAGAAAATACAGATTGAATAGACTATTTCTTCCCTTTCTTGCCTTGGCAACCAGGAAACTCAGGGGGGTAAATTTAGAGAATAACTCTTAGTTCAGGTTCCTAATATAACAATCTCTCCTATCTTTCCATATGGTTTCTAGCCTCTCTTTCCATATTTAAAATTAGCTGTTGTGTTTTAAAATTGAAGCTATTTGAAATAATTTTAGAAGTTGGAAGAGTAAAAATTGGAAAGAAATAAATATTTCCCTTATGTTCCCTGGCAAATAAACAAAGACAAGATCTGTATATTCTGATGGAACTGTGAGGTCTGTGATGAAAGAGATTCTCTCTCTCTCTCTCCCTCAATATATATCAAAGAAATGTGTATATATCTTTTAATCTCTAGTGCCTGCCACAGTGTCTGGCAAATAGCATATGTACAGAAACTGCTGATTTGGGCTAGTGACTTAGAAATAGCCATGAGTACTTGTGACAAGGATTCGCCCAGGTATCAATGATTCAATGACATCTAGCTCAAAAGACCAATTCCATTGCCCATCATTTCCTCATTATTAATATTTTTCTGAGTTTGCCAAGATTTGGTTTCCTTGGTATCCATTAATAAAATGCAAATACACTGTGCAGTTATTAAATCCTAAAGGTGAAGAGTCTGTAGTTATTAGCTGACACCTTACTTTAGAATCAAGACTTTCAGGGACACAGGATAAATATTGAGAGGATGAAGGTACACGATGATGGAGAGAAAAAGATCCAGGAGTGGAAATGTTGGAAGTGCCAGGATAGACAGGTGGAGGGCCTCCTAGACCAAGCTTATCAACTTCATAAACTTGACAGTTGGTTTATCTTGACAAGGTTTTTGGGATAAAAAAGTATACTTTTTATACTACCTCTTCTATGATTTTGGAGATGTTTACTAGGAAGGGGTACAGAAACAACAATTAATGCCTATCAATCTCCTTTATCTTTTTAAATTTAGAAATGAATCAGTCATTAATTTTTATTTCTTGCTCTTGACTTTCTAGCACACCAATTCTCTTCTCTCAGAAACATTTAAGGAAACAGGAAGGTAGCAATAAGATCTTGTCCTCTCTTCTAAGGAGTGATGGACCATCTCTACTTGTGTGAGAAATTTGTTCTTGTGTTCTTAGCAATTCTACCTAGAAATTAAGGTAAGACTATTACCTTTATTCCAAATATTTGCTTAAACCCTACTCTGTGCAAAGCCAAGAAGCCTTACCTTGGACTCACAAAACTGCAAAATGCCTCATAGTACCCCGAACTAAAAATTTCCATTTACTTGTGAGTCTCTAACCACTAGATTGCAAAGCTCCTATTACTTGACTTTATATCTACAGTGACAAGGACAATATCCCTGGTACTTAATAATGTCTGTTGCTGAATTAAAGAGTTAGTTACTGTCCTCTAAGGGATGGATAGTCCAGGTGGGCAGACAGGACCTGTACATACCTCAAAGATGGTAATAATAATTCAAGACAGCAAAGGCTAAGTGTCCAGGAAAAGTAGAGCTGCTACATGTTCCTTTTGGGGGGCCTCGTGCTCTACTATTTTTAACTGAAAGGGTCAGTCCCATTCTTAAGAGGATTCAGTGTAAAATAGCATGTTAAATTCAACAGACCTGCATTTGAAAGTAGACTCTGCCATTTACTAGGTCTGTGACCTTGGCAAGTTACTTAACTTCCCTGGACTTTGGGTTCATCCACTGTTAAATGGCCACACTGTCTATATTATAAATTTATTATGAAGATTAATTGTATCAGGTATGTAAAGCACCTAATACACTGCTGTTCACAGAGCAGGTGACCAATGGATATTTTGCACATCATAAACAGATGATTGATTGGTGAACTTTTCTATATGTAGATCTGGGGTATTCTTCTGGGTACATATTCTAACCTGTACGAAGATAATTCTGCTGAGTCTATATGTTTAAAGAATAATTTTAAAAAATCATCTGAGGAGAGTCTAATGAGAGTAAAACAAACATATTACTGAGTTATTAACTACTGATGCTGTTTATAATTAGCTCCTTATCAGGGTTAGTTATTTGCAGACTATGAGAATGACATTAATGACCAGGTTTCCCCTCAGCCAGTCACAACAAAAGGCAACAAAACAGCTGGAAGTCAAAGGGATGGGGTGAGGAGCACTGTTTGGGACATCCATGGTACATGCACAGAACACATATGAAAAACAAACAGCCCGTCAACTTTTAAATTAATCGCTGCCCACAAGTGTTTGCAAAGCTTTTTCATGTTGACTGAGTGCAGTTACACACAATGTCTCTTCCATCAGCAAACATTCAAAATCCTCAAAATGCATTAGCACCTGAATGTGTTCACAATCTCATTCTTTTATTATAAATGGACTTTGGATCTGAGACTTTTTTTCTCCTGATGAGCTGATACCACAGCGAACTGTAGGAATATTTAAGCAACATGAAAGATGATGGCAGGATTTGGCGCTTATATAGAGAGAATAACTGTTTCTTTAACTATTTTCAAGGTATTTGTAATGACTAAGTTGATTTTTTTGTAAGTAATGATGATTAAAATATAAAGTCAAGGTAAGCATGAGTCTCTACCAAAGAAAACGTCTATAATTGGGACATTGTTTCAAACAATAAAACTGGTACTTGCTTGTGGAAGAATATGCCTTTGTCCAATGTTTTTCTGCAAAGTAGACAAACATTAAAGATCATTCTGTGCCATTCTTTTCTTTGTTGTCACAGTCCAATGCTAAAGCCAATTTGTAAAAGAATACTGTGGGTTTAATGCCTAATCCCTCTCCCTCTGGTCCAGGTTATCTAGAGACAACAGGATCTTGCAAAAACGCTTCATTTTTATTTTGGCTTTGTGACTTCAAGGGAATCAAGCACCCTGTAATCATTATCTGGTGGTGCTTCTCCATCTTTACTCTTTTGAGGTCTCCAGGTGCACTGGGGTTTGTGATCCAGCCTTACCCTGCGGGACCACATTAACTTTCATAACCTCTCACCAGGCTATCAAATTGGTTTATCTCTTAGGGCAGCTCCAACAGACTAGATTCTGAGCCCTTTGGAGGCTCAGCAGGAGAAGAGCTGGGACTGAGCTCTTCTGTGTGTGCTGTGGGCATGGGGACTGGGACTGGTGTCACCAGGGTCAAATTTGTGCTAAACATGCCGAAAAACACATCCGTTTCCCTAGTCAAGCCTCGTCCTTAATTTCCTGAGAACATGCTACGTTCATCATCCATCCTTCCTCCATGCCTTTGCTAGTGTTTTCACCCCACACGGAACAGCATTCCTTTCCCTTTCCATTCACCAACCCTAACCAACATTATCGCTGAGCATGAGTCACTCTTTTTGGATAAAGCCTTCTTTATCTATTTTTAACCTTTGTTACATAATTTAGCTCACTGTTTTTTACTCTCTGGTGTGTGTGTGTGTGTGTGTGTGTGTGTGTGTGTGTGTGTACGCACGTGCATATGATTTATCTGTCTGTTTTATCTGTTTCTGCTGCATGTCCATTTGTTTTCCCTTCCTAATGAGTCTGAAAGTCTGTTGGGGCTGAACCCACCTTCTAGTACCTTCTACTGCTTTAGGCACACTGCTAAGCACCTAGCAGGCCTAGAATTAAAATCAAGGTGTGAAACTATGAAGCATGACCTTTTTAAGAGCCATCAACCACCTTACCTGGTAGAGGATGTGCTGGGTAAAGACCTCCTCATGGCTCCCGGACTCATGCTGTAGTATGAAGAACTTTCCAAATCTGAGAGAGAAAAATTGGGGCCAGTTCCTGCAGCTATTGGTGCTAGAATAAAACAAACAAGAAAAAGAAAACTCACGTAAGTTAAATTCTGTGGATAAAACATCAGTGAGAGTATATTTCAGTATTGCATTTAACACATTTTATTTTTGAATTTATAGGGTAAGCTTATCCAAAAAAATCAGTAATAAACTCTGACCTCAAAAGAATGTTGACAATAAAAATAGTCTCCACCAGAAAGACATATTTTTTTTTCCTAATGTACCTTTCATCTTTCCTCTTTTTTAAATAGTAAATCATCAGTAGGGTTGTAATGTTTCTGGATGCTTTTAACAAAAATACCTCCATGTTTTGGGTTGAAACTTTTCTTCAATGACCAGCCAAAACATTCCATGGGCTTTTCTAATTTTGTCTGATTCTGACAGCTTTCGCTCATCTGTATTTTGGAATTAGGTCTGAACTGCAAATTAATCTTTCTAATTTCTTGTGATGAGAAATCTGTGATTTCTCTCTAACTCTGACACCTCAGCACCCTGCAAACACCCCTACTTTAATATTCCTCTCACTAGGCAGGGCCTTCAAACTATGGTCCCTGCACCAGAGTTTTTGTAGATAAAGTTTTATTGGAAAACACACACACACACACACACACACACACACACACACACATTCATCTAGGTATTGTCTATGCTTCCCTCCATGAGGGCAGAGACCAGCAGCTGTAACAGGAAACATATGGTTCACAAAGCAGAAACTATTTATGTAGAAGAGTTTTCCGACCTTTGATTTAAGGGATTGTTAAGGATAATTTTGACTGTATGTGATTTTCAGAGTAGATTCTTGTATGAGATGTGATTCCCTGTAACTTTTTTTTGTACTAGAGCCTCCAGATACCTTGTTTTCAGTAGTAGCATAATACATTTTAAAATAAATAAAGAACATATATCAATCTTGTAACACAACTCTGTGTCAAATTAGTGGTGCAACTATATTAGTACAAATAATCTCTTCTTTTGAAAGATTATGAAAAGCAAAAACAATACGTAAATTTATCACACTTGAACATAATTTGGGACTATTGGGGTTATATTGTCATCTAATATAAACCCTGACAACAGGAGGCAGTCAGTAACTACTGGTAAAATGGAACTGATTCCTCGTCAAAGGAGAACCAATAAAGTAGGAGAAGGTTACCATCAAATTTGCATTTGCAATCTAGAAACATCACCGTGTCATGAGCACAGGTATAGTGGGGAGTAGGGTGGCAGTTGAAGAATTATAATCAGTAAAACCACAGAGGCCAGTGGAGTCATTAAAATAAGATAAATTCAAGGGATGGGAAGGACGAGTCTGGTGTAAGTATTTAGAAGTTAGAATCAAGAAAATGTGTTGACTTCTAAAGTTTGGTAATGATGGAAAAGGGGGAGTATGAGATGAGTCCCAGGACTATTGCTTGGGGAAATTTTGGTTATTCATAAAATGACAGAATCAGGTAAGGCTGTGAGGGGATACAGCAATTTCTAAGAAGAAACACTTAGTTGTTTGATTAATAGCAATGGATAAACCTTAATAATAACTGTCATTATGTAAAAACAGTCACTGCTAAGAGATGGAAAGCTCTGAAATCCACATATGCTTTCTGAAATTCAAACACATCTTTCAATGACAGGCTCTCATGGAGGAAGGGCCTTTAGTTAAAAAAAAATGGTTAGGCTTGACTGTACGTGTAAACAGAGTTCTGATTAATAATTCTGCTAGTCACTCCCTAATTTGCTTTTTATATTAAATTTGTCTGCATGTTTCCCCCTTTTATTTCATAATATTTTATTTTTTATGGGAGCCAATAATTCCTTCACGGGTCTGGATCACCCATCATCTCATTATATACTAGCAGCTTGGTATATAATAGGTACTTATTAATGGCTGTGCCTTTATGGAGCTCTGAGACCCACATTTCTCATTAACTAAAGAAGATGGGAAAGGCTGATCGGTGTCAAGGTCTGAACTTAAATTTCCTTCACAAGTTTCAGGATGGGGTTGAGGCCTCAGTTGGACGGAGCAGCTGCTTCACTCCTGAGCATGGAGGGAACCTCAGGAGCCCACGCTCTCACTCTGGGAAGAAAAGACAGAGCAAGATGCGGGTGGAACAGGCCAGAGGGCACTGAGAGGCAGAGTCTGAGGCCCTCTCCCTCACCATGAACATCCAGCTGCACTTGTATCTAACACTTTATCTATCATGTTCTTCCCTGGAAAAGTATCTTTTACCTTGGTTATCTTTTTAAAATGTCAAGGGAGACAGAACAGGTGAAGGAAGAAAAATACACATGTAAATATAGTGTTCTACCTCTCGGAAAGCTTAAAAAATAATTAAGCCCACAGAAATGTTCCCTAACTTGCCCGTATGTTTACTTCCTGTGAACCACTCAGTACACTGTAGCTGTCACCTAGCCAAGAGCAGCAGGTGGCCTGGCAGCATTGTGACACTTCCCATAGTGTCTGTTGGACTTCTGGTGAGTAACTTCAGAGCTTGGCAAACTGATTATGTGTGTCTTGAATTTTAAAACCTCACTGAATTTCTGAAATGAGAATGGGTTTCACAACCTGGGTTAAATAATCCTAATAACACACAGACCCAAACTCTGCCCTCTTCAAAGCAGGCTTGTGAGGAACGTCCCCTGGTCCATCTGTGTGTATGTATCCTGTGGAAGGGCAGTTTATCAGAATGGATTTTGATTCAGTGATCCTGGGACAGCCAAAGAGAAAGCCTCATATCTAAGGACAGGGGGCACTGACCACATATCCCTGCAAAAGTGGTAGCTATTCTCAGTGCTGTGAACTGGACAGGAAGAGACTTTGAACTAAGAACCCAAAAGGTGGGCTTTCGGCAGGCTTTTCTGAGTACTGGTGGGGCCATGTTTTGATAAGTACTTTATTACATCTAACTTAATCCTCAAAACAACCTCTTCTGGAAAGTATATTTTTTTGGATGATAAGAACTAGGCCCTGTAACGAGGAATGAAGGAGAACCAGCAGTAAGATTCAAGGATGTGTGACCCTGGAAACTCCGCTTTTCCTCCCAACCACCTTGATTTTCACATACAATATTTGTCTTAAACTTAAGATGATAAAAAGGCGTATAATGTCTTTGTCCCTGCAAGGTTTACAACCTAGTAGAATGAAAATAATACCTGGCTATCTAATGCAATGCTGAATGGGTTCCATCTCAAAGGGGAAACAAAAGGACTGTGTTAGGAAAGTTCAAAGGAGCAATGGCTCACACTGGCTGTGGGATCAGAACAAGGGTTGATTTCAGAAAGAGTTAACAATTCAACTAAGCCTTCAAGGATGGTTAGGGTTTAAAGATGCAGAGAAGGAGATAGGAGAGGGTCTCTGGGCAAATGACAAAGCATGTGGGTAAGTTTGGAGACAGGATATAAAGTGAGTTGTGGGATCCATGACAGTTTGTGAGTAGAGAAAGGATAATTGTTGCATCTGAAGAAGGGCAATATGACGACAGTATATGGAATACGAGAAAGAGGACTGAGACTCCGGAGGTGGAGAAATCAGTTGGTAGGTTGATTTAGGTCCTGGCAAGAGGGAACAGAGGCCTAAACAATGCTGTCAAGCAAGGAAATAGAATTGTTATAATGGATATTTCACCTCTTCCAGGAGAGTGCACATGTATAAAAGACTGTTTCCAGTTGTGCACTATGAAAGGGTATCAATAAGCAAATGATCATATTATTTTAACAAATGTAAAATACCCATTAAATAAATATAACTCATATAATGTGTTTCTTAGCTAATACTGGTAACAAATCCTGCAAATTAGGAAACTAAAAGTTTTCAAGGGTGAGATGATTTGTCCAATGTCTGCCTAGGATGCCATGCTGAGCTCCGAAGCTCATGGCTAACTGCCTTCTGGTGTGTTACAGAGATTACACAGGGCCACTGCAAGTCAAACATGGGGATGTGAAGGCAGGACTGGACCACTCACAATGCTTTCTGCCTGTTGTATATAATGTGAAGCCTGATTTTGCTCCATCTGTACTTGACCATAGGCCTTATCATTCTTTAATGATCTCATACATAATATTTTCTCCCCAACTAGACTGAGTGCATTTTGAGGGCTATAAAGATAGACACCCTACGGCAGCAGTCACCAATCTTTTGGACCTCACGGACCACCAGTGGTCCGTGGACCACCGGTTGGCGACCGCTGCCCTAGGGCATAAAAAGGGTGCTGGCCTGGGCCTGGGAGCGACTGTCTAGAGTCCCAGCCCTGCCAATAACCTATGTGACTTGGTTAAGTCATCAAACTCTTTGGACTTCATAATTCTAATAATAGTGATAAAGATTAAAACTCACCACTTCCACCACCACCCACTGGTTATGGCCAATACCACCCCAATAACAGGCTGACATTTATTTAGTGTCCTTTATGGGCGAGACACTAGGCTAAGAGCTTTAAGCATATCATTCCATGTAATCCTCACAACACCACTAGGCAGGAACTGTAGCTGGAAGAGGTTAAGTAACTTTCATAGTTCACAAAGTCAGAGGGTTATACCAGATGACTAATCCCACAGATCCCACAGCCTCTTTTGTGTTCCTAAACAGTTCACTACAGTTCTGTATACACTGCTGATGATCAATAAATATGCTCTGAATTAAGATAATTACCCTCTCTCCACTGACACCCCCAAACTTTAAGTAATACGCAATGAAACTTAGAAATCCATAAATACACATAGGAGGACTGACTGCTCAACTTTCTTAAGTAATATTGCAATTACTCTAACCTGAACTTTGTGTGGATTTGGTTCCACTGTGGAATTTTTCTCCAAAGGTTAACTTTTGTTTCTTCCAATGTTATTTCTAAGTCATCCCCAACCCCCTTCCCTGTCATGAGTAGAATGTAGTCTTTGTGTCATTTCTTAATAAATGGCTTGCTATTAAGGAATCATTATAGTAATGCGGGCTATTGGAAGAAAGGGGTTACTTTAGTAGCCAACCCTCTTAATGACCTGCTCTTCTGTACACATTAGTAGTTGGACAAGGTTGTGGTTATTGAACTTCTGCCATCCACCAGAGACAATCTGCTCAGGCTTGTATTGTTGGAAAGAGAGGATGATGGAAAAAAAAATTCTATCCAAATTTTCAAACTGCTCTTCCTGGGAGATGAGAGCGCAATGAGTTTACAACTTGTTCAACAGGAATAGGCGGACAGCACTGACTAAATGACCAGTGTGGCCAGCTGATTGCTGATGGCACATATCCTCTGTGAGGCTGCGTTCAATGACATGCAACAGATATTTACGGGGCACTTTTAATAGGCTGGGCACTGTTCCAGATGCTTGAGATCCATTGGTGGGCAAAGTATATAAAAACCCTGCCCTTGTGAGGTTTACATTTTATAGATTAACAATCATAGTTGCCACTTCTTTCAAATTTTCATGGCAACTAAAGACTAAGAAAGAATGGCCTATAGGTACCCCCTCCCCCCCAAAAAGACTATCAGGATTTAGCACTCAATTTCCAACTTATAAAATAACTATCAAAAAATAAAGAGGGCTATTTTATCTCCAGATTACATAATCTATGTACTCACGGAGGCTTTGGGAACTTTATTACAGTGGGAGTTTGTGGGGGTAGTTTAAGGTCCAACAATAGCACACAGTTCCATGGGCCCAGCACAATTTCGTGTTGTTTTGCATTCTAGTGGCAAAGACTTTGTAAGAAAGTCCATGTCACTGCACAAAAGGAAAGAACATGGGAAAATACTTGTTCTTCTTACCATCAAAGGCACAGTTGTAAAATGCACAATGCAATGAAAACTCAAGCAAATCTGGAATCGTCGTTAAAAGGAATTATCTTGGAAAGTAATTTATGGCAAAAAATTCAACTCCTTTGTTATCTTCCTTTTACCATAATATACTTCCTCAATACTGCCTGTGAGAGGGGGCTTTCAGAAAGAAAAAAATAATAAGTGTAGTCAAATTAACTCATTTGATCAATTTGTGCTTTTGGCCAGAGTTTCCTGACTGTGCCTACGAGGGGCTGTAAAACTGATGAATTTGCATGGAAAAAGAAACCAGGGTAAGTAATTTGTGTAAGAGGTAACACGGACATAGACTGTTATAATTCAGACATCCTGCAGATAGCAGACTGCTGCAGTGAGAGCAGTTACGGGTTAGAAAAATGACCACACTGCAGTCAGTCTGACTTCAATGGAAATCAATCATAAAGGTACATTCTCTGCAGCTCGTACGCCACAGTCTTCAGCAACTCCTTTGCCAAGCAGATTTCTGGCCTGCAAACCATGTGCTGATCTCCTTTTTCAACCCTTGCTTTCTGAAAGGTCTGACCAAATGCAGGCTAGGGGGATGGTTTTCCAGACTGGAAACATAAAAGAAAGGCACTGAACTAAAACCAGGATTCCCCTCGATGTGAAAATGAACTTCCCTGCTATTATAAGATTCGAGCAATGCTTTTTTGAAATGTGGCATCAGGTGCCAAAAGCCAGCAGAATGGTTTATCCCTATCAAAGGTATCTGCTAACACAGAGAGATCACCATTTTTACACATCCATGTTTTGTGGACACAACTTACAAAATGCGTGTGTGTGTGTGTGTGTGTGTGTGTGTGGTGGCAGGAGCTTCTTAAAAAAAAGTTTCCTTTTACTAAAATAGGATCAGATCACTGATACTATCTTCTTCCCACTCTGAACCTTGAAGATTGTTTATCTTTGATAGATAATTACTGTGAGTTCAGTTTGTAAAATAAATGTGTCCAGGCACTTTAAAGAAAGCTCAGTCTTAGATCTTAAGAAACTTAGATCTTTGCTCTAAAAGAAAGGACTATTTCCTACTCATTTCTGTATTCTCCTCAGCACCCAGTGCAGGATGCTTCATATATTTACATGCAACAAATATTTACTGAATTTTCAGAACTAAAATTATATGAGCTTGCCAATGAAAAACAGCTAACAAGTAATATTTATTGAGCACTTATTATGTCCAGACAATGTGCGAGGTGTTTTACCTGAATTTCTTCCTTGCTGCATCTCTATGAAATATCTATCTTTATTATTCTCATTGACAAATGAGAAAATTAGCTGTGAGGTGAAGTAACATGATCAAGATCACACAGCTAAATAAGTGGCAGAGCAGGGATTTGAACCCAGATAACTCTATCTGCCCAAAGAAACAAAGGTAAAAAAAACCCTACATTTCCGGTCTCTCTATTCTTCCTTTGTCACCAATTACTGGGGAGAGGAATTCAACAAGATTTAAATAGAAGAATATTGTCACCTACCACTTAGCTGGCAAAGTTGGGTCTCGTCCTCCTCCTTTTATAGGTCTTTGGAGTTACAAATGTCCGCCAATGCTTCCCTGGATAAAGGGCCTGGCGCTGGGTCTAGCAGAGCCATCCACGGGGGTGAGCAATGCTGACGGATCTCCTGCATTAGTGGCTTCTGCCTTTGGGACTGAAATTGATTTTCTGCATTTTAGAGTATCCTCTCATCTCAGCTTTTGGTTGAGGTCAAATGTGGTACCCGCTTAGTATCTGATGCAGCCTCGGCCATGGGATTAAGTCTTCCCTGACAGGGGATGGATTTGATGGCCTAAGAGGTCTTTTCACCACAATGATCTATAAACCAGGGAAGGGCTTCTAAACATAAGCTCCTTAACCAAGAGTGCACTGGGACTATCTGACCATTAGCTACCAGGAAACCAAACTACATCAACAGAGCTCTACCCCAACAATCTACACATCCAACTGTCTACAATAATAATTCTCAAAATTTTCACCCTTAACTGTTTAATTTTTTTCTCTTCCAGCTATTGAAAAATCCTAATATGTACTCACATTAATCATATACTAGATCAGTGATGGCGAACCTATGACACGCGAACTCATTTTTTTGGTTGAGTTTTCTTTGTTAAATGGCATTTAAATATATAAAATAAATATCAAAAATATAAGTCTTTGTTTTACTATGATTGCAAATATCAAAAAAATTCTATATGTGACACGGCACCAGAGTTAAGTTAGGGTTTTTCAAAATGCTGACACGCCGAGCTCAAAAGGTTCGCCATCACTGTACTAGATTAACTCAGTTCCAGCATGTGACGTAATGCGTGGCTTTGCTGAGCGTGGACTCTACCAACTTAATCGCAGAGATGCCTACAAAGTCACCTACCACAGTCTTTGGAGTCGAGGTAGCTACAATAATATAGTCTAGCCCAAATCTCAGTAACAGTTGTGGTCTTGTTGTGGGGTAATTAAGATTCTGTCAGGCTTTTAGAAATCTTAAAAAAAATGTCTTTTAGTTCTCTAGTATTACATATTAGATATGAATATCTGTTCTTAAAATATTGAGGCTTATGAGTGCATAAATAAAGGGTAACTAAAAACGACTTTGTCAGTAATGAACTCTAGTTACTCATGGGGAATTTTTTTTAATTGATTTCAGAGAGAGGAAGGGAGAGGGTGAGAAAGATAGAAACATCAATGATGAAAGAGAATTATCAACTGACTGCCTCCTCCATGCCCCCTACTGGGGATTGAGCCCACAATCCTGGCATTTGTCCTGAACTGGAATTGAACCATGACCTCCTGGTTCATGGGTTGACATTCAACCACTGAGTCACACTGGCTGGACCACAGGGAATTCTGATGTTCATAATTTAAGAGACCACGATGTGGTTAGTCACTTCAAAAGTTATTTATGTCAGTGTTAGATTGAGAATTTTAAACATCTTGTTATCCATTAGATACCCATGAAGAGAAAAATTCCAGAATAAAGCAGAAGCATAGGCTTTGGCTGAAAACTTGAAGAGTAAGAATTTTCTGGCTTCCTAAAGCAGATGAATTAGATCTAGTATTGGCATGCTCTTATTCTACCAGAGTTATTAATTCTGAAGGGGTCACTATGATAGTTCTTCTAATAAATTGATTTTTGGAACATAAATTCTAAAATTGGTCCTTCTTAATTTATAGACACACAAAATGCATACAGACACACACATTTTTAATAGATTTTCTGATAGTGTGGTTAGCTCAAGAATCCTCTCTGAGCACACAGTGAGAGATCAGGGACAGAGGCTTTGCTCAATAGTAATCATAACACTTCACCATTGAGTACCTACTATATGCTAGACACTTGACATTCTCTCGCTTAATCCTTAAAACACCCGAGAGGTGTTCCTATTTCTAGTGTTCAGACTTAGACCCAGAACACAGTTAGCACTTAATAAATATTTGTTGATTGAATGAATGATTGTTACCTATGAGGAGGACATAGCTGCAAGGGATACATATTGCCCAAAGTCATATAGTTAATAAGTGGTGGGGCTAAATTACCAACCCTATATCCTGGACTGTTTTATGATCCCATGCTGCCATCTTACATATAGATTTTATATAATATATTATACATAGGCAGCATAACCAACCAGTTACCTAGGAAAGATTAGAAAGAGATGAACACACAAATACTGATCATGATAACAAATCAGTATTTACATCAAGGTGTTACGTTTTCTGCTTCTGCCTGAGTCAAATTTTTACAATAAAAATGTTCATAGTTTGGTAAATTTAGCAGCAGCTTTAGCTAAGAACAGAACAAAAGGCCCCCTAAATCCTGCCATGAGAAGTCTCACTGCCAGCTCTGACCAGGAAGGCTGTGGGAACATGAGTGCAACAGGAAGGCCTGGGCTTGGTGCGTGACACTGACTGATGAATCTGCTGATGTCACGAGCTTGTTCTTGCCAGAGTTCTAATTTCAGCTGCCATGGTGGTCACACCACCACTGCTGGGACAATCGAACAAAAGGTATATGCACATTTCAATGTACAGGTAAGGTGGGACACCTCTCACTTTACGTGGCTCTTCCTCTCTTAGGTGAGGATAGGAAACATCAGGTTTGGCAGCCCATACTGTGAGCTGGGATTCAGAAGAAAGAGCAGTGGGACAAAAATTTCTACCAGCCCCTTCCATTTGCTGCCAGCTTTACTGTCCCAATATTTGCCCCAAATATGTCCAAATTTTTTTTAAAAAATAAATTATACAACAAAATATATTTTTGAACTAATTCAACTTCAGCATTTACTTTGAAAATTTATTGGAATATAGTAGGGGAAACCCACTAAATTAAGCCAGCCAGACTGGCATTTGTCTCCCTAAGAGTATTTAAAATTCTCTCTCTCTCAGAGAGGTTGATTAAAACTAGAAAATTAAACATTTACAATGTCATAATATATTCAGGATAAGGTGGCTTAGACAGCTAAAGTGAAAAAAAATATATAGGGCTGATCAGTACTTTCTGTTCTATAACTTAACAGATTTTCTTTAAAAACTCTGGAAGAGGAGCCATTGACTTCTACAGATGGAAAGTGTGTGATGTTCATTTTAAAATTACTAGTAGAGCCTGCTATTGACCATCTAATTATGCCGAGTTCCATTTATAAACATAGCTAACCACTAAGTTTATGGAGACTTTTTGTGCTGCTTTAATAGGATATTGATCGAGAGCATAGTTTGAGTGTACTGCCATTGGATTGTGTAATGGCAAACAAAGGCAAGGTCACAGCCACTGCTTGTGCTAGTGCTGCAGTCCATTTTTTATTATAATCTTTTTGTTTCTTCCTTTAATGCTCAAGCCCATATGATTTCTTTCAAAAGAAGAGCTTGCTTAAGAATCTAACCGACTTTTAAAATTAATTTCCATGCAATGATCATAGCTATCATGTTACTTAACAGAGGAGAACAGGCCCCTTGTTCAGAAAAGAAAGCGTCTAATCTATTTCACTTTACTCAAGATCTAAAACACTGCAACTATGTAAAAGGCACCCTATAGGACTGGGCGCCTGGAATCTCTATCCTACATCCTCAATTTCCTGATGAGACCTTTCCTGCATAAACATTTTTTAATATTCAAGTTTGGGTTTGTTCCTATCAAAGAGCTTCATTTTCTTATTGTACCTTGTAGCTGAGTTATTTCTGCTGTAGTAGCTCCATTATGTTAGGTTAAAATATTTAGAATATTGCCAATAGTTCATACTAAATAAGCCAGAAAATCCCAAGGGTGTGGCTGTGGGTGCTCAAACACACACAGAGGACCTCGAGGCTTAAAAAAAGCAGTTTAAAAATGAACTACAATCTGGGTCTTAACTACAATTCCTATGTGAGAATACAGATAGAAATAGTACGCATTTCTAAGGCAGAAAACAGCCACTAGGGTGCCACCTCATGCCAGGCTGAGGCATATGCCTGGCTCCATTCACTCCCACTCTCCATTGACAAACAGCTTGGGAATCCTGGAGCCACCCAGCAGCCCAGCTTTGTGGCAGAGCCAGGACAATTCAGCTGCTGGATTTTAATAGATTCTGCAGCAGTGCAACAGGAACCAAAAATCAGTCTGGGTAACTGAGAGCGGTTTTCACACCCAAAGACTCTAAGGCTGGCCACAGTGTACTGAGAACCCTGGCTTTTCAAAATTCCAGGGCCATGAAGTCATCCCCAGCCACCAAGTTTACTTAACCCTTGCAGCCGGCTCGGGTGTACAAACCGCTGCCTGGAAAACTAGAACCCGCCAGGCCAGAGTCACAATGGCTTGTGTGTATTTGCGGTTTTCCTCTTTCCCAGCGAAGTATTTAGGGTTTCAGAGTCGCTCCACCAGCTTCAAGTAAAATAGTCAGCACTTTAGGAGGAAATGGGCAGAAGGAGTGGATTTTTGGGGAGGATTTTCTGGGTTCATACCAGGAAGGGTATTTGGCAGCCTCAAGGCACACACCTGGAGGGAAACACTGGTGCAAAATAAACAAGAGTGGGTGCTGACCCAGAGAGCTACTGAAGAGCACCATTTAGCAGCTCGTAGAGTGGGCTCTCTTTGTGGCAACTTTATGAGAGAGAGACCCATCTGAAATGCTGCTGGAAGGCTTTGTTTGAAAGTGCAGCATCATGTAAGAGCCATTTCAACAGATGGTTCCTGTCTCTTTCCTCACAGTACCACACTCAAACAAGGTTGGCGACTGCGAACCACAGTGTTAGCATTGGTCAACCACTCCCCCAAAGCAGAGAGGCCGTCTCTGTCTCTCCTCCGGCACAGTGTCTAGTAGTCTGAGCAGTGCTCCTCTCTCCCAGGGAAGAAAGTAATAAAAAACTAAGACAACTTTCAGATGGTCCTATCACCTGGGGGAAAAGGTGGGAAAACAAACGTACATTTACTTTTATGCTATAGCACTTGCTTTGCTGCTAAGACAAACAGGACTCTCCTTTCTGGCCTTTCATGAACTCTAGATAATGCAAAAACAGAAAAGAAAAAAAGAAAAGGCAGGAGGTTAAGGGTGAGAAGGGAATTAGTGGGAGACTCCAACAGCTCTATGCATCTAATCAATACAATAACCTTGTTGCCGACTCTCACCTCTGAATGTGTGAGGCTAAGCCAGCAGCAGCTTTCTCTTGACTTTCTCTGCCATTGCCACCCTGTAGTAACACGATTATAAACAACAAACTTAGCACATCGTTATTTCAGTGAATCCTCATGTGGAAATACTGAAATAGCACCTCCCTCCTCTATTAAATTTAAAAGGAGGAAAACTAAAAACAGAAACTAACTGGAAAGTAAATATTTATATTAGCAAATTCAAAAATTGAATGCTAAAGAGGCCAGGATAAGGGAAAACTTTCAAGCCAAGGCCATCATTAGTGTGAAATTTCCAGACTATGTATTTGGTCATAGTTAGGTGGGGTTGGGGGACTGGGTGGGGCTGGGACAGATAAGAAGGTGTTGAGAAAAAATCTGCAACACAGTGAAGAAATTCTAAGACACTGAGGCCATGGAAAACATCCAGGTAAAAGTGAAAACTACAGAAAGACTTAGAAGATCACTGATTAGGGGAGTGGGAAATAAACAGATGGAGTACAGGTGATTTTTAGGGAAGTGAAGTATTCTGTATAATACTATAATAAGGCAGACATGTCATTATACATTTGTCAAAACACATAAATGTATAACACAAAGAGTGAATCCTAATGTAAACTATGGACTTTAGTTAATATAATGTGTCAATATAAGCTCACCAGTTGTAACAAATGTACCACACTAACAAAAGATGTTAATAGGGAAAACTATTTAGCAGGTATATTGAAATTCCGTACTTTGTTAACCTAAAACCATAAAACTAAAGCTGCTTTAAAATACTATTCATTTTTTTAAAACAAACCCATGGGGGAAATCTAAGTGTCTTACTTGTTTTGTTCTACCTGAAAATAGTTTTAACCTTTTTTAATGCACACAATAGTAATCTAAAAGTTTATCAACTCTAACAAGAAATGATCTATAATAATGAAAGGGTAATATACTAATTAGAGCGGACATCATTCCGGATGTCCTTCCTGACGAAGCCAGGGCTGGAGGGAAGCCAGCCCGGGTTCTGGGTGCCTGCGGGTGGCCCAAGGGAAGCAGCCCATGTCCCAGGTGCCTGCAGGCGGCCGGAGGAGGGAAGCAGCCCGGGTCCCGGGTGCCGGAGGGAAGCCAGTGCCGGCAGCCAGGGGAAGGAAGGCCTACTCTTGCACGAATTTTCATGCATTGGGCCTCTAGTTATTTAATAAAAACACAGAATCTTTGGATTCTGTTTAGTTCTATAATGCAGGTATAGGAGAGGTCATGACAAAATATCTGCATTCAGCTAGCTGAGTATAGCAAAGTAAAAAGAGCAAGTTTCTTAACCTCTTAGAGCAGCGGTTCTCAACCTGTGGGTCTCGACCCCTTTGGCGGTCGAACGACCCTTTCACAGGGGTTGCCTAAGACCATCCTGCATATCAGATATTTACATTATGATTCATAACAGTAGCAACATTACAGTTATGAAGTAGCAACGAAAATAATTTTATGGTTGGGTCACAACATAAGGAACTGTATATAAAGTGCCAGAAGGTTGAGAACCACTGTCTTAGAGTATCATGGTCTCCTGCATCTGTAAAAAGGGACAATAACAGTGACCATGGGAGGAATGAATGAGATAATGTTTACAAAGTGCCTAGCACAATTCCCAGTACAAGGTGCATGCTTGGGAATTCTAGCTACTATAATTGTTCATATTAGTGTTGAATCATGCTCTTAACAGCACTAACATTATGCATTTAATCAACTTATGTGCCAGTTAGCTTATTTCTATTTCAAGGTTGCAGAATGCACCCAGCCCCACTCATCTGTAAAAAGTGTCTGCTCCACCTCTAATGCAGATGCTTAGTTCTTCCAGCCTGGGCAAGGGGTCAGCATTGTGAGGAGTGGTTAAAGATTTTGACTCCTTCGTGTGGCTTGAGTGTTAAGTCTTTCAGAAAGGTGTGTGGGTGATGAAACCTGAGCTGGGGGATCCTTACTCCAACCACCAAGGCAACCTTGAGACATACACCCTGACAAACCTGGATTAAAGATCTGTAAGGGGGAGGGGGCTCTGGATGGCAGTTTGGCCTGAAGCCACAGTTTAGCTGACACAGCCCAGTCCCACTCTTGCCAAACAGATTCAGTCAGCATGAGGCCATGTGTGAGTGAGTCCTAGAGCGATTACACAGCAGTGTGCAGAATCAGAAAGCAGTGGAGAGCTGAAGGCCGCTCACGATGCCAGGCATCAGCAACACAAGCCCTTAAGCAGCGACAGGAAACAAAACCAGGTCCCTCTGCAAATTCAATCTGAGGTCCAGCCATACCCTCTGGCACTCATGAAGGCAGTTTTAGAATTCATTTGGCAACCACACCATCACACACTGCATGGAGGTCCAATCAAGCTTGGAACTGATAAGCCCTGGGATATAAGACCTTAAAGGGATATACAGGAAGACGGACAAGATTCTGAGGATGGTTCTGAGCAGCGTGAGCCTTCTCATACAACCCCAGGCCTCAGACACTGATGATAATGAAGATTAAATGTAAGCATTACAGCAGCCAGGGTAGATTAAAAAGGTCTAGTGCTCCGATCTTAGAGTTCAAAGGATTTTCACTTGAGGCTGTTTGGACTGTAGTAAGGGCTCAATCAATATATTTCTCTATAATGCCACTATGACAGTTATACTCTGATATATCAGTCTTTATTACTTTTATTATTAAAATTACAAGAAAAATGTGAGCTAGTGGTTGTGTGTGTGTGTGTGTGTGTGTGTGTGTGTGTGTGTGTGTCTATTTGTCTATGCATCCTTATTTGTCTATGTCAAATAACTGGCTAGTTAGCTAGTTAGCTACAGCATATATCCTCCAAATTAATAAAGCAACCTAGTCTGTACTTCACTGGGTACTACTTTAAGCATACTTCATACTATGACAGAAACTTCTCCCTTCTACCTCACAACCTGCTGCTCCTAATGACTTATATTACTTTTATTATTAAAATTACAAGAAAAATGTGAGCTAGTGGTTGTGTGTGTGTGTGTGTGTGTGTGTGTGTGTGTCTATTTGTCTATGCATCCTTATTTGTCTATGTCAAATAACTGGCTAGTTAGCTATGCTAGGACAGCATATATCCTCCAAATTAATAAAGCAACCTAGTCTGTACTTCACTGGGTACTACTTTAAGCATACTTCATACTATGACAGAAACTTCTCCCTTCTACCTCACAACCTGCTGCTCCTAATGACTTA
>NW_005369990.1:2478095-2478616 GCF_000412655.1 Myotis brandtii
GACAGCCCTGCATCAACCAAGGGTCCCTGACTACCAGAATTCTAACATCCATAGTTAATTTTCTGCTATTTTCCATGTAGCCTCACATTGTAGAGTTCAAGTTCCCTTGGGCCAGTCTAGATTCTAGCATTACACAGACTTAGCTTAACCATTTACCTACTGTTTGACTTTGGGTAAATGACTTCAGTAGACCTGTAATTTAACTCATTTGTAAAAATGAGAGTGATTTCTTATCTGACATGTTTATTGCAAGGATTAACTTATGCTACCTATGTGAAGACCTAGCACAGTGCCTGGCAGATAGTGAATACTCAAAAGTCACTCTCTGTCTAACCCTCTACCCCTGCCCTCCTGCCCCCACCTTGTCTCCCCATTTTTGGATTCTTAAGAGTCTTCTAGCCTTAAGAAATAAGAACAGACAGAATCCAAATTGTAAGATCAGGATGGCTTGGCTTGCTTGACCGGGCATCTTGTCATGAGATTGACTGGTTTGCTCGGTCAATGTTCTCAGATAGTAACAC
>NW_005369990.1:2479006-2490293 GCF_000412655.1 Myotis brandtii
TTGAAAATAAAAGATTTTTCTTTTACTTCACCTCATCCCACAAATGATTTATTTCAACTTGAAACCAATTTTGACAATGTATATTTTACCTACAAGTGATATTTTGAAGTAGGAGGGGGATAAAAATTGTAATATTTGGTATATGTTTTTTTCTTTCTGTTACTAGGTGCTCAAACATCATAGTCATTATAGGTATGCTTTTAAATAAAAACAAAAATACGTTTTTAGGGGAAGGCAACTGTGAAAGAGAGAGAGAGAGAAAGAGAGAAAGAGAGAGAGAGAGAGAGAGAGAGAGAGAGAGAGAGAGAATCCTATACCTTCTCCTTGGACTGTCTGGATTATTTCATAGCAAAAATACAATCAATGACCTTTTGATCAATGGAACAGGGTGGTGACAGGTACTCTTAATTCACTGTTGTTGGTGATTATTGACAAGCTGGTAATGATCATGCTGTCCTGTGTCACTCCTGCTGAGGGCATTAGCATTCTTTAAAGGTCAAAACCAGTATTTTTTTAATTGCAGAATTTTTAGAAATCAGGGAAGCCTCAGGATTTTTTAAAACCAGGTTCACACTATAAACTAAGGAATATGTGAAACACTCAGGATTTCAGTTCTTTCCATATGTTTCACATTAAAATGACATCAAATTTTCCTGATTTAAATTCTTGGCTCTTAAATAAACTGCGTGGCAAAAGTCTTCCAATGGGTGAGTGAAAAGGGGATTCTGAAAGCTATTTATGTCTCCAGGAGGCCGAGGCAGAAAGTAAGCACAAACCAAAAGCAAATCTGTACCAAATCAAAGCAAATTTATACTTACTCTGTGACACTCTTACTAGCTCAGTCACACTAAAAACACCTGATGTGACAAAACTGTCCTGGAAGCCCAAATGTCCTGAGGAAACAAAAACAAAAAAAGCAAAGTGTCATAAATAGAAGATATTTGGTAACAGAAGTCTAAACATGAGTTTCATTGTGATTAAAAAATATGATGTCTACTTTCATATTCTACTCTGGTTAGAGTTTCCGTGGGAGGGTATAGTCATTTAGTTATGTAGTTTTTGGTATGTTTTTTTTGGTTTGAATCTAGAGGTTATGGAAAGCTATGACACAACAACTGGGTGCTTTCTGAAATGGTTAAAAAAAAAACTCAACAGGAAATCTGAAACAAAAGACGATTTAAAATAAATGGTTACCTTGGCTGACCTCTGAGGCCATAACAACTTGGATGAAAACACCCTACCCTAACAGTCAGCCCGGATAGCTAAATTCCACAACAATTTTAAACACGATTTTCTAAAGAAACGTTTGATGGGGATTAACTATCTATTCATTCAAACCAAACAAGATTTAAAGATGTTCCCTTCATTTCTAGAGGAACCACAACGTAAATCTTTAAAAAGCCAGACTAGCAGAAGCAAATCCCTTAAAAACCATTGAAACATAAAAATAAATTCTTGGAGCACAGATAAAATTTAGATTTGTTTCAAGAACAAGAGTTTTTTGTTGTAGGGTTGATTCTTTACTTTTTTTTTTTAAAGAAAAGATAAATTAATGGTACAAAATTAACCTCTGAATTTTGTATCTGTTTCATTTTTTCTGGATGATTAGTTTCCTTTATGATATCTGTGTATTCATTTTTATAGTATGTTTAGGAACATAAAACATAAATGGCAAGGAATACTAGTAGATAATTGACAATATGTCATTTCCCGCTCTGCCTCTAAAGTCTTCTCATTCTGAGAGCCTCACATAGGTAAACCTAATTGAGAGATCTGTCTATTGCAGTGATTCTCAACCTTCCTAATGCCGCGACCCTTTAATACAGTTCCTCATGTTGTGGTGACCCCCAACCATAAAATTATTTTCGTTGCTACTTCATAACTGTAATTTTGCTACTGTTATGAATTGCAATGTAAATATCTGATATGCAGGATGTATTTAGGTGACCCCTGTGAAAGGGTCGTTCGACCCCCAAAGGGGTCGCGACCCACAGGTTGAGAACCGCTGGTCTATTGAGTTAATGTAACCACCTGCTCTAAAATTAGGGCCAAAGGAGAAGTTGATGGCTGAGGGGAATTTTCAAAAATAACTGTTCTCTGAAATAAGGAAAACACCTTTAAAAAAATACAACATAAGAAAAAAGACCAATCTGAATATGATCACTACGTAGGGGAGGCAAGTTTACTTGCACATTTTACACAACAGAAAATTGTTAAGTGTCATAGACATAAATACATGCAAAAATTGTCATGTTTTGGATTATAAATGCACCTACAAATTATTCTTTTTCCTTTGGTTAACATATGACTTCTGCATAAGAAAGATATTTTTAAAACTTAGATTTAAAAGAACATTTTCAGTTTTTAAGATCAAATACACAATCTCTGATATTATAGGTAAATAGCTCTAATTTTTAGGATATCTGATAATCATAAACTTCTTGGTAAAATAAAATAGCACCATGTATGGTGATGGATGTTAACTAGAATTACTGTGGGGGGGGGGGTCATTTCACAATATATCTATATAGTGAATCATGTTGTACACTTGAAACTAATGTAATGTTATATGTCAATATCTCAATTTACAAACGAAAAAACGTATATACACCACAACTTAAAAAATGGCAAAATTTCATTCGAAGAGTTGGTTAAGAAATTTCAGCTCCCAAGGTACCCACACCCAGGTATTTAGTTGACTGTTATTTGAGATGGGCCTAAGGTGTTGTCTCTTGGATTAAGAGAACTGAGAAATAAAAATAGATAAATCAAGAAAAGTTCTCTAACATGGTCTTGGCAAAACAGACTCTGACACCTTTTTCTATTGTGATAATATTCAGATCACATTGATCCTCCAGACCATAACAAATGAAATCCAACCACAATGTACATTAAGTTTAACTTAAAACACATATATCAATGGCAAGGAAACTCATAGTGGAATAGGAAAAGCTGGGTTGAGCTCCAGCTCTTGCTCATCTCTGTCTGTGTCACCTGCCTGTGAGCTGATACTTGTTTCAGTTACAACCTTTTTAATTCCTTACTTTAAGGACAACTTAACATGAATTTCTATATAGACAGAATGTGCACACACATACATTAATCCTGCTAACAAAAAAATAAAATAAAATAAAGCAAGCAATATAACTGAAAACTAAGTTTAGTTTGTCACAAGGGCTTGGGAGGGGGTAACCCCTGTGTTCATCCTTTCAAACTCACCCTGTTTTCAATGCCCTTTTTCTTCTGTCTACCTCTTAAATGCTAGTGTTCTCCAGGGTTTGTGCTCATCCCTCCATATATTTTTTGCCCTCAGTTTATCTTCTCTATTTCCATGATATCAGCTATCAGGCTTGACTGTGATATTTGTGAAAGCTAGAATAATATTTGTTTCCTTCTCCTCTGTATTTAATGCCTGAGACAAAGCAGCTAGTAAGTGAATATTTACTGAATGAGTGGATGAATGAATCTATTAGCCAATGACTCTCAAATCTTTATCTTTTGCCTTGACTGCTCCCCTAGATTCCTAACACATGAATCAAAATGTTTATTGCATATTTCTATCTATATAGCTCACGGGTAGCCTCAGATCCAACATGTCCAAAGCTGAGCTTATTTTCTTCTCCCCTAAAACCTGTTTTTACTCTTTTGACTTTCCTATGTCAATGAACCAGCCACCGTTCAATCTGCTTTTCTGTTTTGGTGTCATCCCTGACTCCTACTTCTTACAAACACCCACATCCACCTAATCCCCATGGATTCAATTTCTTACTATTTCTTGACTCCATGTACAAGTCTGCCTCCCTCGTATGATTGTGGCTAAGGCTTTTGCCAATTCTCATCAGCCTTCTAACTATGTTCATCACCAGTCTTGGCTTCTCTTCTAGTCTATTCTCCACTCAGAGTTGTCTCACTAACAGGCAAATCTGATGATTCATTCATTTATTCAACGAATATGTATTGAGCCCCTACTGTGGGCCAGGTGTTCGCCCAGGGGTTTGAGATACAGTCCTACCTTCAGGAAATTACAGTCTATGATTACAGACAGCTGACAATGTAAAAGAAACAAATTATTTTAAAAATTATAAATGGTATAAATGATATAAAGGAAACAAGCAGGAAACTCTTTAGAAAGAGTGGTTAAAGAAGGTCTCTCTTAAGAGCTGACATCTGAAAGATGCTAAGGAGACAGCCAGGAAAAAAAGGTGGCGAGAGCTCTTCAGGCAGAGGGATTAGCATGTACAAAGGCCCTGAGGTAGGAAAGAATGGGATGTTGAAGCAAGCATGTCAAACTCACGGCTGGCCACGCTGCGTGAGTTTGACATGCTTGTGTTGGAGGATCCAAGAAAAATCCAAAGTGTTCAGTGATCACTACCCTGTCAGAAATCTTGCAAGAGCCCCACAAAGAGTTCAGGGTATAGTAACAAACTCCTTCACATGACCTACGACCTCCATGTAGCCTCTGCTTTCCTCTCTGGGCTCTATTTTATATTTTGTTTCTTGCTTCCAGCCCTACTCCTTGGCCTAAGTGAACACACGTACCTCCAGGGCCCTGGTTCAGCCCCTGCCCTCACCCTGCTCCTTCTTTCTGGACTTTCTGTCCTTCTGACTCTTTGTTTGGCCACCTCCTACTTGTCTTTAGGACTCAGCTTTGTTGTTACCTCTATCAAAAGCCTTCCCTGGTTACCTCACTGGAGAAGACTCCTTTTCTCTTTCTGGGATACGGACCTGATGTACTATGTGTGGTTCTAAACTAGGACTTAGGACACTAAATTGCAGTTTTGTCTTTTTCTCATATTCGTCTGTGAGCCCTTTGAGAAAGAGCATCGTGTGTATCTCCAGCACTCCAGGTCCTAACATAGTGTCTGGTATCCAGTGAGCACTCCAGAGATGCCTCTGAATAAAAACAACTCAGATGGGGCTCAAGTATGTGCGTTTTCCTCTTTATAAAAGTGTAAGCAGAATTCTCATATTCTCTCTCTCTCTCTTTCTCTCTCTCTCTCTCTCTCTCTCTCTCTCTCTCTCTCTCTCATCTCCAGCAAGCCAGTATGCATCTGAAAACTATTAAAAATGAACCATCCAAAGAGTCCCTCCAAACTAAATAGGACAAGGACAGGATAGACAAACCCTTTAAACGAAGCTCCTGATCAAGAAGGTGCCATCAGGTTCTCTGAGGAGAAATGTCTGGGGTTGTCCTATTATTATGGTTATGGTTCAAATTTTGGGAAACCAAGGAAAAACAGAGTTGAAGGGCAGCATTATTTAATAAACATAAGAGAGAAAAAAACCCAACTACAAAACAATTTAGTCTGAAGCTTAAAGTAGGATCTTGTGTGATCCTGAGAAAGTCGCTGCCAAAATAATAATTTGATCCTCATTTCCCTCCTAGCAACCTTCCTCAAAGGCTTATTTTAGGAGAATGTGTGTAATTTAGAAGATGAAATATATGCGAATGTACAATAACCAGAAAAATAAAAATAAAGAGAATTATTTCACAAGTCCTGATAGAATCATCTCTGCACAGTATTATGAGATTATCAGAGGGCCTTGACTACTTTAACTTCACAATGTGTCCACAGGGAAAGGTCTGTGTAAACACGCCATGTAACTTTGAATGACTATGAAACTGGTTTTGTTCCTTCACCAATTATTTAGAAACCCACTGATCCAGTGGAAGACAGCCACGAAAAATGAAACCTAAGAAATGATGGAAAAAATGACACGGCTAATGTAATTACTAAGCGAACCTGAGCAGATTAATATTTTGTTCTCACTAACACAAACCAAGTCATAAAAATGACTTTCGGGGAAATAACACTAATCTGGGAGTTCTGCTTTATGGAAAAATGAGAGGGAAATGGGAAAATATATAAAAAGGTAAATTTAAGTAATTCTGAATTGAGATGTTAGCATGAAAAGATCTTCAGTTGGAGAGCTGATTAAACATTCCCCAAAGGTCCCAAGATTTACATTTTGAATAGGGTCTCTCAGAAATGAGAGCAAAACATATACTTTTGTTAAGCACATCTTAGATGGAAAGCCGGGCTGCGTAATGATCCGACTCTCTCCAATTCTGAACTAGTGTTCAGGAGCAATTCAGAGGAGACTAAAGTAAGGAGCACATCCTTTTTCGTTTTATATAAAATGACTAAAAAAGTTCATTCACTGAGGTCTTGTTCAGTGAATTCCCAATTAGAGTGGAGATTTCAATACCTTGGAGTCAGACCTCCTCACAGTAGGGAGAGATTAGGCTTTTGAAGAGAGGCAGGGATATGAAAAGCTGAATTCTTTTACGGGTGGTTAAGAAAAGCAGCTCTCTTTACCTCGATGATATCAGCAGTTATGGAAAATGCCATTATATGGGAACCGAATTTCATCTCATTAAGGGACTGAACATCTATCTACCTTTAAACAGGCAGGAAAGGAGGGGGGTGGGAGTTCGATTTGTAGAGAGACAGGTAACCTTGCAGAACTGTTCAGAGGTCGGGTGAAGAAACAGCTGGGAAAAAACCGTCCAGAGGGGTTGGCCTTCAAAGACCTTCTGAATGTCCATGGAGTAGAATGAATGTACTGAGGAGGAAAGTTTACACACCCGTGGTGTTTGGGTTGTCCTGTTGGGATAGCAAAAGACTCCCAGCTCTAAATGATCAAGTCTCATCTGGCTAATGGATTCAGGGCAACTACAACACACAGGTCATTGCAGCGAAAAGAAGGGATCTCCATTCTATTGTCCCTATGTAAATACTGTTCCATCTCGAGGCAAAGACAGGCCAGTGGCTGGGCCTTTCTTGTGTGTATGTCTGGGCTCCTCAAAGGGAAAAGACCTCCCTCACTCTCACACTATTGATATTCCCCAAGTATTTGGGATTGCCCATGATGAGCTAACTCCTGATGATGCTGCTCTCACAGAACTTACATACTCGTCCTTCTAAAGAAGAGTTCCCCTCAGCAACACTGCTCCTCCCTGGAATTTCTATTTCTCCTGTGTGAACTCCATACCTGTGTATAAGCCACCTAAGGGAAGCGGATGCCCCTCCATCATCTGCCCTCTGGACCCCGTCAGTGCATTTCTGGTGTGCTCAGTCAATACCGCTAAGTTAAGCTGAACTTTTTCTCTACTTGTCTTCTGGCATCGCCTTTTTCTACTTTATCAGACAAGTATTTGTTTACCTGCCTTAGCTCTGCACTCCCACCATAAACTGGGCAAGGGCAGGGTTGTGTCTCGTTATCTTACACTGCTCACAGGGCCTTGCACAAACCCTGTTCTAGTTGTGTAATAAATATTTACTCAGTGATTCAGATGAGCGATTTGAGATACCCTTATTTGGTAGCCCTCTAAAGCAAAATATAAATTATTATTAGTTTATCTCCAATATGTTGTTTTTGTACTTTTAATTTGAAATATCTCAGAAAACAGATTTTGGGGGAAATGGGCTGGGGGTTTATTCCTGCTGATCCATTAAGCCCAAATTCTAAAATTTTAATCTGATTTTTTTATTACACACTGACTATTTAAATTATTCTACCATTCAATGATGACATTTGAAATATTATTTATTTTATGAGTAATTCCTTATTTAAAACAAATGCTAAACATTCAGACATCACTAAGAAAGAACATAGAAGCCATAAAAATACACATGCATGCTGTTTGTGTGATTCATTTTCATGATGGTGGAGGAAATTTCATTTGGTCGTCTGTTTATGATAAACATTAAAAGACTGACATACGGTGTGGACTGACAGTAAGACTGAAATATTTCTATATCTAGAAAGTTGTGTCTGAGAATATATAAAACAAAGAAATGACAGTTGCCAACTAATGATATGGATGAGGTGTTTTGAGATTTTCAGATGAAAAGGATTGTTATAAATGCATTTGTAATATGGTTATGATTGTCGTTCTGTTTATCATAACACATCAAGGAATTGTCATTAGTATGGAAATAATGTCTTAGCTTAAAAGAAGGATGAATAAAAAAGAGGTTTTAGAAGTATGTGTCATAGGACTGATGTACTGTTGAGTTCCTTCTTTTGTTGCTCCCAATTTTCCTGCCCTGCTCAGGTGCAGGTATTCAATACAAAAACCTAATCTGTGTTTTTGTTTGCTTGTTTGTTCTGCCATATCCATAAAGATAAAGTCAATATCTGGTTTATTGTTTTCATTCAACAAATATTAAATGCTTATTATATGGCAAGCACAATCCTAGGCCCTATAGATACAACTAGAAATAACAAAAGTTCTTTATTCTCTGGGGCTTGTATTCCCAGTTAAGGAAAATGTTTATGCCAAGATTTGCAGTAATGAATTTAATCTAAAATTGGGTCTTTTTATAAGACCTTTCTAGGAAAACTTTAACAACTAGCAAAGACTAGCAATGTCCTCCTGTCCCGAGTCTGCTGGCTGTCCAGACATGTCCACGGTTGACAGCCACAGACCACACTTCCCAGCCTCCCTTACAGTTAGCAGTGGTCACTACCGGAAAGTGAATGGAAGTTATACAATCAGCTTCTACCCCACACGCCTAAAGGAAATTCCTGCCCCACAGACACTCTCTCTTCCTCTTTTTATGAGCTACAACAGTTTCAGCCATGCAGACAAAGAGAGTGTCCGTGGAGTAGCAGAGCAATGAGAGAGAGGGAAACTGAGACCCTGAATGACAGTGTGGAGAATCGCCACCCTTATCATTTAGAAGAGTTACAAAAAAAAAAAAAAGATTTGGGTATGCTATAACCACCCTATTTTTTCGGTCTCTTTGTTATAGCAGCATAGTACTTACCCTAAACCTCATAAGTTGTCAAACTCTCCCTATACGATGTAAAGTGTCACAAATTAGAAGTCCACAGGCCAATTCCAGTCTGCAGATATATTTTGCTTGGCTACTTAGCACAGTCATTTTTTTTTTTGCATATGAATGTTTTTAAACTGGGCATGAGCTTACAAATATATAACACACCTCAAAACTCCTCATTGTATTTCATTTATTTAAATGATTTATAAGGCCCCTGTGGGTACATACATTTGTGATGCCTACTAGGTATCTTTTCTCTACTTTAATCCACTAGGATAGTAGGTAGAGGATAGATAGGTGGATGGTTGGTATTTTTTCATCTGATAAAAAAGCCGTAAGTATTTCATGAGTTCCTTGAGAAAGGTTAGACTCTTTAGTTAGGTATTTAAAGCCCTTTGAAATCTGGCTACTAGTATATCTTCTCAGTGTTATCGTCTAACACAATCCAAATATATGCAAAATAAAGGTGTCTATAGTAAAATGAGTTTGGAAAACCCTTGGAGGATGACAAGAAACATTTACATGTTAAAGCTCCTGAGAGTTCCAACATTATTTAACTCCCTATTTCCCAAAGAATTTGACAAGGATATCATTGGGTTTTGGCCAATGCTATTCTGCAGATACATTGTTTGGCTCCTTTTTCTATTCCTCCTTTGCTGTATGTACCAATGTACTGAGGGGAAATAAAATTTGAACTCTTTGAGCTAATTAACAATTTTATGCAAGTCTAAGGCCACTATATCCTCACTTGCAATCATTTAAACATACTACATTAGAAAAATGTATCAAGCTGGTAACAGGTATTATAAAGTAAGGCAACCTATTTTAAAAAATTATACATGGAACCTCTCTCGGTAGTATTAATTCTCATCAAAAGTATAGCTTTTATTTATCCAATAGTTACTATATGTTTGGTACTCTGCTAAACACTTTAGACACATTAGCTCTAATTCTTTATACAACTTTGTGTAGGTGGCAATATTAAGTTCAGAGAGGTTAAGTGATTTCCCTATGGTCACACAGCTAGTGGCAGAATTAGGATTAGAACTAAACAGGTTTACAGGTTTGTTTAGTTCTTTTATATAATAAATTTTATTGCACTTGAATCCATCATATATTATATCAGAGACTTGATTATCTAGTCTAATTCAAAGGCCTTACCACATCTTCACCAATTCCTGCAGTTAATAAGGAAAAATAGTATTTCAATTAATTAAATTTGATTGCTCAATGGTTTTACATAAAAGGGTTTATAAGTTTGAATTATTAGGCAATTAATTAAACGACTATGTCTAATAGATATCAAAATATCTAACTAAAAAGTGAAAAATATCTTTATTTGTCTGTAAATATCAGATGTATCACATTATGAAATGAACTGGAAATGAAGAGATCTTAAAGATCACCTAGATATGGAGCAATCATCACTGTGTCATAAACATTTTAGACTAATAAAATTAAAAGGTTTAGTTTTTAAAAATTCTTTTCATATGTTTACTTTCCTGAAACTTCTCATTTACCTTAATTTTGTCCTTTGGAACAGGCAGAATAAATCGCTCTCTCTTCCATTTTGCTACTTGTTGAGTATTTGAAGATAGTCCCTCAATCCCTAATTTTCTCTCCTCCTGAATAAATATCCTTTCTTTCATTGTTTTGTCATGCCAACAAACTAATTTCCCCTAAACATTTAGAATCATGCACTTATTAAGCCTATAATAAACAGAAATAGGTGCTTTGCAAGTGGACCCAACTACAAATTAGTTCTGTGCAAGAACAGAGGAACACTTGCTTTAGGGAAAAAAAAATTCAAGCACCATAAAAAATGTTTTTAAAATAAAAAAATAAAATTTTGCTTCATGCTAGAAAAAGTAAGTTCAACTATAATTAGCATAAGATCTGTATTTTATAAATATTTAAAAATGATTTTATTTTTAATGCACCATAAACTTAAAAGTATTTTTAATTTAATCTGCTTTTGAACTAAAAGGGGTAATAAACAACTTAATTGTTTTTATGTTCTGAATAAAAGTTTTTCTCTAAACTTGGACAGTAACTTAATCTGCAAATGGATCAAATTATTTGTTATAGCTTCAGTTTCTGCTTATGAACTCTTACATATATTAGGGAAAAGTAAGGAAATTTATTCTCTGAATACATCAGAAAATGATTACCTTAAATGAAAGAGACATGAGACTGGATCACCCGAGGGCTACCCTGGTTTATGGATATAAAACAGCAAAAAACCTTAATGCCCATTGTCCTGTTCTTCCTTTTTAGGTTTAATTCACATGGCTGTGAAACCACTTACAGGGAGCCCTGCTTGCTAACCCACCTGAGGATACAGGCAATGACAAGGAAAGAAGATGACCAGGGGCCATGTGCTAATTTTAAGAACTCAACACCGATTTTGATTCACCAAGCATGGAAAAAAAAGTCATTCACGAACCAAGCAGTGTATTTAAAAAGAGTCCTTGCAATTACTTTTCTTAAGACTATTC
>NW_005369990.1:2490319-2495358 GCF_000412655.1 Myotis brandtii
GGGGGGGGGGAAGGGAATTGCAAATAGGTAGATGTAGCTTTCAAAATATATAATAAAATTAGTTAATGTTTAGAACCACAAGATACAAAGAATTTTCATGTTTTTACAAGTCATTTGCTTGGTGCAATTCTTGTTCACTTAACCGGCGATTACTTACAGATGCCATAATTCACAACGCTTATTAAATTATAGACTACATATTATATATTTCTGCTGATACTGTGGCATGCCACAAATCGTGTGGGCCACTATACTTTGAAGTTTGCTGGCTTAGCACAAACACAAAGTATTTTAGAAGTACCAGGAAATTCTTTGTGAGATATAACAGAAGGAATTAGACTGTTCAGGCCATGTCGTGTTCGTACAATGGAGCAACACTTTTAAGACTTTAAAGTCATGTAATACAATTCTAGGCTGGATTTTTCTTGTTAAAAAAAGTAGAATGGGAGTGCTCGGAAGAGAAAAGGGCCAATATTTGACAACAGAAATCAGCATAACCTTTTAACTGCAGCAGCCATGGGTGACTGCCCTTTGACCTTGAAAGATTATGTGGGATTTCAATGACAACAGCTGGAAGTGAGCATGTGTGAATAGAGAACACAGATCTGAGGCCTGGTACAAAAGACTGCACAATCTCTGCCCAGATCAGAGTGCTGATTAGAAATTGTTTCCTGGTCCTGGCTTAATAGAGTGTGATAATGAAAGTTGTTGTTTTTTTTTTTTTAATTCTTTAAGCAAGAAATCATTGTTGATTTCTGCCAGTCCCACTCTTGCCTTCAGCTCCTCAAATCTGGACTTTTCATATGAAACAGCCCATCCTTCTTAAGGATATGGTTACAAACAAAACTTTGTTTCACCAGCTACTTTCATAGACAAAATTTCTTTAAATTCTTGAGTTCCTCTCCTGAGTTTTAAGATTGTGGCATTTCACATACAGTATCATTATTGTTTGTTTAAGATCTGTCACGCACAGATACACCCACAGGCACACAACTTAAATGAGAAGTGGGAACCGTATCTCTCTCATCCTTTTAATTCTACCATTTGTACAATGTATAACATATGGTGGGTCCTTAGTATATGTGTGACAAATGAACAAAGAAATAAAGTATTTCTTCTTACCCACATATTCTTTTTGTTCTTCTTGAGATATAAAGGTAAATTCCTACACAATATTTGATAATTTCATTGTTTTCTTCAACCAATTTCACATACAGAATAGCAATGTTTTTTGTGAAGTCTTTAGGCATGTTTGTCCAACAAGAACAGATGAAACAGATAATGACTCCCTTTCAAAGAGAAGTTAACTTAACCTAGTAGATTTGGTGATTTGACTGCTTGTTGAATGTGGTCATTTCAACCCATGAGACTGTCAATGAATGACATTCATTGAGCTGAAATGCACATAAACTGACACAGATGCACTCTCAAGTTCCCATGTAGGATCCCCACACTTGCTGACATTGCTCTGAAACCACCAGAAAATTGCCACATGATTACTGAAAGGCCATCGGGTTATGACTCATTTATGTTGTTTTGGTTTTATCATACAGTCTTATCTTACCTTGCATTGCTCCGAATTTTGCTAACTACTCTAGCTCTGGATTTTGCTAACGACTCTAGTTTCTATATCGAATTAGCAGCTCCCTAGCTTCAATAGAAATTGACCTTTCCTTTATGCAAATAATACCCTCCAGTTGAACAAAAACCAACCTGGCTGCACAGTATGAAACAAGCAGAGGCTGGTAAAATTGACTTCCAAATCAGACATGGGTTGTCTGTCTACATCCTTCTATAGCAACTAGAGATGTTATTCCAAACAAGCCATGGGACAGATTGTTTTTCAGAACAGACCGAATCCATTTGCCATTTCAAAATTCTATAAACAGAGTATTAAGGAATTCAATTCCCACAGCAACTATATGGGCGTTGGCTTTGGTTTTATGGGAGTTTCTGCCAAGCTCACATATTTGTAGAACGATTGGTTTAGAGCGTCCTTTGCAGCTCAGAGCAAGAGGAATCCCGATGCCTGTGATCTCAGTTCACTTTAAGGACTGGGTCTTCTGGTGACAGGTATACATGATAAATGTTCCAGAAGGCTGACCTAATTTCCGCTGAAGTGAGTGTTTTGCGAAGGACATTCCCTCAGAGTGTTAGCTTGCAACCAAGGATTCAAACAAGCCAGTGTCCATTCTCTTTAGCGGTTATTATCTTTGCTTATGAAAGCTCTCTGGAAATGCAGTTAATTCTGCTTCCCCAGCCAAGCTTCTCCAGACTTACTTTTGAACTTAAATGTGTTATCTAATTAAAGATAAGTAATTATCAAACATAATAAGCTTCATAGTTTTTAGTCACTGTGATCAGAAAAACAAAACACTCTAGACTAAATATAAATCAAGGCAAACCTGCCATGTATTTGTCTTTTTCTCTTGCAAAGGGATCAATATGGCAATGTGTTCATTCATGTTGTCCTTTAAAAATTATATCTGCAAAGGATTACTTACATATCATATAGTAGGAAGTATAGTATTATGTAAATTAGAATCCTAAATATCCTAAGCCTCAGTTTCCTCATATGTAAAATGGCACTAAGGTTGTGTCCACCTCCTAAGTTTATTGTTAGGAATAATGAGATAATGTGCTTAAAATGCTTAGCAAAGAACCTACACCAAAAAAAATGATAGCTACTATTATAAACAAGAAATATATACTTTGTATTTTAGATCTTGAACCATATAGGAAATATTTAAAAGAAAAAAACAGAAATTATTAAATTATTTTGGTGTGGAATAATGTGATGTATAAATAATGTGGGTGTTCATATAAAAGTTGTGTATATAAATAAAAACATTGATAGTATAATTTTGAGTGGATTTTTTTAGTAAAATTGAAATTATTTTCTAAAGAAAAAACACAAAACCTATTAAAAATTAATCCTCTCACATGTTTTTGGTTTTTCTAAAATGAGATATAACAGTACTTCATTTCCAAATTATTTTAAATAAATTAGGTATAAATTTTAGGATTCAAATTCCTAAGTATAATCTTATTTATTTAAAATATTTATAAAATGTTATTTATAATGCCTAAAATAACTTAAAATATCTCTTCTATTCTTCAAATGCACATTGACCATCTACATGGGCTACGCATTATCCTAACTATGGGAATACATATTTTGGACTTCTATTTTGGGGGTGATAAGATATGGACCCTAGAACATTTTTTTAGATCAAGTTTTATCTAATATTTTTTCAATAAGTAATATATAAGAGTATTTAGAAAAAGAAAGAGAAAATGACACTTTTTTTTTTTTTGCCAGTTACACTTTTTAAAAGAATTTGGTTGGTTGAAATTCTTGTTGGTAACTAAATTCATGCTGCCTCTTCTAGAAAATAGGTATTTAGAAGTCTAATTTTGTTTTTCAGTATTTTTCAAATGAAAATGAAACTTTTTAAAATGTGAAAATATGTTTGGATAGTATAAAAATACATTCAAAATAAGCAATAGTAACTTTTAAATGTGGACATCCTTTTAGAGACGAACTGCCCTCTAGTCAAGCTTCAGCTCCTTACTTCAATTTAAATGGAGAGCCATCAGAAAGCATCATTAAAGAAAGGGTCTTGATTCCTTATAGCTTTAAATCAATGCTAAACGAATCTGCCCTTTTAGGCCGAAGGATGATCGACATGTTTCACTTTACTGACTTTGATCACTGAAGCACTTTAATACAGGCCATTTCCTTGATTTTAGGGAACAGAACCTTTGTTTGACTCACAGAATGGATGGAGTACATATATCTTAGACTCAGCTGTAGCTCAGTCAGAGTCCCGAGTTCTCGGAATTTCTGCAGTGTTCCTCATCAGGGTGATCAGCACTTTGACAGGGACTCCTTCCTGCCAATGTTTAGAACTACCTTGTGTTCTATATAACAGTTAGCATACCTGAATGCCAGCAACATTCCCCCTGTGTGACAAACCAAAAATGCCGTCACACATTTTGAACATCCCTCAAGGAGGACCATATTGTCCCTTGGTAGACCAAACTCTCTATACAGTATATGAACACTCTCTTACTGATCTCATTAGGTATTTAATACTATGTAATTCTGCTCACTTCTGAACTGGTTATTGTCTCTATAATTAGAATGCAAACTCTTATAAGCCAGACATTGATTATTACAATTCTTTTGAAATTCCCCTTCATTTTCAATAATGTCTTCTACTCCTTACCCTTACCCAAGTGTCTAGTTCAGGTGTTATTATTAGAACTTGATTTTTAAAAACTGATTATATTTGAACTACTGCCTGTTTTGTTTGGAGGCAGGGCTCTCATTCATATGGTCCATACATATAAAGCATACATTTAGGACTTTTTGGAAGAGTCTTGATTTCTAATACTGGCTTATGGTCTGTATGTGTATGGGAATGTGTTGGCCAAGCCTCTCTGATTTCCTCATTGCCGAGAAGATAATGCCCACAGTTAATAAACTCCCAGGAAGCACATACAGCACGTTGTTTATCCATGATAGCATCATTGTTCCTAAAGGTCCATGGACTTTATAGAATACTAGAGGCCCGGTGCACAAAAATTTGTGCACTGGGGCGGGGGGGTCCCTCAGCCCGGCCTGCGCCCATTCACAGTCCAGGACCCCTTGGGGGATGTCCACCTGTCGACTTAGGCCCACTCCCCAGGGGATTAGGCCTAAGCTTGCAGTCAGACATCCTTCTGGCATCCAGGGAGCCCTCGGGGGATGTCCAACTAAAGGCTTAGGCCCCCAAGGGATCGGGTCTAAACCGTTAGTTGGACATTCTCAGTGCTGCCACGGAGGTGGGAGAGGCTCCTGCCACCACCACTGTGCTGGCCAGCCATGAGCCAGCTTCTGGCTGAGTGGCACTCCCCATATGGAAGTGCACTGACCACCAGGGGGCAGCTCCTGCATTGAGTGTCTGCCCCCTGGTGGCCAGTACGCATCATAGCAACCGGTCATTCTGCCATTCAGTCAATGTGCATATTAGCCTTTTATTATTATTATATAG
>NW_005369990.1:2495832-2528403 GCF_000412655.1 Myotis brandtii
TTTTTAATATTTTAATTTGAAATAATCTCATACATGTAAAAAAAAACTATAAAATACTACAGCATATTATATGTACCCTTCACCCAATTTCTTAGGTGTTAATAATTTAAACATAACCATTATACAACTAACAAAATTTGGAATATATTTTTCTTATCATCTCTTTAATGTTACTTAATCCATTTACTTTGTTTTTGTTAATCTTCAACCAAGGATATTTTTCCATTGAATTTTAGAGAGAGTGAAGGGAAAGGGAGAGACACTTTGATTGGTTGCCTCCTGCACATGCTTTGATAGGAACTAGGGATCAAGCCAGCAACTGAGGGACATGCCCTTGACTGGAATCGAACCTCGGGTCCTGCGGCGGCAGGGCAAGGCCGGCTGCTGGGGCTTCTGGGGCGGGCGTGCCTTCCTGGCAGCCAGCCTGCCCTGGATGGTGGCGCGCTGGTCGTTGGCACTGTCCCGCCCTGCCTGCAGTATGCAAATTAGCCGCCATCTTTGTTGGCAGTTAATTTGCATATCACCCTGATTAGCCAATGGGAAGCGTAGCGAAGGTACGGTCAATTACCCTTTTTGCCTTTTATTAGATAGGATAGAAATAACATGTAAAACTGGAAGATAAATATGCATTCTGTTCTCTGCTGAAAGGATGTAGGTGAAATAAGAAGACACAGGGCCAAAATGACTCAAGTCGCTATGACTAAAACCAAACTAGCAACATTCTCAAAATAGGCAGGAAATAAAACTAAGCAATAGCAGCTAGATGCTATCAACCCAACAGGAATTCCAATGAGGGCCTTTGTCTCCTTGCTCAAGAGGACAGCTCCCCCAGCTCTAATATTTTTCCTCTAATCATTCCAATACTTTATTGATTAACTGTCATTTTTCCAAAAGTAAGAGCCGAGGGCAACTACTCAGGGCCCAGCTGCACAGATGCCCTTCTGCTTTGTGATCACCAGGGTGCACTCCCTACACTCAATTCCTACCCCTAACACGAGGAAATCCATGAAATCTTCCCAGGTTGTTTGATAGTCACCAACCAGGTGGGAACCCTGTGTGCATGCTAGATTACGGGTACATATGTGTGTGTTTAATCTGGTGTACTCCCTCAAAAACCCACACAGACAAAAGCACTTTCTCGTCAGTTGTAAAATGTCAAGGCACTTGAAATAAAATATTTTTCACTAATAAAGGCATTTCTGATCTTCAGTGTTGTCATTAGCAACAATGCCATGAGGGACATGATTTGGGACTAATTTGAACATAGAGCCCTTCTGGACACAGCTGGTGAAGCCAATAGCATTCTGCTCTATTACACAGTAAATTGAATGAAAAAGTCAGTAAACTCAGTGGCCAATTTCTCAGGTTCCAACTATCATCAAACGGGTGAGGGAAAAGCTAAATGTAGTATTGTTTTTTAAAGGTGTTTTAATTATAAACCTAAAGTTTTCTCTACAGCCTGATTATTTCATTCAACAAACATCTGTTGATACCAACCTATAATAAACTTGGAGCAACTATCAATTCCCTGTTCTTAAGGGCTCACAGTCTAGCAAAAACATCTTCCAAAGAAGAACCAGTGAGAAGGCTTGATTCACTCCTGCAAGACTCAATTCAAATGTCACCACCTTTGATTTCATTCTGTATCCTTGGAGCTCACAGGCCTCTACAATGTAGGCTCAATAAATATTGATGACTGCCTGAGAGAAGAAGATGAAAGTATAAGTCAAATGTAGGGGATCAACAAGGCTAACTCTATGGCTCAGGAACCAACTGTGTATGCTGGGGTCAGGAGAGATGGCAAGTACTATTGCTAGATAAAGGTTTGAAAAGGTGATAGGGCCAAAATTTAGAGAGCTTCGACAAATTTGGACAGCATTCTGACCATAAGTAATGGTAAGTCTTGAATCATAATTAAATGTATTACTAATATTAGGGAAATATTTTCCATAGCTTATTATTTACTTTTATAAGGCAGACATGGCTCTCATTAAATTACTAGCTTTGTGACCTTGAGTACATTAATTAAACTTTCATTCATTTATCCAAAAAAACTCTGTTAAGTACTTATTCTATTCCAGGCACTATGATAGGCATTGGGGTACATGTCTTTGACCTTCAGGTCTAGTAAGGGAAGCAGGCCGATGCAGAGACAATTACAATACAACAAGATAAGGGCTCTGAGAGCAGAAGAGCACACTAGGCTAGTCTGGCTGGGTTAGGCAAGGCTTCCTGGAAGAGCGGAGATGGCCTATGGGCAAACTACGGCCCGCAGGCCGGATCTGGCCCGTTTGAAATGAATAAAACTAAAAAAAAAAAAAGACCGTACCCTTTTATGTAATGATGTTTACTTTGAATTTATATTAGTTCACACAAACACTCCATCCATGCTTTTGTTCCGGCCCTCCGGTCCAGTTTAAGAATCCATTGTGGCCCTCGAGTCAAAAAGTTTGCCCACCCCTGGCCTATGCAGTCCCCAGTAACCAGAAGGATTAGCACTATGAAGCGGGAAAAAATGGCACAGTGTCTTTGTGGGTATAGGAATAACAATCAAGTGACATAGCTAATATTTACTGAGTGCTCACTCTGTGCTAACTATTCTTCTCAGCCTTTTCATGTGTTATTTTTAAATAATCTTCAAAGTGCTACAAGGTAGATATTATGCCCCCATTTTAAAGATGAGGCAACTGAGGCACAGGGAGTTTAAGCCACTAAGTTAAGATGACACAGATAGCAACTGGTAGAATTGGAATTTCAACTCAAGGAGAACTCAGGTTCTTAGCCATGGCACCATCCCTAACTTCATGGATAAGAATACCTACCCCAGAGGCCCACATACTGAGAAAGGGCTCAGTAGATGATGACATGAATATCATTAATGTAGTAATATAAATCATTGACCTACAGGTGTAACTATAGATTTTTTTTTCCTCACCAGGTGATGGACCCAGATGATTCTACCCAAGTTGAAACTCCAGCATCAAAGAGAAGTGTCCCTCACAGAACAACTCTGGGAGAAGGTAATTTCTTCCTCCATATCAGAACCACTAAAACCATGATCTCTTAAGACAATTTGTACCCTTTGACATCTTCCCCATACACATGGTTTTGATTCAGCCTTGCCTACTACTTACTTCACCATACTTTTGTTCTTATGTGCAAGCTTAAAGCTGTACCACCTTAGTAGTAGAAGCTGTGACTGAACACTTGGGTGACAGAATTAGTAAAAATTAATTTACTGATTTTTTGTTTATCCAGTGAGACTCTGTGTGGCATAAATCTTATTGCAAAAAAAGTCCCTATTTGATATTTTTTTAAGTCAGAATGCTGGGGAGCGGGTCAGGAGTAAATTACAGAATGCTACTAAGAACCATGATTTGAGAACTCATATAGCTTTGCCAATCAAGTTAGGTAATAAAGAGTTTTAATAAAGAACAACCTTGGAGCATAGCTGATATCTATGTTTTCACCTGAGAGCCCATTAAGAGACATGGACATTGCATTTACAAAGGTCTTGTGTAGACAAAAGATGAAAAAGACTACAAATCTCTTGCTTCACCCTGGTTCACCTCCATGAACTCTACTTCTCAACAACCAAAGTACAGGCCAATTGTATACCCACAGCTGTGCTGCACCTATGTACCCACAAGGGTATGTAGCCAGGCTTATCATTATTAGATACTTATCATTATTAATCTTTTAGGTTGCCAGTGATGCAAAGAGTGCAGGTGTTACTGCATAGAATAGGTAACATATGGCTCTTCACACCTTAATGCAGTCAACCTCTAGACCAGTGGTTCTCAACCTTCCTAATGCAGCGACCCTTTAATACAGTTCCTCATGGTGTGGTGACCCCCAATTTCATTGTTACAAATTGAACATAATTAAAGCATAGTGATTAATCACAAAAACAATATGTAATTATATATGTGTTTCCCGATGGTCTTAGGCGACCCCTGTGAAAGGGTCGTTCGACCCCCAAAGGGGTCGCGTCCCACAGGTTGAGAACCACTGTCCTAGAGGCCTTGCTTCCAGACAGACATGCACTCAGATCCAAACTCTTCTCTACTATGTGGCTGAGAACTGTAGGCAAGCTATGTGACCACTCTGGGCCCTGACTTTTCATTCTATTGCTGGCATGAGGATTCAATGAAATAATGGATATTCAGGGGAGGAGAGGGAAGGATGGTGTGCAGGAGGAGAAGAGATGGAGGGAAGGAAGAAAAGAAATAGAAAGGAAAGAAAGCAGATGGTGCGTCTGGCTTGTGAGGGCTGGACTAGGAGCTGGGAATGCTGATGAAATGGAAGAATCTGACATGCCCTTTCTTAATGAGGACACTACTGGCATTTTGAATAAGTCTTTACTAGGCAGGACTATCTAGAGCAGTGGTTCTCAACCTTGGCTGCACATTAGAATCACCTGGGAATCTTTTTAAAATCCTGATTTCTGGGCCTCATCCTCCGGAAATTCTGTTTCTTTGTTACTAATGTTGTGGCCCCACCCCATAACAAAGAAACAGAATTTCCGGAGGATGAGGCCCAGAAATCAGGATTTTTAAAAGATTCCCAGGTGATTCTAATGTGCAGCCAAGGTTGAGAACCACTGATCTAGAGCATCACAAGATATTAAGCCTCCCTAACACCCCCTTACTTGTTGCCCATATACCAAAGGGCAGGAAGATGTTTCCTCCCAGGCATTCTGACTATGGGGGAAGCCTCTACTTGTTTGTTTTCAATCCCCAAAGCACCAGGACTACCTCCTCCTTTTAGCTTGGTTAAAGTATTGCAGAGCTCCTGAAGAGTAGGAAGTCTGCAGTAATGTGATCAGAGAGAAGGTGAAAATGGCAGCTCTGAGTGGAAGGAGGTTGAGCCCTCCATTTTCAGTGTTCTTTTCCTACTGTTGCACCATGGTCTTATCCTTGCTGCAATAGACTTGTTAAGGTCTGATACCACATCTATACAACCAGAAAATGTGGCCGCCAGCCCAGCGCACTAAAGAGATTTCCAAAACACAACGCAGCACTGAATTGATTAACATTTCACCTGAAACACATCTTGACTGAGCAACTCCAACTGGGTCTTACTTTATAAAACATCCCTGTCACTGTAAGGCTCTCCAGGCATTCAAAGCAAATGGGTTTAAAAACTGACTTCCATTTTATTAAAAAGTTTAAGGGAAGCAATTCATGCAATCATTCTATAAAATAGAAAGGAAGGAAATATCTACCTAAATCCCTTGAGGTCTTCTTTCACTCCTTGAACCGAGCCCTTGTTACTAAGTCTTTAGCATATATAAACCTGTGTGTAAATTTTCCTGTTTTTCTCTCTCACAGTTGAAAACAAGAGGGGGAAAAATGGAGGAAGAAGAGAAAGAGTACATGCCTAGAAATGTGAAATGTTTTAAAGAATCACGGATAGATTTGTGGGTCAGGGAGCTTTTTTGGTGGTGGGCATAGCAGGGGAGGGGAGAGCTCAAAATTTCCCCAAAATAAAAGATATTGGGTACTGATATTGAAGAAGAGATCAAGGTGCCAAGAGTCACAGGAATAACATGTAGGGAACATAAACTAGGGGTGCCTTAGTATTCAATCCCGACACAGCCTCTCTACACAGACTGTTTGGCACTGGGCTTCACACAGGTACTTGATGTGCAGGGTATTTGAGATCAGATGAGAGCAGTTAAGTCCTTTAAGGAAAATTACATGAAAGACGAGGGTTATGGGGAAAACTCTATAGACTATTCACAGAAAGTTAAGGAACACTTGGTTTCTATCTCTTCTGATGATCGTGGGAATAGAAAATGGTTTGAGATTTAGTATGGATGAGTAACCAATGGGATGGATTTCTTATGGCTCCTGTAGAAATGCTAGATGTGAGGAGCTTTACCATCAACATGGATTTTCAATCATTCAAAATAATTAGGTCTGGGTCCTACCTGGAATATAGCAGTATTATGTTATACCAGGGCTCCTGATTCCATACAGTAACTGCAACAGTAACAATATCAGGGGCACCAACAATGACCATTTAATGAAAACACTAGGTACTTGACACTAAAGAAGACAAAAAATCTGAGAGTCAGGTATTGGCTTCTTTGCTTCCTGGGGAAACTAAGACAGAAAGTTTAAGTGATTTGCTTTAGGTCACATCATAAGTAAAGAACAAAGCCAGGGCAGAAACTTGAATGATTCCAAGCCCATCTTCTTCCCACAGGGACGCCTTCTTCATTATGCCACAGATTGCCTCTATGCAAAACTACAACCTACCACCCCCAACAGCTCACTACTTATAACCGTTCTATTTTACATATAGCCTCAGAACTTGGATTATACACACCTGGGAGAAATCTCATTTTCTTCATTTTAAAAATAAATCTTTGCTTTTTCCTATAGTGTAATATTCAATGAGACCTCAAATAATTTTTATTATCTGTGATGGTGACAATGATGCCCTATGGATTGTTTCCATGCATCTAATCCTTTGCCTCAAAAATGGTAAAGCATGTGAAACTGCATTCATTGTTTTGTTAAAGATTGTTACTACCACCTGCTTTTTACCATTACCAGAAAGAAAACGTAACTTCCCTCATCTCTGTCCCGTCTGCAACATTCATATAGAGATATTTTCCACCGGAAAACTTACAGCCAATAATTTCCAAGTACCACAAGGTTATTCTGCTAGACTTGTCCTTCAACTGGTTCAGCTACAAAAGCGACAATAATCTGTCCTAAAGGTAAATTCATTACCACAAGATAATATCATCATACTCCTATGGCCCATTTTCACAGCAAGGCACACTCTCTCTGTGATGTGGTATCTCAGTTCTCCAGGGAGCAGTTTACTGCTGACATAATAATAACAACAACAACTTACATTTATAGGAAAGACAAGCCCGCATATATTTTCCAGCTCTTGACAAAGAACAGCTCCCAGTTTTACTTCAGAGGCATCAGTTATCACTACAAAAGGCCCCAGAAAATCTGGGGTCTTTAAAAGATGCCTGCAAATAGATCTGCTAGAGGTTCATAAAAGTTTAGCTATCACAAACAGGTGACTCAATTGCCAACCTCGCTGTGCTGGGGAAATACTCCCAGTGATAACACTTTAGATCAACTTAATAAAAACACAGAAAGGAAACATGATCACACTTGGGTACTGGAAGCGATTCTTTATAGATTAATAGCTGATTCACTTGATCTAATAGCTGATTCACTTGATCATTCAACACACTAATCCAGGTGACCAATTTTCATTACGGTTTTAAAAAATCACTTTTCTGGTGTTAGATTATGATGTGGTTATTGTAGAATGCATAAATCCCTCCAAGCTCATGCCACCCTGCCAGAGTTTTTTCCTTTTTTTCCCCTTTTCTAAAGACACTGCTTTATTCTAAAATGGTTAATCTATTCTCTATTAATCAACTCAATCCTTTCTGAACTCCCATGTGGTAGACAAAGGCAAGATGAATTAAAAAAGGAGGGCCCTCAGAGAGACACACTAGGGCAGAGTGGGGCCCACATTTTGGCATAAGACGATTCCCCTTACACCCTCTGAGCTTTGCGTATCTCGATGTGGCGGGACAGACAGTGCCCTGGCGGTGCATGGGCCTGCTGATCCATGGAGTACCAGTAACTCCTCCAGGACTCCCAGGCCAAGGTGTGGGCCTACCTGTCTGTGAGGGTGAGTGGTGCAATGAAGAACCTCCACGAACGAGGTGATCCAGGGGCTAACATCATTTTGTGGGTAACCCAGTAATCAATAATGGTAAGTGGTAAAGAAGAGGTGGGTGAGAGAGGCATTCTAGAAACAACAGCTGAGGGGAAAGGGACATTCCACACCAAATCCTACAGTTTCTATCCAGGGACAATTCCAGGGATTGAGGGTGTCAGGTGAAATGGCCAAAAGGCAAGCAGGCAAAATACAGAGAAGTGAGAGAAGCAAAAAGGCTGAACGATGAGTCCCTGAAAGCAATCAGAAGATAGGGTCTTGCTAATACAAAGGGAGTCCTTGGAGCCAAGCTCTGGGTTTGAATCCAGCTCACCCTTCACAAATCGAGCCTTGGAATCTTCAACAGCTCAATGGAACTAATACTGCCCATTGAGGATTCAACAGGACAGCGGCCCTGAAGAGATGATGGTTGTCCTTCATCTCCATTGCACTGGAGGAGCAGGTCTCCCAGGGCTTGGCCCTAGGATAAGCAAGGGAAGGAATCCTGGTCCTCATGTGCTTACACAGGGACTCATAAAAACTGCCTGTGCTCTCAGATTATCTGCCTGAAAGGTCTCCATGGATATCAGATTTCATGAGTCTACATGTCACAGACAACACAGTGGAGTAGAGGCTGCAAGGTTTAACTTGCTGCCTCTCTGATCCTTGTCTTGCTGTTTTCTGCTTCCCCTCAAAAATGCAGAGATTGCTGCAGGGCCATCCAATTGCCATCTGTGTGTCATGGAGGCATCTCAAGGTACAATGCCCTGATGCCTGTTGGGCATAGTAGTGAGTTACCTCAAGGTTATCCTCTGCTAACCAGTCCCAAGAACTTCTGGTTCTTCCCACCCTGCTACTCTTTCCCATTCCCTCCTTTTTATGTTGCCTCTGGCTCTCCATCTTAATATCTCTCCTTCCCATTCTCCATCATAGTCCCATTTTCCACCTGACTTCTCCCCCTCCACACACACCCTCTCTTTCAAAGGGTTACTGCTCCTCACTCTCCAGCACGCCCCCACCCCATACAATTTAACCTCCATAGCATTTGCACTCTTTCTCCCTAACTGTGCACTATGCTATTTTTGTGTACAAAAATTTTGGTAAAAAACCATGAAGTCAGGCTTGAGAAGCCCGTAGAAATCTACTTAAATTTCATTGCGGTAATAAGGAGAGGCACAACTAACATTCGATTCATATCCTCACATTCAATGCAACCCCTCCCGTGAGACAAGGATTAATATGACTCCCTTTTTCAGATGAGATTGAGAGACCTGGGCAAAGCTGCACAGTTACTCATTGGGGACTGGAGACTCCAGGTCCCAGTGTCTTTCCCCTCACTGCTGCCCCTATTCTGCAAACCAGGAAGGACACAAAGGCAGTGTCACATTTCTGTTCTCTTTTTCCTTATTCATTCCTCATAGATTTGAGTGTCTCGGGGAACATTTGTATCACAAACAGTATTTTTGGGGAGGCTGGAAACTTTCACCTTCCAATCCCAACGAAGACCAGCTCAGAGACAGAGTGGCAGGAATTTGAAGGTCAACTGTGACTTCTCTCCAACAGACCATCCTCACTGGCAAACTCACTGCCTCCCCCCTCCCCCAAGGATCACTCCACAAAGCCCTATGTTCCTATATAGATCCTTGCAGTCCTATAGGAAAAATATCTCAACTCTCAATTTCTAGTATTTTCCATCCTTTTCACAACCTTGTAGACCAGTAGCTCTTTGAAAAATAATTCATACACTTATTCAAGCTGAAGATTTAACCAAAGGAATTTTGTTTAAACATAACCAACGCTTAGCATGCTTTTACTTTTAAAGGCCAACCTCAAATAAACTCAGGGTAGAGATAACATAGCTTAATGATGTCACCATGATTTTTTATCTGGATTTCTGCAGTAGTGCCCGAATTGCTTTCCGTTCTTCTGCCCTTGTCCCCTACAGTCTGCTCTCAACAGCATGAGAACCTGACTCTCCTTTGCTCAAATCCTACCAATGGCTGCCATGCTATTGAGTGTGAGAGCCAGAGTTGTATGATAGCCTCAGTGGATCTTCAAGTGTGATCACCTGTAACCTTTTTAGTAATGCAAACTTCTGAATCAGAAACTCTAGGGCAGTGGTCGGCAAACTCATTAGTCAACAGAGCCAAATATCAACAGTACAACGATTGAAATTTCTTTTGAGAGCCAAATTTTTTAAACTTAAGCTATATAGGTAGGTACACTGTTATTAACTTAATTAGGGTACTCCTAAGGCTTAGGAAGAGCCACACTCAAGAGGCCAAAGAGCCGCATGTGGCTTGCGAGCCGCAGTTTGCCGACCATGGCTCTAGGGGGAGTGCCCAGCAATATATGTTTTTAAATTTCTTTTTAAATTTATGTATTGATTTTTGAGAAGTAGAGGAATGAAGGGAGGGAGGGAGGAAGGGAGGGAGAGACAGATACACATCAATTTGTTGTTCCACTTATTTATGCATTCACTGGTTGCTTCTTCTATGTGCCCTGACCAGGGATCAAACCTGCAACTTTGGCACAATGTATGTTTTAAGGTCTTTCAAATGATTTTGATGCTACCCAAGTTTGACCTTTGCTGTCCTGCATGTGCTGCCCCTCCTCCTCTGTTCTTTACCTGAGTCCCTCTCCTGCTACTCTCCTCATTCACTTCTTCCATCAACACTGGTCTTCCCCAGATATATGCATATCCCACTCCCTCACCTCCTTCAGGTCTTGGTTTAAACGCCAACTTCTCAGTAATGTGTCTGCAGCAATCTTCTTTAAAACTCAAACTATTCCTGACTCCCTATTCTGCTTTCTTTCTTAATTTTTTTCTCCATTTGTTTAGATTTTTCTGATTTACATTTTAATTCTCTGTCTCCATCAACTACCATGTAACCTCCTTGGGGCCAGGGTTTTAGGGGCTTTATTCGCTGATGTATGCTGTGCAACTAGAAAGGTGTCTGGCACAAAGGAGGTGCTCAGTAAATATTTGTTGAATGTTGGAATGTTGAAGGAATTATGTTCTTCCACTTAGTACCATGAATCTTGTACAATATATTCAACCTCTTTGGGTCTCAGTTTCCTCATCAATAAAAAGAGGATTAAAAAAGAGGGTTAAGTAAGAAAAAAAAAAAACCCCCACCTAGAGTTCAGCTCATTCTAATCACTCAATTAACAGTAGCAACTGTAATCATCAGAATAGAAAAAAAAGTTATTTCAATATCATTAGAACCAAATGAAAAGTAATGGTTTGAACTTTTAAAAGCATTTGTAAAGTTTGGGGAACATCTGAGAGGGCTGCAGAGGTGGCATTAGTTAAAGATACTCAAGATACATTCCCCTTTCTAGGAACAGGTTTGTAGGGCAGTGGTTCTCAACCTTGGCTGCACATTAGAATCACCTGGGAATCTTTTTAAAATCCTGATTTCTGGGCCTCATCCTGGACCACTGTTGTAGGGTAAAGGAATCATCTTCCTGTGCTGAAATTGTTTTCCCAAAAGGCAGCATTTTGATGAATTAAGAACAAAGGAATTATAAACACATAATTTAATTACCCTTCAAAAACAAAATACATATTGAATAGAAAACACTTTGAAAACCTAGGTTTGTCTGTGGATGTTTTTTTCTAAAATATTGCAACAAAATGTTTTGGAACATCTAATAAAACTAATATGCAGCTGGATTTTCCTGCACCCAAACTAATTTGTGCTGATTACAAGATAGGTCACAAGGTCTGCATGCTTTATTTTTGATGCATTCATTATAATTGTTACTATGGACGAAGACTAAACACAAAAAATAAAACATCCTGTTGAGGAATGATCTACCCAACACACACCACATGTTTTCTCTTCCATCATTAGTCTAAGGGGGATTTCCACAAAAACAACAAGATTCTTAGAAACTAAGCTTTCACCCGTCATTGCTGCATATTCCCACTTAGTCAGTGTCCTGGGACCTCCAAGTTGCTCTCTGATGCAATAAATCTGAAGTAACACACTAAAAAATAACTGTGGCTAGGAATTAGGTATTTGGAAAACAGAATCATCTTTCTTACTGTTATGCTTAACAATATAACATCAAGACACACGGTTCAACAATTTGTTGACATTACCACATTCCATATGGTTTCTACTATGAGCAAAGACTTTTCTAGAGTTCCCATCTTGAGTATGTAGGACTAGGTGTGGACACAGGTACCAGCCCACCCCCTCACTGCAATAAATGAACAAGGTCAAAGAGAAACTCTGAACACTGCAGTTGTCAAAACACATACCTTCACAGCTACCACTTCATCTCATGTGCAAATAACCCTTTTGGTCCTAAAAGCAACAGTGGAGTGTCCACATAATATTGTAAATGGGAAATCTCTCTCTCTCAGAGGAGTGCTATGGATGAAACTCGAAGAAAAGGTCAACAGCCATGACTGAGTCCTGCCAACAAGCACCTTAGGAAGTAGCCTTGGTGTGCTTGCTTTTGTACATGACGTGGCTATGCCAGAACCTACCCTCTCACTCCCCTTAAAAATCCCATGTTCTTTCTACTCAGAGAGAGAGAAAGTGCTTCCAGACAAGAACCTAATAGCAACCATTTCTATTTGGAGGAGAATTAAATCAGTGTTTTCTCGCTCTCTTTCTCAAGACTGCATTCTAAATCTCATTTCTCTTTAACCAACAATACACTTTATCCATTGTTAAAGAAATCTTCAAGCAATTGGGTTGATACTTGAGAGAGAATTTTTAAAAATACATTAGTCTCTAGGACAAATACCTGTTCTCCTTGGCAAGTATATTCTTATGAAGCCTCAGTTTTTACCTTGTGAGGCTAATCTACTGGTTTACTCTGTAAAATATACAGATCTGGTCTGCAAGCAAATACAACAAATCAATGGCAAATATCTATGCCCCAGCTTTAAACAAAAGTCTGGCTAGGAGAAATATTTAAAAATCAGATGAAGACAATGAGATCTACTTACTTCTACAGATTTTGTAAAGGTCATGACATAAATTTTATAAATTTCCTGGTAGATTAGAAGCAAGTTACTGCCATGGACCAGTTAGGATTATTTTCATTGAGTTGCACATTTGTACATATAGGTTCTCAACTGCTAGTTGGTGGGAGAACTGGAAAGAAGCTATCTTACCAACTCCTCTATTGTATCTCCTTCAATAACACTGAATTGCCACTCTGTCCTTCGGTGTCCACCTGGTGTCTACATAAAAAAATATCAGAACTAAGCGCCCAGGAAAAGATTCCTTCCCTTGGGAAACTGGTATGTATCATCTCATAGGTAATGAGACTCATATAATTCATCATGCATATTTCTCTTTTTCCTTTGGCTGTCAGGAAATTCAGAACCAAATTTTATATCAATGTTATTAACTATGTTGAACAATATGATAGAATCTTTGTTCAAATTTTCAAATTTTTCTCTGATATTACCTTTCTATTTTAATTTATATATTTCCCAGTTCTCATTTTCTACTTGTTTATATTTTCCATTTTACTGTACTTATTCTTTGTAAGCCATCTGATCTTTATGAAATTGAGGTTTAAGTGTATACAAGTTATATATATACAAACTATACACACACATATGTAAGCTTGGTAATCAGAATGATTGCAATTTTTGAGGTATATATTAATGAGAAAGAACTGTTACATTAAACAGAATAAAATTGGTCATGCTGATTATTCATTGTAGAGAATTATTTTAATGGTGCAACAAATCTTTGTGAGCTAACTACCAAGATTCAGAAAGACCTTGTATCACACTTAATGGCATTTCCTGTAATATTATTCTACCTAATACAAATGAAATTGAGAGTTCTGGTCTCTAATTTCTAAAAGGACTTACTATCAAAAATTTCAGACCGGTGTCAATTTTTAAAAATTCAATATGCTTATTATTCAGACTCCAGAGTATAGATCTGTTTGAGTATCTTGTAATTATACTTAGAAGAAGAGCTGCAAGATACCCTGTGAGATAATGCATAGGAAAATGCTTTTCAAAACTCAAGGGTATAATACAAATGCTAGCTATTATTGCTATTGTCCATAGCATATAAAATATGATCATCAGAGATGAACTGTATTTTACTGCAATGCATGGTAATAACTGTGGAGATAGCCTTAACAAATAAGAAAACACTTTATAAAGTCATCCTTAGTGAACACATTGGGAGGACCGGGCCTGCTCATAGCTTTCCAGATATTTACTGGTGCTCTACAAAATAAAGACATACTCGAGAACACTCAGATATTTGAAAACTCTCTGATCTTGTGAGAATGGGACTCACTATCTAATTTTAAAATACTCTTTGTATGAAACAGAACTAAAAAACAGAGAGATGAGAAATATTCTTAGTGAAGTTATTTGCTTTTTTGTTCCTTTCTTTCTGGTTATTAAACACAACCAAAGTATTCACTAATAATCCAGGAAGCACAGAACTGAGATATTACCCAGCTTGTGTTCCAGATTCAAAGGAGGTTAAAAACACAGCATTGTAATACAAACACAGCTTATGAGGACAGCGTGTGCACCTACTGTTCTACCATTTAAACTTGGAGTAACTGTACAAACAAGTCTATCTTGAGGAAACAGGCTGGGTAATTTTCCATTTGGACTGTCTGAGATTTCACCAAGAGCTTCAGACTTGCAGAAGTCTGTGTTGCCAGACATTTGCTTCAAATTCGTTATCTATAGTTCTCCCCATTAAGATTTCCCTTTAACGAGAATGCTTTTTTTAAAAGTTGAGCTTTCAGTGAAAACTTTTCTTCTACAGAGCTACAGATTAAATTAAAAAGAAACATTAAAGAGGCAGTGGCCCCACTTGGGAATCTAAATTAAAACTTTTCTCTGTAGCCTAAGGTAGACCCAGAACAGGCTTCTAAACAACTTGTGTCTTTTCAAAGTTCAGAGGAGAGTTCAAAAGATCAACAAGGAAGGTGAAATACTAATCAATGAAAAGATCAAGATTCAAAATTGCTGTAAGGGCAGTAAATGCTGACAGTGGTTTGAGAGATCTTTAGAGCCTTTGTACATATTTTCTTCACTTCTATAAATTCACTGGAACTCTCAGGAACAAGTGTCAAGCAATGGAAAAGAACTATATTACACAGTTATTTAGAAATGCATGAAAGTGCAATTTCGAAAGCTTCCGGTCTCTATTTTTTTTTCAAAATACCCAACTACAAGTGAGCAGTCTTTTGGAGTGATTTTTATCGTGACGGAAATAAACAGGATCTTATTTGCAAATAAACCAACCACTTTGAACAGAGCAACTTTCCCCACAGTGTGTTGTAAGTTATCAATAACTAAAATAAAGTCTAGTTCATTTAAGATGAGCAGTGAGGCATCAAAATATCATTTAAAATTAGTCGTTTCCATTTTTTGAGCACTATGCATTACCTCATTTAAGACTCCTAACAGCCATTAAGTAGGTACTATTATTATCTCCAATCTGCAGAAAAGTAAATCAAGGCTCAGAGGCGAACAGTTACTTATCCAAGATCACAGCTAGTTAATGGCTAAGCTGAGCATGGCACCAGTTTTCTGGGTTCCTGATTCAATCACACACTGAGCACCATGACTAGTTGAAGAATGGGGTGGGGTTCGGCTTTAAATTCTGATGACACTCAGTCTACCAACATGTGTGAAGTGCTTTGATTTTCGCTGCAAGGAGAGAAGGGAAGGTTAAGACATGAATGAAACACTTATAAATGCTATGCCTTCCTGTCACCCCTCATTTTACCTTGTGCAGGTCATCCGAGGCGATTTGGCTGTTTCCCAAGCTCACCATAAACTTTCACACTACACAGTGCCGTTGGTGGCTATTGTTAAGTCTGAATTGAAGCATCCCCTCTCCTCATTCTAGAGCACTCTGTCTCACTTGTAGAGCACTGAGCACTTTTACCTTATGTTACTATCAGGAGCATGCACCTCTATCACTTGCAGAAAACGGTCGTCTCTTAAAGGACTGCACCCAAAACATCTTTGCCTCAACCATGTATCTTAAACAGTGCCTTGAACACAGCAGGCACTCAATAAATGTTTCACGTATAGTTAAAATAGAAAACTCAGATTCTACTACTAGAGCATTTGTATCAAAGAAAGGACTATTCCCAAAGGAACTAGGGAGTACTTTTGCTTATTCTTTCTTTAAGAGGATTTTTCAGACAGCCTATCGCTATTCTAAGAAGGTAATGGGGCTATTTTTTTGGGTAGGAACCAGTGATTTAAGTAAGTAAGCTATGGATCAGCGGGCTTGCAATGGTGGGGCTGATCGAAAGACAATCACACTCAGCATTGCTAAGGTTAATGGCATTGTCTCTTCTAGAGGAAAGATAAAAGTGGGAGATAGAGAAGAAACCAATAAAAACATTTACACACACCTTTAATGGTATGCAGAGGAGAACTCACTTATGAATACCAACTAATGCAAACATCTTGAAAAAAGCATGATTTTTACAGAAACCTTTTATCTACAGGTACTACATGTATAGAGCAAATTTTTTAAATGGGTGAAAAAAAAAAGAATTAGACTAGTAATTGTTGTGCGTCACTGTGGTTCGTATAACTTTTATCAGGCCAGTGAAATGAACCAGTTAACCAAGGAGGCTCTTCTTCACCAATTTATGTCATGTGTCAGATTATTAAGTAGGAACCTCCTTGGTAGGCACCACTGAACAGAAACATGGTTTTGGGGATGAATGAACCTTACTTGTTCTGCAGAACTTCCGCATGGACACAGTCAAAGACTTTTCTGAAAGGGGGGTGGGGATAAAAGAATTGGGTTCAACCAATGCATGAAAAAAATGCATGAAAAGGCAAGTGCATCACAGCCCTCCCAATATATACTGGATGTTTTCTTTACATGAAACATCCTTATTTTTTTTTTTCAAATGAGCTTTGATATCTTGGAGACAAGATATCAAAGTTTTTGGTGAGTGAAGATTCTGAGTGGGTAGAAAGCTCAAAAGCAGAGATAAAAGTTGGAACCAAAAGGTGCTCAAAAGTTCCTTCCAAACCCTTAAAGATAATTTGTCAGGGAATTTAAATTATATGTTTGACATCTTTCAGAACTGTGGCTTAAGAAAGAGGACACTAATATTTCCTTTTAAGACCACTAAATACACATAAGAATTACTGGAAATAACTGCATCCCTATAGCACTCACCATCTAGTGAAATCTATCTACTTGCAAAAACAACAAACACACAGGATCAGAGCCTATTTTGTGTCTGAGCTGATTATACCAAAAAAAAGAAAAGCCAACTAAAAGTGGATCTAAATGTTATGTAGTAAATATACTCAGAGCAAATAAGAAAAAAGTCTGGGGATTCAGGGAATTTAAGAATAAATAAACCTGAGTCAATTTAAGTCAAACATTGATATACTCACATAGTCTAAATACTCCTGCTGGAACAGCATTTTTAGAAATTGTGGATCTCATTTATTTATTTGTTTGGGCTATAATGTCTGAATTTTGGAAAAAAAATTATTTGTATAATGAAAAACTAAAATTTTGTAGACATTTCAAAATAAAAATCAAGTATCTAAAACAAATTATCTTGGAAAATTTTGAATTGCAGCTTAGTTCAGAATAGAGAGTGAAAGTGGTGCCATGGTAAACGCAGAAAGAATGCCTTTCAGGATCCTTAGGATTCTGTAGGCATGGGGGTAAACTTGGGTGGAAAATGGTAAAAGGTGCTGCCCATAAGAGTGGAGCACTCATTCCCCATGCAAGAGCTCTATAACCATATCCACTTGAAAATGAGCACTGCTGAGTTGAAAGAAAAAAATATGGAGTGTTACTCATTGGTCTTCTACCATTTTTTAGGGGACCAGGGATGGAAATAAAGGGCTTCCTGATAGCCTGAAATTATTACAATGTTTCTTTTATATATGGCTTGATTGCCAATATATAAAGTATTCTCAGATACATTATCTCTTTATAACCTTACTATGTCTTAGGGAGTGAAGACCCATTTCATAGATGGGGAAGCTGAGGCACAGAGGTCAGTTATAAGTTAGTAAGTAGGGAAGTCTGCATGTTTTAAAAGCATTTCACAGCCAGGTAAATGACAAAGTCAAGGCTCTGTCCCAGGTGTCCCAACCTTCTCACATGCATGCACCTGTTAAAGCTCAAATTAGAGGACTACACTCCCAAAAAACTGTTTCCTCCAATATGAAAACTATCGAACTCATCACTTTTTCAAATTTTACTCATCTTCTTTACCCTATGAGATCATGAAAAAAAAGAAGAGTGAGCAAGACAGATACCATGTCTCATATTTATGCTTTTTAGGAAGTATAGTTTAATGTACTTGTTAAAATCACATGGGCTGGCCTTTCTTTTCAGACATATACTGGCTTAAATGCTAACACAGACCCTGCTTCTATTTTATTCTTGTTTTCATTTGCTCTGTCCACCTCTCACAGCACAAAGGTCCTTTATGTCAGTCAGCTTTGCCATGTAATGTGCGTCCCACTTTGACTAGTGACACCCACCCAGCTGTGCCTCCTATAAAATTTCCTGTCGGAGTGCTGCACTTAGGAAAGCTGATGGCTGTGGGCAGATGATGATGGAGGTGGTGGAGAAAGGGAAGACTGTCTGAAGTGGAACCGGAAATCCTGCTAGCCCCAGTCAAGTCCTGGGAAAGCCTTGCCTCCCTGACTGACAGCTCACTTTGCATGCCTTACCACAAACCACCTTGCTGTGTCTGCAGCCTGCAGGCCTCCAGGTATCCCAGGTACCCACCACAAGCTGCAATCTGTTCTCCCGGCCATCTAAGGACTGGACACAGGAGGACATGTGCTGGAGACAACACACGCTAAGTGGAGGTCCACTGGACATGGACAATGTCATTTGCAAACTTGCCAACAGCGGACTTCTCTAGAGAGCTCCTGCGGCATGCACAGGACACCAGACGACAGGGATATTGTGAGGCATAAGACAGTCATTCAGCTCAGCATTTGCAATAGATATCAATCACACACACTACGTGGGGGTCCTGTGCTGAGGAGGAAATGGTGAGTGAAAAAGGACAAACAGTCCTTGCCTTTGTGGAGTTTACAGTTCATGTTGTAATAACATTGGCCTTTGCAGACATTATTCAGAGAATCACACAAATCAATGAAATATTAAAACTGGGATAATTTGACTAAAAATTTTAAACAAATAACTTTCAAATAAGTTGTATAATTTGTTGGCAAATTAAAAGAATGATTTCAATAGGCTTTCTTTTTTTTTAGTGTCAAATATTTTTAATATTCCACCCTAGATAGTACTGACAATTAGCTAAAATTACTTTACATAATTTTTAAAAAAATTTTTAATTATATATTTTTAAAGCATCACTTTTTAAAAAAATATATATTTTATTGGTTTTTTACAGAGAGGAAGGGAGAGGGATAGAGATTTAGAAACATCAATGTGAGAGAAACATCGATCAGCTGCCTCTTGCACACTCCCTACTGGGGATGTGCCCGCAACCAAGGTACATGCCCTTGACTGGAATCAAACCTGGGACCCTTGAGTCTGCAGGCCGACGCTCTACCACTGAGCCAAACCGGTTAGGGCTCTTTTTTAATATGTACATATTTTATTGATTTCAGAGACATGAAAGGAGAGGGAGAGATAGAAACACCAATGATGAAAGTCATTGGCTGTCTCCTGCATGCCCCACACTGGGGATCAAGCCCAAAACCCCAGCATGTGCCCTGACGAAGAATCAAACCGTGAACTCCTGGTTCATAGGTTGGTGCTCAACCACTGAGCCACCAATATTGTCTGTCTGCCAAGTAGAACATAAGCTGCATGAGGGCAGGAACTTTGTTTTAACATTATATCTCTGTTATCCTTTTCCCCCGAGTGCTCAGGGTGAATTCTTACCATATCTGGAGAAAAAAATATAGGCTTTCAAGAAAATTTTCTATTTCAGTTTAGTTTTGGGGAGAAGCAGTAAGACTAAGCAAAGCAGAGAAATAACAGCTGGAAGAATGCTGGACATTGGGACTGGATATCAGGGTCCAGCGCTGCCATTAATGCACATGTTCTTCAAGACCCCACACTCAGCTTCGCTGGGCTTTAGCAGTCCTGAAGCTACTGCCTGCAATAGTCTGGCATACAGCAAAGATTTAGAAATAAATATTGGTTGAATGAGTAAATGTAATATGTGAAAATTTGTAGTTCACAATACACATTGAGAAGTTGAAATAAGAGTCAAGTAACATAGATTTGTGTAGCATGCTTAGGCACCAAATGAAATTGTCCTAGGAAATAGTGTCCAAGTGGCTGATTGGCATGGCAGCAGGAAAATGTGGGACTGGGACGGCTTGTCACACTTTTTCATTGCATCCCTTAGGCTCGAATTTTATCATGTAAACTCAACAAATGGACTTTCTCTGATTCCAACCCAGTATGGCTAGTACCTTGGCTAGCAAATTCACCAGTGCCAGGCTAAGCCTTTTCTTCAATATTTACAGAATAAAAGGCAATTTCAGCTTCGGTTTTGAGCACATCATATTTTCACAGCTTGGAAATGTCATTCTCAGAGCAAGGACTTCTCACGTGCACAGAATTCTGTCTCTATTCCATAAATGCAAATATCCTTGACCAGAAAACCTTGAGCACCATGTTCTAAAAATGTTAGTGAGATTACATGAAGTTCTTTTAACTGTATTAGTTTCCATCCAACATCTACTAAATTGAATTAGAGTAAAGTGGGGAAGGCCTGGGTTCGCAAGGTAGATGCCATCTCTCATTTATGGATGCTTTCTATCTGTCAGCCAGTCAGTCAGCAAGCTTCCTTCCAAGGAAAACATGTTGGATGACTGGCCGGCCAAGAATTAAACATGATAGGACTGGAGCATTAGAAACTGTTTAGAAACACACTGCTTAGCCAAGCGTGGTGCGTTGAAGGTTCTTCTTGCTGAACAAGGACCTTGCATCTTCTCTCTCACAAATACAGAAACTACAAATCTCATTTACTATTTTATCAAAAGTACCAGAATTCACTGATTAGGAAAATACACTGATGGAACATTTCTTATGAATAAAGGAGACCCCCAAGAACATAAATTTGCAAAACTTAAGGAAAAAAGCAATAGTGAAAATTCCTCTGCACTTAAAACTAAACCAGAATGAGAAGAGACTCAGAGAGAAGAGGGTGAGAGAGAGAGGAGAGGGCAATGGTGACATGGCACCGAGGCCTGAGAGATTTTAAGAACATAGCTCTTTAAAATCAATGTGAAGTAGTTTGTATGTTCTGAGACTCCCTCCCCAATCCTGTAACCCTACAATTTCACCAAAAATCAGCTACTTACATAATTTCTATGTGCACATAATACAGAAATACAGAGAAGCGGCCGAACCCAACATCTAGGCACAGGACATAGAAGAGAGCACTGTATGGCTTGGGAGGAGATCTATTAATTAAATTAGTTCAGCAGGTGCAGGAACCAAGAGCTAGGTTCTGTAGGAAACTGAAGCCTAAAAGCCTTTCCAGAAATCTGCAGAAATCCTGGGGTAGAGTTTGGATTTCCTCAGAGTGTGAAGTAGGGGTTTTGAGCTAATTTCCAGGGGCATAGAGGCCCTAAGTAACATCTAAGAACATACACACACTTCAATATTTAGATCAAGTATCAAATGCAGCTCTTCTATGAACACCTATTACTCAACTATTGTTTCCCTTTGCATAGTTTTTATCACTTGCACCTACTTCCATCATGTGCCCCCAAAGGCTATCCAATACCTTCAGGAGATCACAGTCATAGTTTATGGTAAATATCTGTTTACATATCTGTCTTCCTTGCTAGACATATGCACTTGATGAGCATCAAGTCAACATCTTATTTATCTTTATATCTCCATTGCCTAGCACAAGGATTAGTGCATATATCAATAAATACATGTATTAAGAAAGGTTAAGTTGGGAGGAAGAGGAATTATGTATAATCACATGTTAGAGGTAACTGTATTTTATATATAAATATATATTTATATCTCATAGGTAATATACTTATATCACGTTATAGCATTATATTATTTCCCCCTTAAAATACTTTACACTCTTCAAATGGTGGATACCAGGGGTTAAGGGTGTGGGGAAATGGGAGACATGTCATTTAAGGGTGTATACCTGCAACTAGTATATAAATAAGTCCTGGAGACATAACACACAGTACAGTGATTATAAACAAACTGTATCATAAACATTAAATGTGCTAAGAGACTAGATATTAATTGTCCCCAACACTAGAAGAAATGATAACTATGTGAGGATATGGAAGTGTTAGCTAACACTACAAGGGCAATCGTAATGCAATATAAATGTATCAAATCAATATCTTATGCACCTCAAACTTATACAGTGTTATATGTCAAATATATCTCAATTAAACAAAAAGACTTTAAACTACTGAGGACAATGTCTATGCATTCATTCATTTAGTCATTCATTTATTCCAAAATATATTTGTTGAGTGCAGACACGATGTTTGGAATACAACACAAATATCAGTTTCTGCCTGAAGGAGTATACAGTCTAGAACAGTGGTAGTACTTGCTCTGCCACTCACTCCCTGTTGACCATGGACATGTGCCTCCAACCCCCGAACATCGTTTTCCTCATCTTCTACCTCTTAGAATTATTATGCCAAATTAAGGTAACATACCCAAATGACTTAAAGCATCTAGTACAGTAATGGCGAACCTATGACACGCGTGTCAGAGGTGACACGCGAACTCATTTTTTTGGTTGATTTTTCTTTGTTAAATGGCATTTAAATATATAAAATAAATATAAAAAATATAAGTCTTTGTTTTACTATGGTTGCAAATATCAAAAAATTTCTATATGTGACACGGCACCAGAGTTAAGTTAGGGTTTTCAAAATGCTGACACGCCGAGCTCAAAAGGTTCGCCATATCAAAAAATTTCTATACGTGACATGGCACCAGAGTTAAGTTAGGGTTTTTCAAAATGCTGACACGCTGAGCTCAAAAGGTTCACCATCACTGGTCTAGTACATAGTACTATTCAACCAAGGTCAGTTCCCTTGCGTCTCCTATTGCTGCACAGAAAGAATCCACAAAGAAAGAGATATGAACCCACAGCTCAAATATTCTACACAACTCTGAATGATTAGGCTACCCAAACTTTGTTAAAATCTTGTTTTCTAAAAGTATGCTTTTCTGGTCAATTTACGTAGAGAAGGGCTGTCTGAGTCTCCTACTTTGAGCTACTTTCCCCCACTGATCCTCACTATCAATTCTGCTCAGAGAGAATTGAATTCAACAATATTGCTTGAAAGAATGAATGAAGGGATGCATTATGGAGATGATGGGCAGCTTCTGGGCACAACCGGTCTTTCCTGGCTTTTACTGGCACCTGCTTTTCTCTTCTCCCTCTCCTTCCCTAAGAGAAAGTTAAAGGCTGTTATTAATCACCGGTCTACAGCAGAGGCTGTGTGTCTATTCACCAGCAAGGACATCTTGTAATATTTTCCTTGCACGGATCCTATTTCTCAAAGTATTTAATTTGCCATCTCTATTACGTAATGAATACCTAATCTCTCCTGCACCTTTTATTAAGCAAATCCAAACTATAACTGCCATACAGAGTCTCTACAAGTGTAACCAGTGAGTTCACAAATACAGACTGAAAGGCAAGTCATTAGCTTGTGTAGTTCTGTCTAGGAAAAAATGCATAATTTCTTTTAGGAGTTTTCCTTTGGCCCCTTCAAGGACCACTAGTTAGCAACCAGTGGACGAGAGTGTGTGTTAACATGTGCTAAGTTTTACTTATATGTAGTTCATAACATCGATTTGCAAATCCACTATGATTCAAGGAACATGCATGCTCTGGGCACTGCTACTTTTAGAACTGACTGATGCTCTGAAGACAAGGTGCCTCATTGACCCCTTTCTACCATTAAGGATCCAAGGCTGCAAGAATGCATTAAATTGAAAAGCTTTCAGTTTGGACAGCATTTGCAGTTTTAAAAGATAAACCTCTCTGTGGAGTTAACATGATCTGTGAATGTGGGACCTGCTCGGAATCAGATATCCTAATGAACTTTGTCTTGCTCACTTGAAATGGAGAATTAACGGATTCTTCTAAATAATTCAGAAATCTAAAATCAAAGGGATGAGGTGCAAATTTCTATTATACTGCACAAAAAATAGGGAATGAAAATAAACATTTTATGTTTTCAATAAAACTACATTCCTGTATCTTTTCCAACTGAAATACTTTCAAATTTATTGGTTATCATAATCATTTTATGCTGTCCAACAAACATAATGGCACCTGGTATAAATACCTTGTATCTAATCTTATTTTATACTGTCCACCTTCAGCAGAAAAAAATGAAAATGTCATCCATTGTTAAAAAGTATCCATTGTAGAGCCATATACTCACAATACTTGAGACTACAGAAATAGAATAAAGACTGTTCTTAAGAACAATAAGAATGTACTTTTTCCATAAGAATGTAATTTTTTCCAAAAGATTTAATACGAGAAAAATATATATTCTATATTGCCCTCTAGCATATGGTTCCTGTCTATGGGCAATGGGGTGGATAAAAGAGGTGAGCTATACTTTATTTAGTATTTAATATGGGTTGTTACAAGTTCTGGACACACATCCACACACATTCATATATTCATACATATAACCCACATGGAAATGGTCCTTTAGTTCTGAAGACAAAATTAAGCCTGTGGATACCTGAACAAGGTTGACACAAGCACCTGGGAGGATGCGATAAGGAATAAAGGAAGAGATGAAGATCCTAGATGAGAGAACATGAGGAAGGAAAAGGGACTAACATTGTTTAAGCTCAATACAAAACAGCAACAGAAACACATTTCCTGGAAAGGTGATGACATCCCACCTTATAAATAAGGAAACACAAGTCCAAGAATTTAAATTGCTTGCCCAAATTTACATAATCAATAAGTTACAGAACCAAAATTTGAACACTGTTCTTTCTATAATACAATGTAATGGTTAAAACATTTAGATTCTGGAGTTTAAGTATGAATACTCGTTCTGCCTTCTTTGAGTACTTTGCCTTCTTGACGGTGGGCAAGCTATTTAAATTCTTTGTCTTAGTTTCCTCGTCTGTAAAATGGACACACTAATAGTGACTATCTCCACAAGGTTGTATTAGGATTAAATAAGATCATAAATATAAGACTCTTAGCACAGCGCCTTGCTGGGTGGCCATAGAAATGAATCCCTCAGAGCACTTGCTATAGGAGCATAACTGCCTGACAATCCCAGCTGTCACCCCTCTGGTTCTGCCATCACATTTGTTCCAAGTCCACATTTCTTCCAGGTTCCCAGCCAATGACTAAGGGGGAATATACTAATGCAGACCCATTCCTATGGGATCAAGAACATTTATAACAGGTGACTTTGGCTCAAAGAGCCTCCATTGGCCTGTATGAAACTTTCTTAGAAGCTTCCTGATGTCTAGGATTCTTCCTACCCAATCCTCCTTCCTTCCCCTTCTCCTTTCACAGGCATCTAATTAGTACAGAAAGTCCTGATTCATGATGGTTCAACTTAACGAGTTTTTGACCTCATGATGAGGCAAAAGCAATACACATGCTGAAGAAACCACACTCCAAATTCTGAATTTTGATCTTGTCCTGGACCATCAATATGTGGGATGGTATTCTCAGGATGCTGGGCAGCAGCTCCTAGCCAGCCACATGATCACCAGAGTTAACAACCGATACTCTACACTGTAATCACCATGTAGATGATTCATGGTAATGATTTCGCCCAACTGTAGGCTAATGTAAGTTTCTGAAAACATTTAAGGTAGGCTAGGCTAAGCTAATGCTCAGTAGGTTAGGTTTCTTAAATGCATTTTCAACTTAAGATATTTTCAACTTACAATGGTTTCATTGGGACATAACCCCACTGTAAGCTGAGGGGCATCTGACTTGAGGTCTGAAGCCTTTCCTAGCCTATTGTTGCTCCCTCCCTGTAGTTCATAGGTTTTACCCCAATAGATCCCCATACACCTAATCACATCAGTGCATATTCTTCTTGGAGGACCCAAACTAACATACCAGCATACAGAAAGTCCACAATAAATGTGAGCTATTATCATGATTATCACTAACATCATTCTTTTTGTCACTGTTTGATTCTGAAGCCTAAAAGAATTTAATCCTATTTTCCCAAACTGCTTTCCTTGAATCTTTTTTAAAGTAGCAGAATTCAAAGACCACACCATGTTTTCATAACAGATTCAGACAAGTTTTGTCATACCTAGCAAAATAGTCCTCAATTACAAATGAAAGCATATATATTCAGTTTCCCATACAGCACATAACTATGGCACCTTCCATATTCAAGTCTATCTGAAATGTTTTTTTCTCTACTTCAACTTTGAATGTGGAATTTCCCAGGCCTTTATTATTTGACTGATTTTCTATTTTCATCATCTTTCATGAGGCAAGCAGTCTGCCAATAACTGGATCTTGTGACAAGGTATGGTTCCTTTGCATTTTTTGAAGAAGTGACTCACCTACTGTCCCAATGGCTTACTCAATTAATGTTTCACTAATTAAATTCATATACTTACTTGCATAGGTTGAGTGGCTCTCAACAACCGTATTGTACCTATTGACTGTACCTTACAAGCGGCTCATTGTTCTAAGGTAACTACTGGGCTAGGTACCAGCAGATGCAGCAGGAATGGAATTTAAGCAGTCTACTCATTTGAACTTTGTGGTACTCTTCCCAGGTTTCATTTTCAGTGGGTTAAATTCCAGTGGTTTGACCCTTCATATGCTGCTGTTACTCTGGCCCACGTAACCCCCAAGGGAGTGTGTGGAGAATCAGGATGGGCCACCAGATAAAATACAGGAATTGGTTTAGATAAACAAGAAATACTTTCTTTGTTTAACTAGCTCCCATGTAACACTAAAAAATGATTCATTGTTTATCTAAAATAAATTTAATTTGGTGCCTTATATTTTTTATTTGCTAAGTCTGACAACATGAGGGGAAAAAATCAAACTTCACAGTAAATGTAAAGGGGGCTTCCAATCAAAATGGTGGCGTGGGATAAGGGTTCAGCTGAAACCCGACAGATTTAGACTTCCATTAAATGAAAAGGAATTGTTTGTAAGAGTAGGTATGAAGTCAAATATCTAATGCAAGTGACTCTGCTTTTAGTATACATGCATAAGGGGAAACGTTTGGGGATACTAAAAGAGTTGCCATGGCAGACAAGCCTCCTTTCTTGACAGTGTTATGAATTAGGCCTTTTCACTTTGCTCACCACTGAACATTAAGAATCTAACAAATCGCAGGGGCCCAGGACATATCTACTCCATCAAGAAATGAATGGATTGGTATGAGCATTCACTTCTCCGTAGAGCATATCATGGTTTATCAAGGATTTGCCTAGTCCTTTCCTTGGCCTACAAGGTCCAGCATATTTTCGTTTCCTGCTCCCCCATCTCCAATTGCCCTCTCCTTCATTTATGCCCCTTAACCCACACTAACCCCCTTACTGTTCCTCTAACATGTCTCAAGGCCTCTCCATTTACCATTCCCTCCTCCTAGCATAAAAGTCCCTAATAGCTACAGTTCTCTTCTTCATCTTCTCAGGTCATAGCTCAAATGTCAATGAACTGGGAAGGCCTTCCCTGACCACTCTATGTAAAATAGCATCCATATCCTTCTGTTTACCCCCTTATCTTGATTTATTTAATACCATTTGGCATCTGACACATATATTCCTTCATTGTCTGCTCCCACCAGAAGGTAAGTACCATAAGAAGAGAGATTTTGTCTGTTTTGTTCAGTGCAGTGCCTGGTTCTTAAAATACACTAAATATTTGTTGAATGAGTGAATAATTGAGTGAATAAATGAAGCAAGCTTTTTTCCCCCTATGAGGTCCTCAAGAAGAGGATGTCTGATCCATCTTTGTATTCCTTCAATGCATCTAGTCCATAGTCCAAATGTACCCAGCAGGTTCTTAATAACTAACTGTTGAATTACTTGTGAGAAAACTGAGGTAAAAATCTTTAAGTGACTTGGACAACTGATTTTCCCTTAACAAATGCTCAGTGTCAGGCTTGTGGTGGCAACTGCCCTTTGCTAATGTAACCTGCTCAGAAGCTGTGATTTGGCTTCTCCTCGTTCATCTCTTGAGTTTACAAATGCTGCTTGCTGAGAAGCTCTCTGGTTGCAAAATACATACAGTAACCTAACAAAACACTAACTTTCCTCCATGAGAGACTTGGGAAGCCTATTTCTATTTTGCTGGGCCTCTCCACAACATCCTTTACACTTCTCTCTTTGGATATTCACTGTATGATGCCTGTGGATCAGGCATATGAGACTCCCTTGTTCCCTTTGGGTTAAAGTCAACCAGTAAAGAAATGAACAACTGATATGGGGCAGAGTAATCTGCAGTAAATATTACCCTTCCCCCACCTCTATTTTGAGATATCCCAACGGATTTTTTGAAAAACAAGCTAATGCCAAGGGAACAGAGTTGCCTGAAGCTGAGTAAAACCCAAAGAAGAGAAGAGAAAAAAGAAGAAAAAATGAGGAAGCTGTAGGGGGAAAACATGCCAAAAACCTTGTGGCCACATGATTTTTTTCTAGCAGACAACTAATCAATCTGGATTAGTGACTCCAAATCCCCAAATAAATTATTTATATTACATCTAGTTTTCTAATATTATCTGCAAATGGATAATTCCTTCCAAAAAATAATACACAGACTTTAAAATGACAAATTCACACTCAAGTGTCAAATCAAACCCTATTATTTGTGTCAAGGAAAGCTCATACACTATTCCTGACCCAAACTAGCCTGCCTAATAGCTCACCATGCTGATTTCTTATTTATTAAATTCTTTATTGTTTAAAGTATTACATAAGTCTCCTTTTTCTCCCATTGACCTCTCCCCGACCGCCCCCACTCCTACCACATACCCTCACCCTCTTCCCCTGCCCCCCCTGCCCCGGTCTGTGTCCATTGGTTATGCTCATTGCATGCATACAAGTCTTTTGCTTGATCTCTTACACCCTCACTCCCCACCTTCCCTCATAGGTTGGACAGTCTGTTTGATGCTTCTATAACTCTGGTTCTATTTTTGTTCATCAGTTTATGTTGTTCATTATATTCCACAAATGAGTGAGATCGTGTGATATTTCTCTTTCTCTGACTGGCTTATTTTGCTTAGCATAATGCTCTCCAGTTCCATCCATGCTGTTGCAAATCAAAACAACAGTGCAAATAAAAACAACAATGCGGTACCATCTCACACCTGTCAGAATGGCTATCATCCACAAGTCAACAAACGACAAGTGTTGGAGATGCAGAGAAAAAGGAACCCTCTTGCATTGCTGGTGGAAATGCAGACTGGTGCAGCCACTGTGGAAAACAGTATGGCGTTTTCTCAAAAAATTAAAAATTTGACCCAGTAATCCCACTTCTAGGAATATATCCCCCCAAAACAGAAACACCAATCAGAAAGCATATATGCACCCCTATGTTCATAGCAGCACAATTTACAGTAGCTAAGATTTGGAAACAGCCTAAGTGCCCATCAGCAGATGAGTGGATCAGAAAACTGTGGTACAGCTACACAATGGAATACTATGCTGCGGTAAAAAAAGAAGGACTTCTTACCATGCTGATTTTTAATTGAAGGAGAGGATTGTGAAAGTAACCATTGGAGTAGATGGGAGTCCTTCTAAGGATGTTTCTGTCAAAGGGTCCCATCAGAGTTGGTGCAGGCTTAGATCACAGGGCAAGCAGAGTCATAGCAGGTGGAGCTGCAGCCCTACACCAGGTGTGCCTCCTACTGTACTGTGATTTGATGACGGCTCCTCATCTGATCTCTTTTCTGAGCCCAATTCAAATACTACATGAATTGTATTGCTTTGTATTTTTAGAATAGAGATCTATGGATAAATCTGCACAATCCCAAATAAATTATAAATAAACATGTAACAATGCTTTTCTATTTGCAATGTTACATCCAATGAACACTCAAATGGCTGTCACTCCTGGGACAAGAGTCATGGGTACAAACAAATTTTAGGACCAGAAAGAAACCCCTTTTTCTTCTTTCCTCTGTAACTATTTGTGTGTGAGGGGTTAAAGGTGTGTGTGTGGATGTGTGTGGGGGGGGGGGCGGGGAGGGGTGCAAGGGAGGATGTCTGAAATAGACCACCCAGCCAGTCCATTTCAGAATTTGGAAATCAGGGGAACAGAGTCTAAAACATTTCCAACTTTGGCTACTAGCCAACCACTTAAAGTCTATTCAGCTAGTTATCCTCTGTACGTAGATAATAAAATATCCATAATGTGTGAGGTAAAACTACTTCTTTAAAATGACTATGAATGCAAGGGAGGATGTCTGAAATAGACCACCCAGCCAGTCCATTTCAGAATTTGGAAATCAGGGGAACAGAGTCTAAAACATTTCCAACTTTGGCTACTAGCCAACCACTTAAAGTCTATTCAGCTAGTTATCCTCTGTACGTAGATAATAAAATATCCATAATGTGTGAGGTAAAACTACTTCTTTAAAATGACTATGAACTGCCTCCCTATTTTTCAGTTGAAAAGGGTCCGGTGCAAGCTCGGCACACTCCGCGCTGTGGGATGCAAGTGGGGGAAGCCCCCAGCCGCACCTGGTACCTCATCTTTCACAAGCAAGATCTAAGAATTTCCTTTGTCTGGAGGCATTCCTAAAGAGCCTCTCCAAACAACAACGGATCACATCTGCTAACAATATTTAGAAAGCACAATTCACCTGGTCTCAGACTGAAATTTTTAGATAAAACCAAACTCTAGTTCCCTAGTTTAAGAAGAGAGACTAGCTTCATCGCATTGCTAAAAATTCATCAGTCAGAATTTAATTAGACAGATCTGGAAACCAGAAAGCATTTAGGTTTTAATGTCTCCTTGAGATGGGACCTTCATATTTTGCAATATTGATCCTTACTGTTATAGCTGCTATTTTGGTGGTCACGCTACTGTGTCTGCCCCTGCAGGGTTTTTTGAAAGAACACTGCAGAGAATAACTGTTGCTAGGTAATTGTAAAAGAAAGTCATGCAAATCATGAAATATTGATAAATTGTATTTACAAGTCAATGGTGCTAGAATTCTCCTGCTTTCTCAATAAGATGCAACTGTAAGGCTGCGTTGCCTGCAAAATTCCTAAAAATGATTCAACTAAAAAGACACATTAATCAAAACAGTTCCTATAACAAGCAGTCCACCCAGTAGTAAGAGATAATTCTTAGAGTTTGGAATTATAAATTTTACTTTGCCTTTCCACTATATATTAATATTGCAATATAATATTACAATACACTACATATTTGAGGAGGTAGTGAAAAAAGTTAAAGTGAAAGAAGGTCTGCAATTTTTAAAGAGAATATTTTCAGATAAAAGAATGTTTATCCAAAAGAGAAACAGAAATTTACAGTTCTTTTATCTAACCCCCAAATTACAAAGTGAATCCTACATATAAATTTTAAATCAGGAAGTCAGTAGCCTGGAAGTTATTTCAGAAATATTTAAATACTCAAAAATACTCACAGAAATGAGTCAAATGATAACTAAGGAGATACTAACAACTGTGGTTAAAGAAAAGTACAGTCCTTGTTCAGCTAGCAACATTTAGCTATGATACCCATTTAATATTGTAAGATGGGAATGACACAAGTGAAGATGGTGAACATGAAATCTAGATTCAACTAATACTCCAGGTGATTTTCAAATTGGCAGATAGAGCTGGAAATTTTCAAAATCTGGGGCAAGCATCATGATTAATGGTCTTCCACTGATTGCAAAGGGTTTATGCCACCAACATATGTGCAACTACTGATTGAATGAGGAAACCTAAAAAAATAACCTAAATACCAACTCTGATTTCCTGTTATAAACATCTTATTTTAAAAACCACTTAGACTGGGTTATTAGTAGTAGGCTGTCCAGGTGATGAGAGTTAGTAAATAGAAAACAAAACAAAACACGTGAACCCAGCTTTTCTTTCTCTGGCAAGGGAATCCCACATTTTCTTTATTTGTTTATTTTTGGTTAAGGCTGCTTTCACAGTGAGTCCCAGTGGGAAACATGCTTTCAGAGTGTCAATGTTGGAATATGCTATTCCCTCGGACACTGACTCAGTGTAGCCCTGCAGAAGCGTGCCTTGAATTAAGTAGGGACTATCGCATGAGCTGTTCCTTCATTAATGACTGACCTGATGCACCACAGACTGCAAGCTTTGGAGGACTGTTCACAGGCCCTGTAAATATCCAGCACAGACTTCAAATGTTCGGTCCCATAAATACTTTTAACAGTAGCCAAAGCACATCATGGAAATTCTCCAAGGTGGTTTGAGTAGGTGTTGCAAGTCAAAGTCTAACAAGACCTAAAACCTTCAGGAGCTCTTGAAAAGCCAGAAAGGGGGTTTCAGCATAAGCAAAAGGATTAAACAAATGATACCAGTCAGAGCTGAGAACTTTGTCAGGATTACATTTCCTATGGTACTGTAGCATACGCTAACATGATGGTATTTCATATACAAGCAACCTTTGAATAACTTGGAGGTTAGGGATGCCAACTCCTTGTGCAGTCAAAATTCCACATATAGCCCTGACCGGTTTGGCTCAGTGGATAGAGCATCGGCCTGTGGACTGAGGGGTCCTGGGTTCGATTCTGGTCAAGGACATGTACCTTGGTTGTGGGCACATCCCCAGTAGGGGGTGTGCAGGAGGCAGCTGATCAATGTTTCTCTCTCATCCATGTTTCTAATTCTCTATCCCTCTCCCTTCCTATCTGTAAAAAAA